>NC_056747.1:7396796-7996796 GCF_019279795.1 Protopterus annectens | reverse complement strand
TCTGAGTAAAGTTGTCTGAAAGGGATCAAAGTGTATCACCCACAGGGTAAGTCTGAGAGTTTGTAGGTGTGGGTGGACAAGAGATCCCTTCTGTTGTGATATAAGGTCCATCTTGTGAGGTAACATATGATGATTGCCCTTGGCTAGTGACAAAAGAAGGGGAACCAGTGTTGCCTTGGCCAGTAGAGGGTCACCAGCAAGATTCTTGGCTTGTCCTGCTGAATTTTCAGCAGGACTTTCTGTACAAGGGGGAAGGGGGGGAGCATACAGAAACACCCCCTTCCAGGAAATTGTGAAGGCATCCACACTCCAGGCTTCAGGAGAGGAGGACCTTGAACAGAATAGGTGTAGCTGTCAGTTCTGAGGGGAGGCAAACAGATCTAGTTGTGGTGTACCCCACCGGTGGTCTATGCCCAGGAAAGCATCTCTGTGTAACATCTATTCATGATTTTGAGACAATGATTTGCTGAGGGCATCTGCCTGATTGTCGTTCTGTGAGGGAATGTAAACTGCCTGTAGTGTTACATTGGAATGAGTAGCCAACTCTCAAGCTTAGATGGCCAGTCTGCAGAGTAAGTAAGAGTTGGTCCCTCCCTGCTTGTTGATGTGCCACAGAACTGTGGTGTTGTCTGTAAAGAATTTGAGGGGACCTGAAAGTATGAGGGGTAGGAATGCCTTCAGGGCTAGGAGAAGTGCAGTCATTTCCCTAATGTTGACATGTCTGGCCCTGTACCTTGATTCCATTCATAGTGGCCCTCCACCCCAGATCTGATGCATTTGTGTACATCTGTTGAACTGCAGTGAGAGGCTGTAATGGGAGTCCTGGATTCAGATGAATTTGCTGGATTCACCACTTAATTTCTTTCTTTAGACAGGGAAGGAATGACACCTGAAATTCTAGTGGGTGGGCTCGCTGGAACCAGACATTCTTCAAATACCAGTGAAGCTTCCTCATGTGTAGCCTGGCAATAGGCAGCATGGGGAGAGTGTCTGCCATCAGACCCAGGAGGTGAAGGAACTCCCTGCCTGAAATGCAACTGACTAGGACTAGTTCTTGAAAAAAGTTGGTCAGTGAAGTGACTTTTTCTGATGGAAGAAAGACCTTCATCAAATCCGTCCTTATTCTGCAACCCAAGAAAATCTGGTCTTGAGAAGGAGTAAGTGAGGACTTGAGTAGGCTGACTGTGAAACACAGGCTTCCTAGGAGGGAAATGGTAAATTGAAGGTGTCTTAGCAGGGCACTTGGTTCCTCTGCCTAGATGAAGAGGTCTGCAAAAGGCTACAACTGGAGCTAGATGTTTTGTAAATACCCTTGGTGCTGTAGATAAACCAAAGGGCAAGGCACTAAACTGATAGTGCAAGGATGGCACAGCAAAATGCAGGAATCTGTGAAAGTCTGGGTGGATAGGGATGCGAAGATAAGCCTCCTTCAGGTTTAACGTGGCCATGAAGGAACCGGTGTCAAGAGTGGAAGAAGGGCTTGAAGGGATAGCATGCAGAAGGTAGGTACATGCAGGAAGGGGTTTAGAAGAGACAGGTCCAGGATGGATCTCCATGGGGGTTTAGAAGAGACAGGTCCAGGATGGATCTCCATGGGGGTTTAGAAGAGACAGGTCCAGGATGGATCTCCATGGGGGTTTAGAAGAGACAGGTCCAGGATGGATCTCCATGGGGGTTTAGAAGAGACAGGTCCAGGATGGATCTCCATGGGGGTTTAGAAGAGACAGGTCCAGGATGGATCTCCATGGGCCATCCTTTCTTTGGACTATGAAGAGCCAGGAATAGAAGCCTTGACCTTCCTTGTCCTGGGAGCACCCTTTCTATAGTGCCCTGTAGGACCAGATCTTGAATCACTTGAGGGATGAGATGGATCTTTTTTTTTTTTTTTTGGGGGGGGGGGATATGGGGGAAGGTTTTTTTCTGCCAAGTCATAAAATATCCTTTTTCCACAACTGAAATAACCCAGTTGTCTGAGGTGATTTGTTGCCACAGTGGAAGACATTGAGAGAGGCTGGCAGAAAGGGGAGATGGAAAGGGCTGTTTTGCCAGTCATGCATGGTTAGGCCTGTCAGGAAAGGGCAGTCTTGGAGCAGCTTGAGAGGAGCTAGGTCTGGAAGAGGAAGGTTTCCTGACTCCTTTATGGACTTGGCAGTAGAAGGTGCAGAGGCTTTCCTGACGAAGCTTGGCCTGGCAGGGTAGTTTTTCTGAAATGTAGGTCCTGGTGAGACAAGGAGATGCTTGAGGTCCTGCAGCTCCTTGCTCTTTTCCTGTATATTTTTAAACAATTGTGCTGATTGCTTCCCAAACAGGAACTTCTTGTTAAAAGGGGTGTCCATAATCTTGTTTTTAAAATCATTTGGCAGAGGCTGTAGCCTGAGCCAGGAGTACCTATGAAGAACTGATGCTGATTCAGCTGACCTGGCTGATGCTTCGGCAGCATCATAGCTGCATTTAATAGAATGTCCAGCAACTTGTGTAGCTAAAGATAGTTTAGAGGCAATTTGAGGCTTGGTGGGAGAATCTGGAATAGAGAGCAGCAGATTCATGGTCTGGGAAACTAGGTCTAAAGCATATTTAACCATATAAGTTTGGTAGTTGATGGCTCTAAAGGCCAGGGTTGAAGAGGTATAAATCTTCCATCCTAACCTGTCCATCACTTTGCTATCTTTATCTGATGGCAATGGGGAGGAAGAGGGTAGCTGTCTGGATTGTTTGTCTGCTGAGACAGCAATAACTGCTGGGTCTGCCATATGAGGTTTAATAAGGAATGTAAAGTCATCAGGGACTTTGTAGAACCTGCCTGGCCTTTTAGGGCATGTGGCTGAGACTCTGGAGCTTAGAAGCTGAGGCAAATGCATCCAAGTATGCTGGGATTACTGAAGGTATAGCTGAGGGGAAGGTGATTCCATCTGTAGAAGCTCAAAGCACCTCTTCTGTACTTCTATCATTTGTGTGGAATCCCACTTAAAATATTCCCTCATTTTGGAAATACTCTCCCCAAAAATGATATCTTCAGGTGGGTAATCACCTTCCAAGGAATCCTCATCAGAAGAGCAGTATTCTAAGGGGGAAGACAGCTATGAGGTGTAGGAGAGGGACTCATCTGAAGAAGAAGAATCTTCCTCATGATACTGTGGATGTGGTAATGGGCCAGCGGAAGAGGGTCTGAGGCTCAAGTTAGGAAGAGCCATAGGAGTCTGTGATGAGGCAGGCCTCAGGGACAGGAAGATCTGAAAGAGAGACTGGGTAAATGCCTGCCAATCAGGCATATCTTGGGCCGACAGGTGCTTGGACATCTGTTTCCTTTTCAGAAAAGGAGTCTTAGCTCCTGGCTGAATAGGCGAAGGCCTAGTGTCTGATGTCAGCCTAGGACTAGAAGCACCTTTTTCGGTAGCAGGTGGCAACACTAGCAGTTTGGCCGAACCTGGTTCCCACCCGACATTGGATGATGACATCGCTGGCACCTCAATGGACGTGCAGGCTGGAGAAACAAGGCCAGCGTCAGAATTTGTACACGTCAAATTCACCAAGCCTATCAGACGTATTTCAGCCCCTAAACTGGCAACTGGCGGGACGTCCGTACTCAGAGGCTTTTTCGGTGGTTTTGTCAAGACAGCTGGTTCCTGATCCATACTCAAGGTAAGGTGTTGGAGATGTTGGTTCTCAATGAAAGGCTTTAGAGTTGTGAGATGGCTGCCCTGTGTTTTTGGAACAAAAGATTGGCAGATAGCATTGTGCTAAGCAAAATAAGCAGAGGTTGTGGCTGTCTTTGTGTAGAATTTGATGACCGCACTTACACTTTCCCTTCCTAGATGACATGGACGTAATCAGCTAAGTAAAAATTATACAGCAACCTAAACCTAGCAGAAAAATTATGAAAAAATTCCCCAATGGGGTACTTATCTTATCAGATGTCACTTGCGTGGAGCAGAACAAGCTAGCCGACTCCACTGGAGACAGAGAAGTTCTGAGGTCTATGCGTGTGGATGTCACATTTATGGCCTATGGTTTGTTGTCCCTGCATGTGATGTCCCACGCACCTTACAGCAGCCAGGATAAGCTTTTGTATATGAGCCGGACGGTCAGGTCACCTGAGGCAGAGGATCACCAAATGTTAGAATACTGCAACATGAGAATAGAAGGACATCAAGTTGTTCAAAATCCCAGTGGGGGGGACTCTATAGGGACACACATTGGAATACCAAAAATTATTATGGCAATTGAGGCTAAACACCAGAGAGTATCCTGGTTTGAATGGCACTATTTTTTTAAATAGTATTTTACAATTGTGTGCTGCTAAGTTATGAGTGTAACTTCTACAGCTATTTATATATTTTTCAAATATGCATTTTTATTGTAGTAAACAAATCTATATACATTTTTAGATATAGAACAGTTGTGTTCTATAGCATAACCTTAGATGTCCTTCTCTTCCATGTTACAGTATTCATCACATAGGGGAGGTTGCTGCCTGCAGCACTGGACTTCCAGCCAGTATACCAAAGTCTTTGGAGCAGGGGAGTATGTGTGGCATCTTAGGTCAGAGCCATAAACCGATGTAGACCATAAAAGTGACGTTTGCAAGCACCCCCTTCAGAATGGACTGCCGCATACAGTAGTGCCCTTGAAGGTGTGAAGAAGAGAGAAAAAAGAAGTCCCTTCAGACTGACATGAAGACCAGACTATAGGGTATTTGACAACCTGTGTGTGCTGCTGAGGATAACTTCATGCAGGACTGTGTCCCCACAGGTAATTAGCAGGTAAGGAAAGTAACGAGGGTCTGAATACTGCAACATGGACGAAAAGGACATCTAAGGGTATGGTCACTTCTTACACAACTAATCTATGTCCTTCTATTCTCATGTTGCAGTATTCATAAATGTAGGGACAGTACCAAAGCTTTAGGTGTGAGCCTGGGAGGAGGCATGTAGTCCCTGATAAGTGAGACCTTGTAAGATAGATCTGGCAAAACCAGATCTAGCTCTGGAGGCTAAATCTAGTTTGTAATGCTTAGTAGAGGGGGTCTATATCAAAATCACAAAAGACAGAAACTGCAAACACAAATACGTCGACACGTAAAGAGTGAACTACCAGAAGAGCGAACCGCCTACTGAGCGAAAGGCAAAACATCGAACAGATTCATTTGGCCAAAAGTGCGATTCTGGGGATAGGGGAATATACCCTTTCCCCCACTGTAGTGCAATCTCAGAGTTGGTATATTTAAGTAGGGGGTGTGTGGGGGCCACACACCCCCAGATGGGGGTGCAGGGGGGCAAGCCCCCCTGCAAAAGTGTGTTATGTTACTTTTTTACACTTAGTTTAGGTATACCTGCATGGCACTGTTGGTTAGGGAAATCCGTTAAATGTTTTGTCTTTCGCTCACTAGGTGGTTCGCTCTTTACGTGTCGACGTATTTGTATTCGTGATTTCCGTCTTTTGTGATTTTGATATAGACCTTAGTAATGGTATGAACTGAAGCCCAAGTAGCTGCTTCTAAGATGGAGGCATAGTCTACCCCTTGAAAAAGGCAGCTGAGGAGGCAGCTGCTCTGGTAGAGTACACTTTTACATTGCCAGATAAAATTTTGCCATGAGTACAGTAGCATGTACAAATTACCTTAGAGATCCAAGAAGAACTTGTCTATTTAGAGACTGGCTTCCCTAAAGCCCTAGGGTGAAAGGAAATGAACAGTTGGTCAGATTTTTAATAGGTCTGGATTTGTCTAAGTAGCACCTAAGTTGTCTCTGAACATCTAAGGAATGGAGTGTCCTTTTTGTGGAATTTTGAGATTGAGGGTACAAAACAGAGAGGCTAATGGTCTGATTGAGTGAGAGCTCATTAACCACCTTAGGCATGAAGGAAGGGTTAGTCCTTAGGGAGACTGTGTCCTTAAGGAAGGTGAGTTAAGGAGGGAATGGCCATCAGGGCATGAATTTCTGATACCCTCCTGGCAGACACAAGGGCCACTACTAAAACTGTTTTCCAGGTGCATAGTTTCAGGGATGCGGAGTGTTCTGGCTGGAAAGGTGGCAAGGTTAGTTTCTCAAGTACAAAATTTAAGTCCCAAGGTGGAGGTATACGTTTGCGGGGGAAGTCTGATAAGGACTACCCCTTTCAGGAATAGCTTGACCGCGAACTTTGATGCCAAAGGAGGGATCAAAGGCAGACGAGCAGAGATGGCAGACAAATGGACCTTAACTGAAGAGTACATTAGTCCTGAATGAAGGCGTAAGAAAGGACCATTGGTACAGGAATAGTCAAAGGATCCTGTTTTTTCTTTTGACACCACCTGGAAAATCTTTTCCATTTTGACAATTTCTCCTGGTACTAGGCTTTCTGGCCTCCTGCAGAAAATTGAGTATGTCCTCTGAGTATAGGTGTCTGAAGGGGATTAGAACCCTATCACCCATAAGGCCAGTTTGAGATTGCTCACCTAAGGGTGTACTAGGGATCCCCTGTCCTGTGTGAGTAGGTCTAATCAGTGGGGTACCTGTGATGATTGCCCTTGGCTAAAAGGTGAAGAAGGAGAAACCAATGCTGTCTTAGCCAAAAAGGGGTCACCAGCAGGATTTTTGGTTTGCACCTCTGAATTTTTAGAAGGACCTTCTGAATTAGAGTGGGGAAGGCATAGAGATACATCCCCACCCAAGAAAAAGAGAAGGCGTCTATTTTCCATGCTTGGGGATGTGGATCCCTTGTGCAAAACAGAGGCATTTGCCTGTTCTGGGAGGAGGCAAACAGATCTGCTTGTGGGATACCCAACCTGTGAATAAGATCCAGGAACAACTCTCTTTGAAGCATCCATTCTTGAGAGGGTGCTGAAGGTCTGTAGGGCAAGAAGTGCCCTCATTTCTTTGATGTTGATATGGCTCTTTGTCTTAGTGTCGACCATTCTCCCTGCACAGCGTTTTGTTTTTGGTTGTGCAGTAGTACTGATTCCCACCCCATGTCTGAGGCATCGGTGAAAATCTGTTGTAAGGGGGCAGGTACCTGTAAAGGTGTTCTGTGGTTGAGACTGATGGCAGAAATGTATTTTATTTTTATTTATTTAACATTTGTTGACCGGGAAAGTCTGACTAGGACAGAGCCTATTTTCAATGGAGGCCCGGGGAAAAAAGCTCCAGATGCATGTCTTTGGATTGTGGGAGGAAACCGGAGTATCCAGAGGAAACCCACGCGAACACAGAAAGAAAGTACAGTTATGTACCTACCATAAATGTAGATGTTCAAGTGTATTCACTGTTGCAGTCATTAGACTTGGGTTATCCTGCTGGCAGGCTACTCTCAGTCAGCCTGAATTCCAAAGTCCTGGTCCGGTGTCCGTTGCTGTCGCCTCTTCCCTGATGTCAGTGCACCAGGGGTATATAAGATGCAGCCGACGCCATTTTCTTCAGTTTTTCTTGCCCCAGATGCTAGGTGCCCCCAAGAAGGTAGGCAACACATGTTGCTAATAAAAACATACAGTAAAATAAAAACAATACCTTCATTTACAAGCAAATACACCACATAGGTTGTTCCAACGGCATTATGTAGTTAAACCTTCGGCCAAAGTAATGTAAAGCAAAATCAAAACAACGCTTAATAGTGCGTTGGTTGAATCTAGCACAAAACCAACAACTAACAACGTCATTGTCAGGGCCTAGGCAAGGAATACAGTAAGAGTGAAAATACTTATGAGGTATTTACTTCCCACAAGAAATACAATTGTTAACTTTTACTGACATCGGTTTGGAGCAAGAAAAAGTTTCCCCAATGGGGTACTTAGCTTTATTGAAGACTTTGGTTCTGAAATTCAATTTTGAAAATCTCAGGAGTCGGCCGACCGGCACTTGCGAACTGCTTTTGCTTCGGGCACCGCGCGGCAAGAAAGACTGAAGAAAATGGTGTCGGCTGCATCTTATATACCCCTGGCGCACTAACGTCAGGGAAGAGGCGACAGCAACCGACACCAGACCAGGACTTTGGAATTCAGGCCAACTGAGGGTAGCCTGCCAGCAGGATAACCCAAGTGTAATGACTGCAACAGTGAAACACGATGAACATCATGCAAGCTCCACACAAAAGTGACACCAGCCATGAATCGATCCAAAGAACCTCTAGCTGTGAGGCAACAACGTTAACTGCTGCACCCCTGCACCGCTCAGAAATCCACCATTGTAGTTCTTTCTTCAGGCACAGTAGGAGGGGGAGAGGGGTGTCCAGAAGGTGAGAGTGTCGACTCCATAGATTCTTCAGAACCCACTGGATCTTGCTCATGTGGAGTCTTGCCAGAGGTAGCATTGGTATCAGAGATGTCATGTGACCTAACTTTCTTAGGAATTCTCTTGCTGGCAAGGAAGTTAGGGTAATCAGATTGTTGATGTAGAGGGTTGGGTCCATAATCCTCTGATATGGAATGAAGGCCTTCATCCTGTCTGTTCATATCCTGCACCCCAAGAAGATTAGGTCTTGAGTGGGGTCTGGTGAGATTTTCCCTTGTTTATAATGACTCCTAACTGTGTCAGGGTGGTGGTCGCCTGTTGTAGGTGGTGGAGGAGGGTTTGATAGTCCTGATGAAGAATTAAGAGGTCATCTAGGTATGGGTATATTTGAATACCCTGAGTTCTGCAGTGAGCAATCAGAGGTGCTAGGCACTTTGTAAACACTCGAGGTGCTGTGGAGAGCCCAAAGGGTAATGCAGAAAATTGAAACTGCAAGTAACCTACTGCAAAGATAGGAATTTCCTGTAATCTGTATGTATTGGAACGTGAAGGTAGGCATCCTTCAAATCCAGAGCTATCATGAAGGCCTGGGTTGGTACGAGTGGTAGGAGCAGAAGTAAGGTGATCATTTTGAAAGTGGGTACCTTGAGGAAAAGTTTGAGAACAGATAAGTCCAGAATTGGTCTCCAAGGAACATCTTTCCTTGGTACCAGAAACATTCTGGAGTAAAAACCTTTGTTTCTTTGTGGAATAGGGACCGTTTCTACGGTGCCCTGAGTTTATTATTGTTGTAAGATGGTGGGAAATAGATGAATTTGGTTTGATGGAGGCTGTGGAATACCCTGGATAGGGGCAAAGTCCACCAAATCATAAAATACCCTCTGAATAATGGAGAGGATCCAATTTTGTGATGTGATTTTCCACCAAGATGGTAGGGAAAGGCTGAGACTAAGGGAGGGGGGAGTGTTGGGGTTTAGGGGCTGTAAGTCACAGTGCAGGTGGTCTGGCTTGGTCAGACTGACTCCAAAAGTGAGTGAAAGAGGGGGTAGAAGGGAACGTAAGAGTGGAGCTTTTCCTAGCTTGTCTATATCCCTTTGCCTCTGATGGGGCAGAATGGGAAGACTGTCTCCTGACAAGGAAGTTCTTTGTGGATACTTTCTGTGATATCTGGGGATAGGAGACAATAGTAATTGCTTTTTCTTGAAGGGATTTGAGTAGTTCTGCTAAAGCTTGTCCAAAAAGAACTTTATTATCAAGAGGTGCATCAAGCAGTTTAGTTTGCACATCCATAGGTAGGGGCTAAAGTCTCATCCAGGAATATCTCCTCAGCACTGAGCCTGAGGCAGCAGATTTCTTGGAAGCTTCCTTCCACAGCATCATTGCTGCACTTGATGGAGTGCCTATTCATCCGAGATGCTGTGAAAAGGAGGGCAATTTAGTTGAGTTTTTCTGGTGATTCTGGAACATCAGAGAGGAGAGTAGAAGCCTTGGAAAGGGTGTCTAGGATATACCTAGCCATGTGGGTTTGGTAATTAAGAGCCCTGATAGCAAGGGTGGAGGAGGTATAGACTTTTTTGCCTAGTCTATCCACAAATTTAATGTCCTTATTAGTAGGGTAAAGAGCAGTGGAGGGTAACTGTCCGCAGGATTTATCTGCAGAAACTACAATAACTGCTGGATCTGCAGGTGGGTTTTTAAACAGGAATTGAGTGTCCTAAGACACCTTATAGAACTGGTCTGGACGTTTTGAGGCTGGGGTTGGGAATCTGGCCCTGTAAAGCAGCCATAAAGGCATCTTGGAAGGCCAGAAGCAAGGGAGATATAGCAGAAGATGATGGCTGTTGCATTTGTAGTAAGTCAAAGTACCTTTTCTTAGTGTTAGAGACATCAGTGGCCTGCCATTTGAAATGCTCCCTCATGAGGGAGATAGTGTCCTCAAAGGTAAATTCCCTTGGAGACTCAGAAGTGATAGGATCCTCTTCCTCTGGGGTGATAAAGTCCTTAGGGGAATCAATCTGTGAACAGTAAGTCAATGATTCCTCAGAGGAGGAGTACTCTTCTTCTGATACCTCTCAGGGCTGCACTGGAGGAGGAGCAGATTGTGGTTGAGTCTGCAGGCCTGAAATGCCTTGAAAAGACTCTGGGGAAAAGACTTCCATCCAGGAACAGGTTGTTCAGAATGTTTTAGTTTTGTTTCTTCTTTAAAGGAGTTAAGAGCTGTAAATGCCTAGAAGCCAATATCTGGGCAGATGGTATGGTAGGAGTAGGCCCTTCTGACTCCACATGCTGTGGGTCCCCTCCACCATCAGGATCTGATGGCTGATTTACCTCAGTGGACGTAATTATTATTTCCTCCATCCCGGCTTTCACAGTGGTTTCCAGGACTGGTTGGAAAACAGAGGTCCGAAGAGATCCAGGGCTATCATCTGCCTCAAGAGTTTCTCCAGACGCCTGAGGTGCAGTGTGGGAATCAGGCCTAATTTTCTTGGCCTTCTTCCGAGTTGGCTCGTCAGATGTACTCTACCCCGCCCTTCAGTGAGACACCAAAGCCTTTGATTTTCTAAGTACAATTTCAACATGGCCAGACAGCTACTGAGAGTCTTAGGTACAAAAGATTTACTAATGGGGCAGGACGTATGGTCGTGGGCCTCACCTAAACAAAAAAGAAAAAACACTGTTTGTGCATGACCTTGTGAGGAATTTGTCTCCCACAAGCACACTTCCCCTTTCTAGTGGACATGTACATCTGAGAAACAAAGCAAAGACAAAAAGAAAACCAACAGGGTACTTATCTATAGCAGTCGTCCGGATAAATAAGCGGTCTTCTCCTTGAACTGGCAAACAGGCGTCTGACATTATGTAAATAAATAAATATATATAAATAAATAAAATAAAAAAACCCAACAGGGTACTTATCTACAGCAGTCATCTGGATACATGTGCGGTCTTCTCCCTGAACTGGCGAACAGGCGTCTGACATTCACTGCGGCAGAAAAAGTCTAAAGGGGGTATGTGCAGACGTCACTTTTATGGCTTAAGTCAGTTTGTGGCTCTAACTTAAGATGCCACACATACCTCCCTGCTCCAAAGACTTTGGTATACTGGCTGGATATCTGGTGCTGCAGGCAGAAACCTCCCCTACTGTGATGAATACTGCAACATGAGAATAGAAGGACATCTTGTATTATAATAGTAAAATATGAACTTATGCAAAATGTATTATGAAAGGTTTCCCTTTAAATGTTTAAATGTTTTTAATTAATTGTAGTCACTTGACTGGGTATTTCATGTTATATGCACTTTTTAATTTTATATAAAAACGGACTGTGCTGGATTATAAGATAGTTCTGAAGAAGTCCTACAGGATGAGAGAGCTTACGTGCTTAATTATTTACTTAGCTGGTGATGTTGACTGGTTACGCAGCCTTTTCATTTTTTTTTTTTTACATCTGACAACATGGCACACCTCCAGAAATTACTCAAGAAACTTTAACAACAACTGAAACGTGGCTTTGTAACCGACAACTCATGCTCAGCCCTTCCTCAAATCCTTCTCCCATGAAAAACCAAAATTTAAAGTCATCTGCCTTGATAATACAACCAGTAAAGTCACTTGTCACAGTAAATTATTAGGGATGAGAGTCCGCGGTGGTGGTGCTGCAGTAGCCTTGTCGCCTCACAGTACAATGTTGTCCTGTTCAATTCTCAGCTAGAGCGTCTTCTGTGTGGAAACATGCGTGAATGGGTGTACCTTCGTTGAAGGTTGTGCGTCAGGGCTGGCAGCTCGGCACGTAAAAATCTACTGCCAATCATTAGCGGACTGGAGTTCCGCTGTGGCGACCCCTAACCGGAAAAAGCCGAAAGACACAACAACAACAACAAAAGTGGATGATAATTTTAAATTCAATCTGCATATACAAAACTGCATAAGAAAAACTCATCAAAAACTAGAGGCGCTTTATAGAGCCAAAAACTTTCTGACCGACACAACTAAAGCTACACTTGCCACTACTTCTGTCCTCCCCACATTTCCTTATGGCTCTCCCATGCTCACCAACCTCTAGGCGTCACAAAAATTAAAACTTGAACAATGCTATGACAAAGTTGCAAAATTTGCAGCAAATACCCCTTTCAGAACCCACCACTGTATGTCACTAAAAAGCCTATACATGCAGCCTTCTTACTACCTATAAAATTATCCAGAATACATCTGCTTGCCCAGCACTAAATAACAGTCTACACAACTATGTTCCTAGTCAGTCATTATAATCCAGTGACCACAAACTAATAGTCTATCCATAAACCTATCAAACCCGCTGGGCACAGTCTGTACCTGTACCATGTTGCTTAGGCCTGGACCATGTTGCTTAGGCCTGGAACTCATCTCCATCCATCAAACCAATACCCTGGTCTCCTATCCTTCAAAACCATTCTGAATGACTTCCTAGCCAAAAGTTGGCTCTGTTCTTGCTCAGCACCATGGTAAACTATATCCCTAAATGTGAACAAATATATTGTCATACCTTACATCTCCTTACCCTCCCTTCTTCACTCACTTCATTACTTCTACCAATTTCTCTCCCAGGCTTTCTCTCTAAATATACCAAAATCCTGCTTTTCTCTCACTTCATATTCCAATTCCTACTTGGATTACACTAGTTTATCTTTAATTGCTCTATAAACTGACTAAAACATAATCATTGTCATAACTTGCATCTGTTCTTAACTAATGTTTCATATTATATTTAATTTGGTATAATTATTTAAAATTTATTTTTTGTATTAAAATGTTTTGCAGTACTTTGGAGCTGCCCTCTAGGCCTCTATGCCAAAAATGGGCTTCTACCCAGTGGGACTTTCCTGGTAATCAAATGTCAGTAAATAAACAAACAGGATGCAAACTGTCATTTAGAAATTTATTTTTTATTTATTTACATTTGTTGACCAGGAATGTCCGACTGGACGCAGGTCCATTTTCAGCGGAAGCCCGGGGAGAAAAGCTCCACAAATTAAAATATTACACAGAGTTACAGATGAAGAATCCTAGCAATTAAAATATTACAAACATAGTTACAGATGAAGAACATAGAACATTCAGTAGATAACATCTGTTCTATCCACGAAGTCATAGCAGATATTAACAATTGTTACAATAAGAAGTTAGTGCCATATAATAAGTAGATAGGCATGGAAGTATCAGAGCTTGCTGTAGTCAAAGGTAGTTTGTGGGGTGGAATAGAGGTAGAGGGTAGATGGAGTGGGAGAAGTCAGAGGGGAGAGTTACAAGGGCATAGCCAGCATGTTTTTAGGTGCGCTTTAAGTAAAGCTTTGAAGTGGGTGCATGATGGTAGAGAGGTTATTGTGGGGGGTGTTCCATAATTTGGCTATAGCGCTGGAGAATAGTGCTTCTCCAGCAGTGTTATTGGCTCTAGTAACCTGTAATTGATTATTGTTGCTGGATTGTAGTCTGGTGGTGAGATAGGGTTGGAGTAGATACTGGAGGGATGGGACCTTTAGAGGATGGTTAACCAGTTTGTGGGTGAGCGCGAGTTGATACCATTGAAGGAGGTGAGGGAGTTCTAGCCAGCCTAGCTCAGTAAGTGAGAGACAGTGGTGACTGTGGTAGGATGCCCCGGTGGCAAATTTGGCGATTTTGTTGTAGCAGGTTTCGAGTTTATTTAGATTGCATTGCTTTAGGTTGGTATATATTGGAGAGGCATAAAGTAAGGTGGAGATAAGGTGCAAATTTGCAACTGAAATCCTAGCTGCTTTGGTGAGGAGTTGCTTATTTCTGTATACGGCTCCTAATTTTTGGTGGACTTTGTTTATGGTCATGGATATGTGAATGTCAAATCTGAGATTGTTCATAGGTTCATAGGTTGGTACTAGGCTATCAGCCCTAGGGCCTAAACAAGCCTAGCCATAACAATTCCCTGGCTATTTCTTCCCACATTATTTACTTTCCTGGACCCCTGTCTAGCAGTGCGACTGACGTGATCCCTGGGGTGAATTTCCTTTCTCCCATCCAATTGTCAAGGTTCCTCTTGAAGAGGTCCAAAGAGGCACTCTGCTTGACGTGTATGGGCAATCTATTCCAGAGTCTGGGGAGTCTCTGGGTCAGGAACCTATCCCTCCAGCATGTTTTGTTTATTGTGATGACAAGGTTTAGATCCCTGGAGCATGTAGCTCTGAGGGATTGGGATTTCTTTAAGTGTAGCATGTCCAACAGCTCTGGGTTTGACATGGCCTTGTATGTTAAGCAGAGATCGCCTCTAAGTAGACGATATGCGACAGAGTATAGCTGGAGTTTTTTAAGGCGGTCAGTGTAGGGCATCTGCTTTAGGCCTGTGATTCTTTTAGTGAGGTATTTCTGAGGCCTTTCCAGTGGTTGCAGATGTCTTGAGAGGTACATACCAAATGGGGCGTTGTATTCTATAATGGGTCTAATGAGGGATGAGTACAGTGGGACAATGACCTCCTTCTTTCTGGATGAAAAGCCCTTCGTGATGAGGTGTGCCACATAGAAGGATTTCCTGACTGTGGTTATCGAAGGTGAGACCACTGTCCACCTGTGTCCCTAAGTCTCTTATCACACTTTCTGTGTTTAGTGTACTGCCACCTATATGGTAATTCATGGATACATGTTTTTTCCCAAAGGGGATAACAATACATTTCTTGGCATTGAGCTTGAGCCCATGGCTCTGGCACCAAGCATCTGTTTCTGTAAGGCCCTTTTGTAGAGTATCCACATCATTTGGGGATTCAATAATGGCTCCCAGTTTGCAGTCATCTGCAAACTTTGTTAGCCAGAGTCCCTTAGTGTTGACCTGTACTTCAAAGAAGTAGATGCCAAACAAGAGCGGCCCCAGGACTGAACCCTGAGGTACTCCACTTGTCACTTGTCTGGAGCTGGATTTGGAGTCGGCTACTTTTACAGTGTGAGTTCTATCAGTAAGCCATTTAGCAACCCATTGGGTGACATAGGGATTAATGCCCAACCTAGTAAGTTTATCTATTATTCCAGAGTGGGGGATGGTGTCAAAGGCCTTGGCAAGGTCTAGATAGGCTGTGTGGACCACCTTACCCTTGTCCATGGCTCTGGAGACTGATTCAAAGAAGTCAATCAGGTTCAGGAGACAAGATCGGCCCTTCACAAACCCAAACTGGGTGGGGTCCAGTGTTTCAAGGTTGCCAATGTCTTTGTTTATAAGTTCCATGATAATACACTCCATGGCCTTGCAGATAAGGCTTGTCAGACTGATGGGACGGTAGTTTCCGGGATCCAAGGTGGATCCCCCCTTGTGGATTGGGATAACTGTAGCTCTGCGCCACTCAGTGGGCACGAAACCTGAGGTGAGGCTATGATTAAACATGACACTTAGGTGAGGTGCCAGTTCATATTGTAGTTCATGTAGTACACAGCCCGGGATGTCATCTGGTCCCATGGATGTTTAGAGAGTGCGATTTGTACCTGTGTGGCCGTTATTACTGGAATTTGGCAATCTTCCGGTATTGAGATGGGCCATTTAGGGGGTGAGAGGGGGTGAAGTTGGCACTGAATCGATCTGCCAGGATATTGGCAATATCCTTTGGATCAGTATATTTAATGCCATTCTGTTTTAGCTCAGAGCAGATCTGAGCATTGCCATTTAGATTCTTGACATAGTTATAGAATGCTTTGTGGTTGTCTTTGGAATCTTTGGCAATTTTATTTTCGTAACTTGCTTTGGAGGATTTTATGAGGCATCTCAGTTTCTTACTGAGGCTAGTAAGGGAGTTTTTTGCATCGTGGGATTTACCTATTTTCTGCAAAAGTTTCTTCCTTTTGTTGTAAAGTTTGTTTATGGCAGGGGACCACCAGATTGGCTTCCTTTTTGGATGAGAGCATTTTGGTTCTATTTGGGATGGCACGATTCATGCATGAGTGGATGTGCTCGTACAGTGCCTTCGTGTAGGATTCAGCAGTTGAACTTTCAGTTCCGTCTGCATGGGTGTCATGAAGTTTGTCACTTCTGACTTGAGTAGCATGAAGTTGGCTTTGGAGAAGTTTTTATGGTGGTTTCTTTACTGGGGGTGGGGTGGGATGTGGATGTTAAGGGTGATTAGCTTATGGTCAGACCTGACTAACGAGGGGGTGACCATAGGTATGGAGCATTGATTTCCCATGTTGGTAATGACCAGGTCTAGGACATTGGAGCCCCTGGTGGGACTATGGATTAGTTGATCCAGGGCATTGGAATTTATGAATTCCAAGCACCGTTGCGCAAAGGTGTTGGAACATGAGTAGTTTTCCCAGTTAATGGCAGGGTAGTTAAAATCACCCAGTATTAGGGTGTTTGGTTCTATCTTAATATTTTCCAGTATGTTTAGAAAGGTGTAGTGAGAATCTTGGGGTATGGTGGGGGATCTGTAGCAAGCTACAATTTGGATTGCAGTCTTACCTAGTGTTAGTTGCACTTGGAGAATTTCAGACACATTGTGTTGACCAACTAGCCTGGTGGTGTGAATATCCTTGGTGAATATTGACACTCCTCCACCTTTAGTGTTTCGGTCCTGGTTTGGTGGCCGAAAGGTGTGGTAAGAGTTGTAGCCTGGTATTGCAGGGGTGCTCCCTGGAGCCTTAAACCAGGTCTCAGTTACTGCACAGATATCGATGTTCTCCATTTTTAGGAGTGCCTCGAGAGAGTGCGTTTTGAGGTTTAGATTTCTAGCACTGAGTAGCATTACCTTCAGATTTTGCATGCTTGTACCTGTTACGGTGGTGGTTTTGTCCTTTGAAGTTTGCCTAAAAAAGGCACTATAGGGGTGGCAAGAGCCTTAGCCAGTAACCTGAATCCCAGGGGGAACAGGTGCAGACCATCTCTGGCAAA
Source organism: Protopterus annectens (assembly GCF_019279795.1). Taxonomy (NCBI): domain Eukaryota; kingdom Metazoa; phylum Chordata; order Ceratodontiformes; family Protopteridae; genus Protopterus; species Protopterus annectens. The sequence continues at coordinate 7,979,725 of NC_056747.1, read as the reverse complement.
GCATCGTGGTCTGTCAATCATGTCATCCCAGGCAGACAGATACTGGATCCCCTTTGAATGACACCATAAGCTTAGCCAATTGTTAAAGTCAATCATTTTATCCTTATATTGTGGTATCATTCTGGGCGAAGGCAGGATGCTACTCAGGGCTAGGGTCATACCTGCCTGGGCCACATGATCCGAGAGCTCTTCCAAGTCTCTTTTCATGTAGTCCAGGGAGGTACGTCTCAAGTCATTCACGCCAACATGGACAATGACAGAGTCATATTTATACTTGTTGTGGAGTGACTTGAGTGCATGTGTTATGTGGCGGATCCTGGCACCCGACAGGCAGCTGACTGTAATTTTCTCCTTATTCAACCTGGTGAGAGGGACATCAGTGTGCCGGACTATAGAGTCACCTATGACTAAAGTGTTAGGTACATTGTCTTGCCTTAGGGGCTGTTGCTGGGTGGCACACTGGTGTTGTGAACTATGTGACACATTGGTTGTGATTGGTGTTTGTTTGCATTTCAGCTTCAGAGGTCTTTGTTGCTTGGGCAGGTTACAGTTAAGGGCCTCTGCATATGTGGATTTAGTGTTGCTATATGTGGGTGTTGGTGGTGCGGGTTTAGAAGGGCTATGTGTTGCTTGAGATGTAGTGTGGGTGTTAACCTTCTCCTCTTGACTGTTTAGCACAATCTTGGGTGGAGAGAGCTTTGCTTCCATTTTGGCTATGTAAGTGCATCTCTCACAGGTTGTAGTGTTGGGTGGTAGGAGGAGAGGGTTGTCTGTGTACATGAGGCAATTGCTGCATTGCCCCAGTATGCCCAGATTCACCAGGTGGACAGGAGAAATCACCGGAAGCTGACCCTTGGACATGCTTGGTTTGGGGCTATCTTTATTTTCTTTGTAAAGTATAAGAGCTGTTTCCTTAGCAAGGTACTTTGCAATTATAGGCTGTTTAGTACCTACTATTAATTTCTCCTTGTTAACAAGGAGAGTTCAGTGTTTGTATGAGTTTAAGGCTTCCTAGTCCTTTCCAGCAGGTATTAGAGAAAGTGCTAGTCACAGGGATGCTTAAAGGTAAGATTGAAAAGAATGCACTCTGCAGTGTGCACTAGAGAAGTTAGATGTGAAAGTAGGTAACTTGAGTTTTACCTGTTTAAAAAGTTAAGGTTTAGTGGAGAGTTACTATTTTTAAAACAGCAAGATGGATTGAAAGGGGTGGTCACTTTTGTATTTTGGTACTATGAAATACTGTAGGATGGCCAATAAATTTAAATAATTGAAGGGGTGGGATTTCAAAAATGATGATTTTGTGATTACTCACATAAGCCAGAGAAAGTGGAGAGAAATGAGATATATGGTCAGATTAACATAAGAGGCAGGCGACTAGAAAGACAGTGGTATTTAACAAGACAACTTAAATGGGTGGGAGGGCGGGAAAAAAATCTGCCTGACTCAGAACAGAGAGAGCTGTGGTCTCTTTTGAAGTTTTAATATGCTGTTAAAACAGAATGCAAGCAAAACACAAAGTAAAGAAAACAAACTACAGTATTCAAAATATAGAAAGGCAATACAGTAATACAAAAAAATAACAGCAAACTAACCTTTCCTTCACAGCAAAGTGTAGCAGAGTCTGGATGAGCCTTTCTGGTTGTCTATTTCGACTCCTAGCAATTTGGTGTGAACTGTTGGGTGGATAGTGGTGTTGTCTTTTGCTGTGATGTTAAAGTCAGAGTTGTTCTGAGTATGTTTGGTGGGTTTGAAGATGAGGAGTTTAGTTTTGTTTTGGTTGAGTATTAACTGGGCATTGAATAGCCAAGTTTCAACAGAGGAAAAGGCATCCTGTGTGACCTTTTGCAATTCGGGTAGGGACTGGGTTGAGCAGATGATGGTTGAGTCATCTGTGTATTGTATGCATGTGCCATGTTTGGTGGCAGAGGCTAGATTATTGGTGAAAATAGAGAAGACTAGGGGTCCAATGATGGATCCTTGGGGAACCCCTATAGAGACGGGCAGTTGGGGAGATATGTCATTTTGCCATGCAACAGATTGCTGGCGGTCAGACAGGTAACTTAGAAACCAGTTGGTGACTGATTGAGAAAAGGATAGGTTATTGAGTACAAAGAGGAGTTGTTTGTGTGGGACCATGTCAAATGCTTTAGATAGGTCTAGGAAAGTAGCAGAGGAGAGATGGCCATTGTTTTTATGGTGAAGGATAGTGTTAGTAAAAGAGAGTAAGGCAGTGGTGGTGCCATGGTTTGGTCGGAAACCATGTTGAGTATTAGAAAGGAGGTTGTTGGTAAGGAGGTAGTCTGAGCTTTGAGAGTGAATGCATCTCTCTAGTATTTTGGAGAGTGGAGATAGAATCGATATGGGGCGGTAGTTGGTTAGTTCTGTGGAGGGGCCACCTTTGTGAAGGGGAATGATGTGTGATATTTTCCACAGTGTAGGGATGTAGCATTCTGACAGAGATCGGTTAATCAAGATGGATACTGGGTAGGCTAGGGCGTCAGCTGCAAATTGTAGGAATTCACTTGGGAGGTTGCCTACTGCTAATTTTGTGGGTTTAAGTTTAGTTACAAGTTTTCTTATGTTGGAGGTAGGAATGGGGGAAAATGAGAAGAGTGTGGGGGGATTACTGGGTGAAGGTGTGGGGTGTAGGGGAGGGGTTGTGTTGTCTGGGGATTACTGGGTGAAGGTGTGGGGTGTAGGGAGGGGGGTGTTGTCTGGGGATTACTGGGTGAAGGTGTGGGGTGTAGGGAGGGTTGTGTTGTCTGGGGATTACTGGGTGAAGGTGTGGGGTGTAGGGAGGGGTTGTGTTGTCTGGGGGATTACTGGGTGAAGGTGTGGGGTGTAGGGAGGGTTGTGTTGTCTGGGGGGATTACTGGGTGAAGGTGTGGGGTGTAGAGGAGGGGGGTTGTGTTGTCTGGGGAGATTACTGGGTGAAGGTGTGGGGTGTAGGGGAGGAGGGGTGTTGTATAGCTAGTGATAGTACGGTTTGTGTGAAGTGTGTGTTGAATGAGGTAACAATATTTTCTGAGGAGTGAGGAATGTTAGGTGTAGGGGTATTGGTTTTACCTGGGTGGAGGAGGGAGTTTATGGAGGTCCAGAATTGTTTGGGGTTGTGTTGGGAGGAGTTGAGGACAGACTGGTAGTATTGGATTTTGTCCTCCTTTATTAGCTTTTTGACTCTATTGCGTAGTTCTAGGAATTTCTGTCTAGCTGAGTGGGTTTTGGTTTTGCACCAGTGTTCCTAGGCTTTATCTCCATTTTTCATTTCTGACCTAGTGGTTTTCTGTAGCCATGGGGAGGGTTGGGCTTTGGTTCTGGTAAGTCTTATGGGGGCATGGTTATTTAGGATGCTTAGGAAGGTAGTATTGAAAAATTGGACTGCGTCATCTAGGCTGAGGTAATTTAGAGGGTGCCAGTTACATTCTTTGAGAGATGAGATGAATGTGATTGGGTTAAAGTGTAGTTTTTTACGTATTTGACGGTAGATGACTGGTTTAACTTGGTATAGGTATTTTATGAGTAGTAATGTTGAGGAGTGAACACTGAGACTATCTGATAAGCAGCCTGTTATATATGACTGGGGGCTCTTACTGACTAGTATCCAATCCAGGGTAGTGTGCTTGTTGGAGTTTTTATTTATTCTGGTTGGTGACTGGACTAGTTGGGTGAAGCCATGAAGGTTTAGATGCTGGGTTGGATGGTTGCCGCAACAGAATTGGCAATCAATATTGAAGTCACCTAAAATGATGGTCTCTTGAGGGAGATGGTGGGTAGTCCAGCTGAGGAGGTTTTTTAGTGGAGGGATTTTTTGGCCAGGTCGGAAGTAGCATCCTATTATGTTGATGGTTTTATTTTGGTTTATTTTCAGGTTGGTATATATTATTTCTTCACTGGCAATGTGGGGAGCTGATGAGTTTAGAATTTGGATGTTTAGATGCTGTTTAAATAAATACCACCTCCTTTCTTGTTTAGTCGGTCTAGTCTTAGTATGTTGTAACCGTTAGGGAGGATTTGCTCACTGGTAATGTAAGGTTTTAGCCAGGTTTCTGGTCAGGATGATTATATCTGGGGAGTGTAAGTCTATGGTGGCATGGAGTTTGTGAACTTTTGTTGGTTATACTTCTGATATTTATGCTTAGCAGAAGGAGGTAATTTGGTTTTCTACTGGCTGGGATTTGGGAGATGTTGTGGTTGTTAGTCTGATTATTAGAAGTGGGGTTGGAGATGGAGGGGCCAGGGTTGGGGTGGATGTCTCCACTGAGAGCAAGTTTTGATATCCATGAGGTTATTAGTTTTATCAGTTTGTGAAAGAGTTTGCATTTTAGGGAAACTTTATGATTGGGTGCAGTCGGTAACAGATGTGGTGGGTGGGTTATTTTGTTAACTTGTAGGGATGCATTTAGTTTTAGTATTGTAGTTGATAGAATATGTGGGGGGGTGGATAGGGATGGTTCTTGAGTTGGTGGATTTAGTTTTAGCATTTTAGTTGAATATGTGGGGATGCATAGTGATGGTTCTTGAGTTGGTGGGAGAGGAACACGTGGGGGGTGCATAGGGATGGTTCTTGAGTTGGTGGATTTAGTCTGAGTATTTTAGTTGATAGAATATGTGGGGGATGCACAGGGATGGTTCTTGAGTTGGTGGGAGAGGAACATGTGGGGGATGCACAGGGATGGTTCTTGAGTTGGTGGGAGAGGAACATGTGGGGGATGCATAGGGATGGTTCTCGAGTTGGGGATGCATAGGCATAGTTCTTGAGTTGGGGGATGCATAAGGATGGTTCTTGAGTTGGTGGGAGAGGAACACGTGGGGGGTGCATAGGGATGGTTCTTGAGTTGGGGGTGCATAGGGATGGTTCTCGAGTTGGTGGGATGCATAGGGATGGTTCTTGAGTTGGTGAGAGAGGAGCAGAGTGAGGGTGAGTCATGAGTGATGGAGTGAATAGTTGTACAGTGGAAGTGGTTGAGTGGGGGTATAATGGAGTTTTGGTAAGATGTAAGATATGCAAGGAGAGGGTATGCAGAGAGTATAAGTATGGTATGCTTATTCATGCTATCAGAAGAGGAGGGGTAGTAGTGGGAAGATGGTGGATTTAGAGTTGGGAGTAGTGTTAAGTTTCAGCTAAGAAAGAAAAACGCTCATCTGCTCTGTCCATTCTAAAGTTTTGGGGTACTTTTCTTGTGTTTAATAACCCACAGGCTGACTGATAACACACATTCTGTAGCAACTCGGAAACTAACATGCCATTAGATCAATGACCCAAACCTCCCTGAATGATTTGCATTCTGCTCAAAGGAAGCTCAGCCCACTGTTCTTTGCCAAGTTGCCTAATAAGCGTGGTCCTGCTACAGTAAACCAGCAAATGGTGTGGGTACAGTCTCCTGGACAGAAAGTGCTTGAGCCGCTGGAGAATACGGTACACTGACTGGACAGAGTATCTTCTCAATGGAAGCTACAACACTAATCTCAATTCATTACACAGGCAAGGGTCAAAATGCTTTATGTGGCAGGCAAGGCCCCAAACATACCCCCTATTTCAGAGGCATCTTAACTACTATAACTAACTGTGAGGTCACAAAACCTTAAGGTTACTTATCCAAAGTATTAATCCTTGCCTGTTTGATAAAACGGTCTCAAGCAATCAGTAATCATGTAAAAATTATGATGAGATATGCTCATGTCTGAATCTGTTAACCCTGAATCACAGGGTGATAACAGTTGTGACATTACGGCCTTGTTAGATGTATGCTATGCAAAGAGCCAGCAGGCATGGTCGTTGCTAATGATTGTGTCGTATAACTTTACAAGAAAGAAGTGCAGATAAAGGCACGCTCTTTCTCCTTTATGTAACATACAGTGGAATATTCACCTCCCTGTCAGGGAGGTTAACTATTAACCACATTTGTCATGTCCAGTTTATTGTTAACAACCCTGCACAAAGCCATTGTACTGACATCTGATCTATGAAGACTGAATGAGCACGCAGTGTGTATACATTTATTAATGAAAAAATGGCAGTGATAAACAAGATTTAAAATTTCTTAAGGAGGACACACCCACATACATATGGTGTAGGAGATGGCCCCCTGGCATCCTTATTCTTAACCTACAGGTGAGGAGAAATTCCCATGTGAAGTGCCACCACAGAAAAAACCTTGAACTGACAATCACGCAAACCGTGTCCAAGTCCCACTGCTTTGCAGTGGGATAAAAGCTGCTGATCCCCAAACCCGAGAGTCACATACTCATTATCGCTAGTAACGCACTGCAATTCTGAGGTCGCAAGATCGTCAACTGGTTTGAATTTAAACCAAAGTATCCGTACCTCTTCCTGTCTCTCTACAACCTCAGGGACATTACATATTAGTAATAAGAGGATAGTAGCATAAACCCCATACAGGGGCATGAAGCAGGACCAACTTCCCTTGTAAAGAGTAAAATATGAAGCATAAAAATGAACCCATTGCTTTCATTTTTACACTAAATAAGTTTAAACATTTTTGTAAACGGTTTTAATTTTGATTTATTTTTGTTTTCTTTCTTTCTTTATTGAATGCATTTGTTATTCAGGTATAACAAATGGTCTGCTATTGATCATTCTTATCCATGACCTCAGGTCTCGCAGGTAAATCCACTGCAAAAGTCTGGAGCATTTCTCCCCGGGCCTCCGCTGAAAACAGGCTCTGTGGAACCTAGTCGGACATTCCCAGTCAACAAATGTTAAATAAATAAATAATTAAAAAAAAGTATGGACAGTTCAGACGAGGCGATTCAGAGCATGTTTTGTGATGCAGGAATAAACCGGAGCTTGCAGCAGTAACCCATGTAGACACGAGGACAGTATACAAAACTCCACACACACAAATCAGCTGCAGGAAAGCAGTAAAGCCAGCCCTGCAGCTGTAAGACAGAGACTCTAACTGTACAGCCACTGTGCTCTCCACATCACACCTGCTATTACCACTGAAGCAGCCCAGGTAGGATCCATTCAACTACTTACACACTGACACACTGTGCTTTAATGAATGATAACAGGCAAACAGACTTAGAAGGCATGTAAGGGTCGCTTGACTTGTTAAACTAATGGGGGTAATGGGTCAAGGACCCCTTCACAGTCATGGCAAAACTCTCTTCCTTTTAAATAAAATGGAATTAATAATATTTTTCAAAGAACTGCAAGAGCAAATATATGTGACACATGCATTCTTAAGTTTTTATTAACATTTTGATCCTCTGTCCACACAAAGATTGTTTGATAACTCCATTTCATCTTGTGAAAATGTCTGTCGTCCTGGAATCCCTATTAGGAGGATGGACAGTAGAAGAGGTTTCTGACATCTCTTTCTTGGTGGCCACCGCCACCACCATAGCATCAGCTGGGACTCCCTTAGTCAGGAACATCTTGTCTTGGGGGGATGTGATAAACTTGTTGGGCCTCCGAGGGACCAGTTCCATAGTATCAGGAGACGCCCTCCGAGCAACCAACTTCATTAGTTCGTCAAAGGGCGGTGTCACCCAGGAGGTGGAACGTTGAGAACCAAAGGCCTTCAGGAGCATGGACTCATCCTCAGTAGGGCTAATGGACTGCCAGTCACCCCTCTGCTTTAGGATTTCCAGGATATCAGTAAAGGAGATATCCTTCGAGGGGGACCATGGGGACCCTTCCGATTCCTCTAAGTCGGTGTCTGATATCAAAGACTCCTGCGGAGACTCTAAATGCCTCCTCTTACAAAGTCTCTTCCTGGGAACATCATCAGTGGGGGCTTCTGGTGAGGTCTCAGTAGAGCAAGGACCACCCGATGGGGGTTACCTGAGTCTGCGGGTCTCAACGCTTTCACAGGGACATGTGATGTAGAGGCAGAAAGCGGCACTTTAGGGGAGGAGGGACCTGACGATGTGTGGGTCTTGGATGACATAACCCTCCTCATAGCATCGAAGGCACCACTGCTCCGACCCGAGGAAGCTGCTGGTTCTGAAAAAGATGGCAATTTCCCTGGCGCCGAGACAGTGGGCTCTGAACCAGAAGACGGAGCCGAGCTCATCCGTGCTGAAGCCCCGAGAGGAAGGGTTGGAACTGATGCATTGGTTCGACTCTCCCCTCCCCGGAACCGACGAGAGAGAGTGTCGGCTCCCAGACTCTTCCAATGGAACCGAAGAAGTCAGGGTTAACTGAGCCAAGGGCAATGGAACAGGTTTCGGCTCCAAAGGCTCCACAATCATCAGATCCTCCTCCCCTGGCTCCAAAGGCCCTGCTCAGAGGAGGAGTAGTCACAGCTGGTGGAATGGTCTTAGGTCCCGAGGCTTATAACAATTTAGCCAGTGCCGGGTTCCCGAGAAGACTCTGCACCACTCAATCCACATCCACATCAGAGAGGGTCCTCGAAGAACAAGTCGAAGGCACAGAAGATGCCACAGATTGGAGGATAGGCGACCTCAATGTTTTGGAGTAAGGCTTGGAGCCGATGACTTGGGCTGCAAAGACGCCTTAGAAGACTTTGACCCCTTCGAAGACTTGGAGGTCTGGTCAGCCTTGTCCAAGGACTCCTGAAAATCTGGTTTCAATAAGCCTCTATCTACCAGCTTCCTTCGTCTCTCAGTAAAACCCTACTACTGAAGGAATGGCAGATACAGCAATCCTCCTGGAGGTGAACAGACCCCAAACAATAAACACAATTCACATGGATGTCCGTAATGGACATCTTCTGTCCGCATTTTGGACACTTTTTGAAACCAAATTTTTGTTTTTCTTTATGGTCAGACATCATAAACAACAGTAAACACTAAAAGTTGAAGAAAACAAGGTTACTGCAACTCTAATTTCTAGTATTTCATTTTCAAACAGTTGTCAGATCCACGAACAACTGTAATCCAATATAGAATATATATATATATATATATATATATATATATATATATATATATATATATATATATATAGTAATATCCAACTAAGCACACTGCTAATAACACTATAATGCACTATTAATAAGTATAACAGTATAACACACACACTACTGAAATGTATGAGGGGATAGGGATTAAATAAGGAATGGCCAAAGGCCTTAAGAGCAACTGCGCTAAAAAGGACAAAACTCGTCAAACTTTAAATAAAGAAAATTAAAGGCTAAGCGGCCCAAAAGCAGTACAATGTAATTTTTTTTATATTACAAAGCAGAATATTGTAAAAAAGAGGTAAACAGAAAACAAACTGGGCCGAGCTCTCTGACAACCGCCGATCTGTTGCAGCGACAAACTAGATCTGAGGTAGGGCAGAGAGCATCATGGGATAGGGGCGAAGCCTCGAGCTATTCTGAGATCTTTAGCTAGTAAAGAGTCCGACTCGGAGCCGATGGATCGGCTCAGAACCCATGTGTAAGAATGAACAGCGAGATTGAACAACTTCACATTATTTTTTTTTTTTCTTTCTCAATGAAATGTCCACCTTCCTCTTTGCAATAATGTCTCTTTAACAGCTCATTTCCTTGCAGGTAAAGGCACTCTTAGTATTTTTGGTACTCCCTGCTTTTTAATTTTCCCACTTTATTGGAAATGGAGTGAGCATGAACCCTGAGGAAGAGAGACCTACACTTACCTAATAAGGAAGTCATAAAGTTTAACAATGTGTCATCTGTCTACAGACACTACATCCAAGGATACCGAAAATATATAAACTCTTTTTCTTCTTCTTTCGGCTGGTCCCATTAGGGGTTGCCACAGCGGATCACCTGTTTCCATTTCTTCCTGTCCTCTGCATCTTGCTCTGTCACACCAACCACCTGCATTTCCTCTCTCACAACATCCATAAACCTTATCTTAGGCCTTCCTCTTTTCCTGTTACCTGGTAGCTTCATCCTTAGCATCTTTTTTCCAATATACTCAGCATCCCTCCTCAGCACATGTCCAAACCAACGTAATCTTGCCTCTCTGGCTTTGTCTCCAAACCTTCCAACCTGGGCTGACCCTCTAATATACTTATTCCTAATCCTGTCCACCCTCGTCACACCCAGTGTAAATCTTGACATCTTTAACTATGCCACATCTAGCTCAAACTCCTGCCTTTTTGTCAGTGCCACTGTCTCCAACCCATATAAAATAGCTGGTCTCACTACGCTCTTGTAGACCTTCCCTTTCACTCTTACAGGTACTCGTCTGTCACAAATCACTCCTGACACTTTTCTCCACCCACTCCATCCTGCCTGTACTCTCTTCTTCACCTCTCTTCCACACTCACCATTACTCTGAACTGTTGATCCCAAGTACTTAAACTCATTCACCTTCGCCACCTCTATTCCCTGCATCCTCACCATTCCTCTATCCTCCCTCTCATTCACACACATATAGTCTCTCTTTGTCCTGCTGACCTTCATTCCTCTTCTCTCTAGAGAATATGTCCACCTCTCCAGGGTCCCCGCCACCTCTTCCCTACTCTCACTACAGATCATAATGTCATCTGCAAACATCATAGTCCATGAGGATTCCTGTCTGATCCCGTCTGTCAACCTGTCCATCACCATTGCAAAAAAGAAAGGGCTCAGAGCTGATCCTTGATGTAAACCCACCTCCACCTTAAATGCATCCATCACTCCCACCGCAGACCTCACCGCTGTCACACTACCCTCGTACATATCCTGTACCACTCTTACATACTTCTCTGACACTCCTGACTTCCTCATACAATACCACAACTCCTCTCTAGGCACCCTGTCATATGCTTTCTCCAAGTCTACAAAAACACAATGCAACTCCTTCTGACATTCTCTGTACTTCTCCATCAACACTCTCAGAGCAAACATCGCATCTGTAGTGCTCTTTCCCAGCATGAAACCATACTGCTGTTCACTTATCATCACGTCCCTTCTTAACCTAGCTTCCACTACTCTTTCCCATAACTTCATGCTGTGACTGATCAGTTTAATCCCTCTGCAGTTACTACAGCTCTGCACATCACCCTTATTCTTAAAAATCGGTACCAAAACACTTTTTTCTCCATTTCTCAGGCATCCTCTCACTTTCCAAGATTTCATTAAACAATCTGGTTAAAAACTCCACTGCCATTTCACCTAAACACCTCCATGCTTCCACAGGTATGTCATCTGGGCCAACAGCCTTTCCATTCTTCATCCTCTTCATAGTTATCCTTACTTCCTCCTTGCTAATCCATTGTACTTCATGATTCACTATCCCCACATCATCCAACCTTCTCTCCCTCTCATTCTCTTCATTTATCAACCCCTCACAGTACCCTTTCCATCTGCTCAACACACTCTCCTCGCTTGTGAGTATGTTTCCCTCATTATCCTTTATCACCTTTACCTGCTGCACATCTTTCCTAGCTCGGTCCCTCTGTCTAGCCAATCGGTACAGGTCCTTTTCTCCCTCCTTAGTGTCCAACCTTTCATACAACTCTTCATATGCCTTATCCTTAGCCTTCGCCACCTCTCTCTTTGCCATGCACCTCATCTCCTTATACTCCTGTCTACTTTCTTCATCTCTCTGACAATCCCACTTCTTCTTTGCCACCCTCTTTGCCTGTATACTCTTCTGTACTTCCTCATTCCCCCACCATGTCTCCTTGTCGTCCTTCCTCTGTCCACGTCATACCAAGCACCTTTCTAGCCATCTCTTACTAGCTCTGCTGTCGTTACCCAGCTATTTGGTAACTCTTCACTGCCACCCAGTGCCTGTCTCAACTCATCCCTAAACTCCATCTCACAATTACCCTTTTTCAATTTCCACTATTTGATCCTTGGTGCTGCCCTCACACTCCTCCTCCTCTTTTTGATCACCAACATCATCCTACAAACCACCATCCTATGCTGCCTAACTACACTTTCCCCGGTCACCACTTTACTGTCTCCAATCTCCTTCAAACTGGCCCTCCTACATAAGATATAATCCACCTGTGTGCATCTTCCTCCACTCTTGTATGTCACCCTAAGCTCCTCCCTCTTGTAAAAATACGTATTCACCACAGCCATGTCCATCCTTTTAGCAAAATCCACTACCATCTGACCTTCTGCATTCCTTTAACACCATACCTATCCATCACTTCCTCATCCCCTCTGTTCCCTTCACCAACATGCCCATTGAAAACTGCTCCAGTCACCACTCTCTCACCCTTGGGTACAGTCATCACTACTTCATCCAATTCACTCCAAAATGTTTCTCTCTCATCCATTGCACACCCAACTTGTGGCGCATATGCACTAACAACATTCATCATTACACCATCAATTTCCAGCTTCATAAACATCACTCTATCCGACACGCTTTTCACCTCCAAAACAGTCTTCGCATACTGTTCCTTCAGAATAACTCCTACGCCATTTCTCCTCCCATCCACACCATGATAAAACAATTTGAACCCACCTCCGATACACCTAGCCTTACTCCCCTTCCATCTGGTCTCTTGCACACACAATATATCAACCTTCCTTCTGTCATCATATCAGCTAACTCTCTCTCTATACCAGTCATACTGCCAACATTCAAAGTACTGACCCTCACTACCACAGTCCTAGCCTTTCTCCTCTCTTCCTTCCTTCGGCCATGCCTTCCGCCTCTTCTCCTCCTTCAGCCGAAAATATATAAACTAAGACTGAGTAACTCCAGCATCATGCTTTGGAGCCTTCTAGTACTAAAAGCACTATTCAAGTTTAAATACAAACACCTTTAAAATGATTTTAAACATGAATTTGTGCATTGTTACTTTGTTAGTAATCTGGTCTACAAATAAATAAAAAACAGGAAACTTTTGTCTGCAATAATATATGTTGCAATAATAATAATAATAATAATATATATATATATATATATATATATATATATATATATATATATATATATATATATGGATCTCGTACTATTACACGAAATCCAACCTAACCGAAGCCAAAACAACCAAACACACTTTAGTGAAAGTGCTTTTAACTGAAAAAGCACTTTCGCTAAACTGTGCAAAAAAAAAAATATAAATATAACAAAATTAAAAAAAAAAAAAAAACATTACTCACGTTTACGCAGGGGAGCAAGCCCCCTTCACCCCCATATGGGGGGCTACACCCCCCTACTTTCCCCCCTAGTTTTATATTCTTACTCCGAGATCGCACTACAGTGGGGAAAAGGGAATATTCCCTTATCTCCACTGTACTACGATCTCTGCAATGACCATTCCCCCACGTTTTTCTTTTTTTAGCACACTTTCAGAAAAGTGCTTTTTTGGTGAAAGGCACTTTCACAAAAGTGTGTTCGACCATTTCAAATTCAGTGAAACAGCCATTTGAGGAACATACAGATCCTATATATATATCTATATATATAGAGAGAGAGACGGATTCACTTCAGAAGTTCAAATTTACAAAATCTCGAACTGCAAATAACCGAAACCAAAAGATCGAGTTTCGTAAACTCGAACTTCTGAAGTGAAACCAAAAAAAAAAAAAAAAAAAAGACAAACTTCTGCACCCCACACCCCCGCCTACTTAAATATACCAACTCCAGGATCGCGCTACAGTGGGGAAATGGGAAATCTCCCGTCCTGCGCTGTATGTGGAAGCGCAAAACTGGAGATTTCTCATTTCCTGTCAACACCGCAAAAAAAATAAAACATTACGTACACACAGAGCGTACAAGAATCCTTGCCTCTGTGTGCACGCAATGTATTAAGGTAAGTAAACTTTTATTTTTAAACACTACACATATTCGATTTACTGAAATCGCGATCATATGGTCTCGACCATATGAAATTAGAGATTTCAGTAATTCGATTATGTGAAGTGTTCCCCTAGAGACACATATATATATATATATATATATATATATATATATATATATATATATATATATATACACACACACACATATATATATATATATATATATATATATATCTATATATAAACACACACACATACACACATATATATATATATATATATATATATATATATATATATATATATGTATGTGTGTGTATATATTTATTTATATATATATATATATATATATATATATATATATATATATATATATATACCCATTATATATTAATTTGAGTTTCTGTTGTCTGGTTTTGTTTTACATTACTTGGTAAAACCCACCTAGGTGGGGGGCTATGCCCCTGACACCGCCCCTTAACTATATATACTGACACCAGTATCACACTACAGTGGGGAAAAGTACATATACCTTTGACTTGCCTTAGAGTACTACTTGTCAGTGAAATGAACTTTAGGTGATTTGGTCTCAGTGAAATAGTCTATCAGTGAAGTGATATGCATATATATATATATATATATATATATATATATATATATATATATATATATATATATATATATATATATATATATATATATATATATACATATATAAAAACAATGTAGTTTATCAGTAGGTATAATTGGATAGTGCAAATTTTAACAACCAGTAGGAAGATTAAATTTCATTTCTCTGAAATGTTACTTTTGTTTTCTGCTACTTGTACCAAGTATTCAGTTGTTAACAGTACATTTAATTAACTGCACACCAACAAAAATTACAAAACAACAACCCACAAAGGACATGTTATGTCATATGCAATGGAAAGATAAAACATTATATATTCACAATGGGATTATAAAAACTGTCAAATTAAATAGTTGCTACTCCTGATGAAGGGCTAAGTTAACTAAGATCACTTGACACTTAGGAAGAAGATTTCAAGAGCACTGGAGGAAAAGACAGGCAACATGACAGAGTAAAAAGGGGAGTGGGCAAAGTGGAGCTGTTTTCATACCTGTGAGCCAACTAACACATTACCTGATCACATATCACCTTACCTTACGTGTCAGCTGCTGCTTCCCTTTCACTAACAGATTACCTGATCACATATCACATTACCTTACGTGTCAGCTGCTGCTTCCCTGTCACTAACACATTACCTGATCACATATCACATTACCTTACATGTCAGCTGCTGCTTCCCTTTCACTAACACATTACCTGATCACATATCACATTACCCTTACGTGTCAGCTGCTGCTTCCCTGTCACTAACACATTACCTGATAACATATCACATTACCTTACGTGTCAGCTGCTGCTTCCCTTTCACTAAAACATTACCTGATCACATATCACATTACCTTACGTGTCAGCTGCTGCTTCCCTTTCACTAACACATTACCTGTTCACATATCACATTACCTTACGTGTCAGCTGCTGCTTCCCTTTCACTAACACATTACCTGATCACATATCACATTACCTTACGTGTCAGCTGCTGCTTCCCTTTCACTAACACATTACCTGATCACATATCACATTACCTTACGTGTCAGCTGCTGCTTCCCTTTCACTAACACATTACCTGATCACATATCACATTACCCTACGTGTCAGCTGCTGATTCCCTTTCACTAACACATCACCTGATCACATATCACATTCCCTTATGTGTCAGCTGCTGCTTCCCTTTCACTACCACATTACCTGATCACATATCACATTACCTTACGTGTCAGCTGCTGCTTCCCTTTCACTAAAACATTACCTGATCACATATCACATTACCTTATGTGTCAACTGCTGCTTCCCTTTCACTAACACATTACCTGATCAAATATCGCATTATCTTAAGTGTCAGCTGCTGCTTCCCTTTCACTAACACATTACCTGATCACATATCACATTACCTTACGTGTCAGCTGCTGCTTCCCTTTCACTGACACATTACCTGATCACATATCACATTACCTTACGTGTCAGCTGCTGATTCACTTTCACTAACACATTACCTGATCACATATCACATTACCTTACGTGTCAGCTGCTGCTTCCCTTTCACTAAAACATTACCTGATCACATATCACATTACCTTACGTGTCAGCTGCTGCTTCCCTTTCACTAACACATTACCTGATCACATATCACATTACCTTACATGTCAGCTGCTGCTTCCCTTTCAATAACACATTACCTGATCACATATCACATTACCTTACGTGTCAGCTGCTGCTTCCCTTTCACTAACACATTACCTGATCACATATCACATTACCTTACGTGTCAGCTGCTGCTTCCCTTTCACTAACACATTACCTGATCACATATCACATTACCTTACGTGTCAGCTGCTGCTTCCCTTTCACTAAAACATTACCTGATCACATATCACATTACCTTACGTGTCAGCTGCTGCTTCCCTTTCACTAAAACATTACCTGATCACATATCACATTATCTTACGTGTCAGCTGCTGCTTCCCTTTCACTAACACATTACCTGATCACATACCACATTACCTTACATGTCAGCTGCTGCTTCCCTTTCACTAACACACCACCTGACCGCATATCACATTACCTAACATGTCAGCTGCTGCTTCTCTTTCACTGAAACATTAGCTGATCACATATCACATTGCGTTACGTGTCAGCTGCTGCTTCCCTTTCACTAACACATTACCTGATCACAGATCACATTACCTTACATGTCAGCTGCTGCTTCCCTTTCACTAACACATTACCTGATCACATATCACATTACCTTACGTGTCAGCTGCTGCTTCCCTTTCACTAACACATTACCTGATCACATATCACATTACCTTACGTGTCAGCTGCTGCTTCCCTTTCACTAACACATTACCTGATCACATATCACATTACCTTACGTGTCAGCTGCTGCTTCGCTTTCACTAACACATTACCTGATCACATATCACATTACCTTACGTGTCAGCTGCTGCTTCCCTGTCACTAATACATTACCTGATCACATATCACATGACCTTACGTGTCAGCTGCTGCTTCCCTTTCACTACCACATTACCTGATCACAGATCACATTACCTTACGTGTCAGCTGCTGCTTCCTTTCACTAACACATTACCTGATCACATATCACATTACCTTACGTGTCAGCTGCTGCTTCCCTTTCACTAACACATTACCTGATCACATATCACATTACCTTACATGTCAGCTGCTGCTTCCCTTTCACTAACACATTACGTGGTCACATATCACATTACCTTATGTGTGAGCGGTTCTCTATCAAGCCTGAAACACTATAAGCCTGAAAATCAAAATCCTGAAACCAAAAGCCTGAAAATTCAAAAATCGAAAACCCAAAATCCTGAAACTCAAAATCCTGAAAACACAAAATGGACATACTAGCTGGCTTTGCTATTGTTATTATTATTGTGGTGTTAGGTCAGGTGGTTTTTATGTTGGGTGGTTTAAGTGAGTTAGGGTGGCGCAGGAAATATTGGGGTTAGGGCGGATTAAGTGAGTTAGGCGTGGTCAGGTGAGTGTGCGGACCTTAGGTTAGGGTTAGGGTTAGGTCAGGTCAGTTGGTAGATATTAGTGTCTTTATAGTGACATATTAGCATTATTTGTGTTTTCAGGATTTTGAGTTTCAGATTTTGGGTTTTTTTTTGAATTTTCAGGCTTTTGGTTTCAGGATTTTGATTTTCAGGCTTATAGTGTTTCAGGCTTCTGATAGGGAACCGTGTCAGCTGCTGCTTCCCTTTCACTAACACGTTACCTGATCACATATCACATTACCTTACGTGTCAGCTGCTGCTTCCCTTTCACTAACACATTACCTGATCACAGATCACATTACCTTACATGTCAGCTGCTGCTTCCCTTTCACTAACACATTACCTGATCACATATCACATTACCTTACGTATCAGCTGCTGCTTCCCTTTCACTAACACATTACCTGATCACATATCACATTACCTTACATGTCAGCTGCTGCTTCCCTTTCAATAACACATTACCTGATCACATATCACATTACCTTATGTGTCAGCTGCTGTTTCCCTTTCACTAACACATTACCTGATCACATATCACATTACCTTACATGTCAGCTGCTGATTCACTTTCACTAACAAATTACCTGATCACATATCACCTTACCTTACGTGTCAGCTGCTGCTTCCCTTTCACTAACACATTACCTGATCACATATCACATAACCCTACGTGTCAGCTGCTGCTTCCCTTTCACTACCACATTACCTGATCACATATCACATTACCTTATGTGTCAGCTGCTGCTTCCCTTTCACTAAAACATTACCTGATCACATATCACATTACCTTACTTGTCAAATGCTGCTTCCCTTTCACTAACACATTACCTGGTCACATATCACATTACCTTACTTGTCAAATGCTGCTTCCCTTTCACTAACACATTACCTGATCACATATCACATTACCTTACGTGTCAGCTGCTGCTTCCCTTCACTAACACATTACCTGATCACATATCACATTACCTTACGTGTCAGCTGCTGCTTCCCTTTCACTAACACATTACCTGATCACATATCACATTACCTTACGTGTCAGCTGCTGCTTCCCTTTCACTAACACATTACCTGATCACATATCACATTACCTTACGTGTCAGCTGCTGCTTCCTTTCACTAACACATTACCTGATCACATATCACATTACCTTACGTCAGCTGCTGCTTCCCTTTCAATAATACATTACCTGATCACATATCACATTACCTTACGTGTCAGCTGCTGCTTCCTGTTCACTAACACATTACCTGATCACATATCACATTACCTTACGTGTCAGCTGCTGCTTCCCTTTCACTAACACATTACCTGATCACATATCACATTACCTTACGTGTCAGCTGCTGCTTCCCTTTCACTAACACATTACCTGATCACAGATCACATTACCTTACGTGTCAGCTGCTGCTTCCCTTTCACTAACACATTACCTGATCACATATCGCATTACCTTACGTGCCAGGTTCTGCTTCCCTTTCACTAACACATCACCTGATCACATATCACATTACCTTATGTGTCAGCTGCTGCTTCCCTTTCACTAACACATTACCTGATCACATATCACATTACCTTACGTATCAGCTGCTGATTCCCTTTCACTAACACATTACCTGATCACATATCACGTTACCTTACGTGTCAGCTGCTGCTTCCCTTTCACTAACACATTACCTGATCGCATATCACATTACCTTACGTGTCAGCTGCTGCTTCCCTTTCACTAACACATTACCTGTTCACATATCACATTACCTTACGTGTCAGCTGCTGCTTCCCTTTCACTAACACACTACCTGATCACATATCACATTACCTTACGTGTCAGCTGCTGCTTCCCTTTCACTAACACATTACCTGATCACATATCACATTACCTTACATGTCAGCTGCTGCTTCCCTGTCACTAACACATTACCTGATCACATATCACATTACCTTACGTGTCAGCTGCTGATTCACTTTTACTGAAACATTACCTGATCACATACCACATTACCTTACGTGTCAGCTGCTGCTTCCTGTTCACTAACGCATTACCTGATCACATATCACATTACCTTACGTGTCAGCTGTTGCTTCCCTTTCACTAACACATTACCTGATCACATACCACATTACCTTACATGTCAGCTGCTGCTTCCCTTTCACTAACACACTACCTGACCGCATATCACATTACCTAACATGTCAGCTGCTGCTTCTCTTTCACTGAAACATTAGCTGATCACATATCACATTGCGTTACGTGTCAGCTGCTGCTTCCCTTTCACTAACACATTACCTGATCACAGATCACATTACCTTACATGTCAGCTGCTGCTTCCCTTTCACTAACACATTACCTGATCACATATCACATTACCTTACGTGTCAGCTGCTGCTTCCCTTTCACTAACACATTACCTGATCACATATCACATTACCTTACGTGTCAGCTGCTGCTTCCCTTTCACTAACACATTACCTGATCACATATCACATTACCTTACGTGTCAGCTGCTGCTTCCCTTTCACTAACACATTACCTGATCACATATCACATTACCTTACGTGTCAGCTGCTGCTTCCCTGTCACTAATACATTACCTGATCACATATCACATGACCTTACGTGTCAGCTGCTGCTTCCCTTTCACTACCACATTACCTGATCACAGATCACATTACCTTACGTGTCAGCTGCTGCTTCCCTTTCACTAACACATTACCTGATCACATATCACATTACCTTACGTGTCAGCTGCTGCTTCCCTTTCACTAACACATTACCTGATCACATATCACATTACCTTACATGTCAGCTGCTGCTTCCCTTTCACTAACACATTACGTGGTCACATATCACATTACCTTATGTGTGAGCGGTTCTCTATCAGAAGCCTGAAACACTATAAGCCTGAAAATCAAAATCCTGAAACCAAAAGCCTGAAAATTCAAAATCCCGAAAACCCAAAATCCTGAAACTCAAAATCCTGAAAACACAAAATGGACATACTGACGTCATTGTGGCTTTGCTATTGTTAGCCCTGTGGTGTTAGGTCATGCGTTGGGTTCAGGTAAGCGTGCGGTTGGTTTTATGTTATGGTTAGGGGTGGTTTAAGTGAGTTAGGGTTAGGGCGCAGGTTAGGCATGTATGCAATAGTGACAAATATTGGTTGGGGTTAGGCGTGGGTCAGGTGAGTGGGCCGAGCAGTGACGGACCTTAGGGTTAGGGGGGTTAGGGGTCAGGGTCAGTTGGTAGATATTAGTGTCTTTATAGTGACATATTAGCATTATTTGTGTTTTCAGGATTTTGAGTTTCAGGATTTTGGGTTTTCGGGATTTTGAATTTTCAGGCTTTTGGTTTCAGGATTTTGATTTTCAGGCTTATAGTGTTTCAGGCTTCTGATAGGGAACCGTGTCAGCTGCTGCTTCCCTTTCACTAACACGTTACCTGATCACATATCACATTACCTTACGTGTCAGCTGCTGCTTCCCTTTCACTAACACATTACCTGATCACAGATCACATTACCTTACATGTCAGCTGCTGCTTCCCTTTCACTAACACATTACCTGATCACATATCACATTACCTTACGTATCAGCTGCTGCTTCCCTTTCACTAACACATTACCTGATCACATATCACATTACCTTACATGTCAGCTGCTGCTTCCCTTTCAATAACACATTACCTGATCACATATCACATTACCTTATGTGTCAGCTGCTGTTTCCCTTTCACTAACACATTACCTGATCACATATCACATTACCTTACATATCAGCTGCTGATTCACTTTCACTAACAAATTACCTGATCACATATCACCTTACCTTACGTGTCAGCTGCTTCCCTTTCACTAACACATTACCTGATCACATATCACATTACCCTACGTGTCAGCTGCTGCTTCCCTTTCACTACTACATTACCTGATCACATATCACATTACCTTATGTGTCAGCTGCTGCTTCCCTTTCACTAAAACATTACCTGATCACATATCACATTACCTTACTTGTCAAATGCTGCTTCCCTTTCACTAACACATTACCTGGTCACATATCACATTACCTTACTTGTCAAATGCTGCTTCCCTTTCACTAACACATTACCTGATCACATATCACATTACCTTACGTGTCAGCTGCTGCTTCCCTTTCACTAACACACTACCTGATCACATATCACATTACCTTACGTGTCAGCGGCTGCTTCCCTTTCACTAGCACATTACCGGATCACATATCACATTACCTTACATGCCAGCTGCTGCTTCCCTTCCACTAACACATTACCTGATCACATATCACATTACCTTACGTGTCAGCTGCTGCTTCCCTTTCACTAACACATTACCTGTTCACATATCACATTACCTTACGTGTCAGCTGCTGCTTCCCTTTCACTAACACATTACCTGATCACATATCACATTACCTTACGTGTCAGCTGCTGCTTCCCTTTCACTAACATATTACCTGATCACATATCACATTACCTTACGTGTCAGCTGCTGCTTCGCTTTCACTAACACATTACCTGATCACAGATCACATTACGTTACGTGTCAGCTGCTGCTTCCCACTCACTAACACATTACCTGATCACATATCACATTACCTTACGTGTTAGCTGCTGCTTCCCTTTCACTAACACATCACCTGATCACATATCACATTACCTTACGTGTCAGCTGCTGCTTCCCTTTCACAAACACATTACCTGATCACATATCACGTTACCTTACGTGTCAGCTGCTGCTTCCCTTTCACTAACATATTACCTGATCACATATCACATTATCTTACGTGTCAGCTGCTGCTTCCCTTTCACTAACACACTACCTGATCGCATATCACATTACCTTAAGTGTCAGCTGCTGCTTCCCTTTCACTAACACATTACCTGTTCACATATCACATTACCTTACGTGTCAGCTGCTGCTTCCCTTTCACTAACACATTACCTGATCACATATCACATTACCTTACGTGTCAGCTGCTGGTTCCCTTTCACTAACACATTACCTGATCACATATCACATTACCTTACGTGTCAGCTGCTGCTTCCCTTTCACTAACACATCACCTGATCACATATCACATTATCTTAAGTGTCAGCTGCTGCTTCCCTTTCACTAACACATTACTTGTTCACATATCACATTACCTTACATGTCAGCTGCTGCTTCCCTTTCACTAACACACTACCTGATCGCATATCACATAAGTGTCAGCTGCTGCTTCCCTTTCACTGAAACATTACCTGAACACATATCACATTACCTTACGTGTCAGCTGCTGATTCACTTTCACTAACACATTACCTGATCACATATCACATAACCTTACGTGTCAGCTGCTGCTTCCCTTTCACTAACACATTACCTGATCACAGATCACATTACCTTACGTGTCAGCTGCTGCTTCTCTTTCACTAACACATTACCTGATCACATATCACATTACCTTACGTGTCAGCTGCTGCTTCCCTGTCACTAACACATTACCTGATCACATATCATATTACCTTACGTGTCAGCTGCTGCTTCCCTGTCACTAACACATTACCTGATCACATATCACATTACCTTACGTGTCAGCTGCTGCTTCCCTTTCACAAACACATTACCTGAGCACATATCACACTACCTTACGTGTCAGCTGCTGCTTCCCTTTCACTAACACATCAACTGATCAAATATCACATTCACTTACATGTCAGCTGCTGCTTCTCTTTCACTAACACATTACCTGATCACATATCACATTACCTTACATGTCAGCTGCTGCTTCCCTTTCACTAACACATTACCTGATCACATATCACCTTACCTAACGTGTCAGCTGCTGCTTCCCTTTCACAAACACATTACCTGTACACATATCACATTACCTTACGTGTCAGCTGCAGCTTCCCTTTCAATAACACATTACCTGATCACATATCACATTACCTTACGTGTCAGCTGCTGCTTCCCTTTCACTAACACATTACCTGATCACATATCACGTTACCTTACGTGTCAGCTGCTGCTTCCCTTTCACTAACACATTACCTGATCACATATCACATTACCTTACTTGTCAAATGCTGCGGGCGTTTCACTAATACATTACCTGATCACATATCACCTTACCTTACGTGTCAGCTGCTGCTTCCTTTCACTAAAACATTACCTGATCACATATCACATTACCTTACGTGTCAGCTGCTGCTTCCCTTTCACTAACACATTACCTGATCACATATCACATTACCTTACGTGTCAGCTGCTGCTTCCTTTCACTAACACATTAACTGATCAGATATCACATTACCTTACGTGTCAGCTGCTGCTTCCCTTTCACTAACACATTACCTGATCACATATCACATTACCTTACGTGTCAGCTGCTGCTTCGCTTTCACTAACACATTACCTGATCACATATCACATTACCTTACGTGTCAGCTGCTGCTTCGCTTTCACTAACACATTACCTGATCACATATCACATTACCTTACGTGTCAGCTGCTGCTTCGCTTTCACTAACACATTACCTGATCACATATCCATAACCTTATGTGTCAGCTGCTGCTTCCCTTTCACTGAAACATTAGCTGATCACATATCACATTACCTTACGTGTCAGCTGCTGCTTCCCTTTCACTAACACATTACCTGATCACAGATCACATTACCTTACGTGTCAGCTGCTGCTTCTCTTTCACTAACACATTACCTGATCACATATCATATTACCTTACGTGTCAGCTGCTGCTTCCCTTTCACTAACACATTACCTGATCACAAATCACATTACCTTACATGTCAGCTGCTGATTCACTTTCACTAACAAATTACCTGATCACATATCACCTTACCTTACGTGTCAGCTGCTGCTTCCCTTTCACTAACACATTACCTGATCACATATCACATTACCTTACGTGTCAGCTGCTGCTTCGCTTTCACTAACACATTACCTGATCACATATCACATTACCTTACGTGTCAGCTGCTGCTTCGCTTTCACTAACACATTACCTGATCACATATCACCTTACCTAACGTGTCAGCTGCTGCTTCCTTTCACAAACACATTACCTGATCACATATCACCTTACCTAACGTGTCAGCTGCTGCTTCCTTTCACAAACACATTACCTGATCACATATCACATTACCTTACGTGTCAGCTGCAGCTTCCTTTCAATAACACATTACCTGATCACATATCACATTACCTTACGTGTCAGCTGCTGCTTCCTTTCACTAACACATTACCTGATCGCATATCACATTACCTTACATGTCAGCTGCTGCTTCCTTTCACTAACACATTACCTGATCACATATCACCTTACCTAACGTGTCAGCTGCTGCTTCCCTTTCACAAACACATTACCTGATCACATATCACATTACCTACGTGTCAGCTGCAGCTTCCCTTTCAATAACACATTACCTGATCACATATCACATTACCTTACATGTCAGCTGCTGCTTCCTTTCACTAACACATTACCTGATCGCATATCACATTACCTTACGTGTCAGCTGCTGCTTCCTTTCACTAACACATTACCTGATCACATATCACATTACCTTACTTGTCAAATGCTGCTTCCCTTTCACTAACACATTACCTGATCACATATCACATTACCTTACATGTCAGCTGCTGCTTCCCTTTCACTAACACATTACCTGATCACATATCACATTACCTTCACGTGTCAGCTGCTGCTTCCCTTTCACTAACACATTACCTGATCACATATCACATTACCTTACGTGTCAGCTGCTGCTTCCCTTTCACTACCACATTACCTGATCACATATCACTTTACCTTACGTGTCAGCTGCTGCTTCCCTTTCACTACCACATTACCTGATCACATATCACATTACCTTACGTGTCAGCTGCTGCTTCCTTTCACTAACACATTACCTGATCACATATCACATTACCTTACGTGTCAGCTGCTGCTTCCTTTCACTAACACATTACCTGATCACATATCACATTACCTTACGTGTCAGCTGCTGCTTCCTGTCACTAACACATTACCTGATCACATATCACATTACCTTACATGTCAGCTGCTGCTTCACTTTCACTAACACATTACCTGATCACATATCACATTACCTTACGTGTCAGCTACTGCTTCCCTTTCACTAACACATTACCTGATCACATTTTACATTACCATACGTGACAGTTGCTGCTACCCATCACTAACACATTACCTGATCACAGATCACATTACCTTACGTGTCAGCTGCTGCTTCCCTGTCACTAACACATTACCTGATCACATATCACATTACCTTACATGTCAGCTGCTGCTTCCTTTCACTGAAACATTACCTGATCACATATCACATTACCTTACGTGTCAGCTGCTGCTTCCTTTCACTAACACATTACCTGATCACATATCACATTACCTTACGTGTCAGCTGCTGCTTCCCTTTCACTAACACATTACCTGATCACATATCACATTACCTTACGTGTCAGCTGCTGCTTACCTTTCACTAACTCATTACCTGATCACATATCACATTACCTTACGTGTCAGCTGCTGCTTCCTTTCACTAACACATCACCTGATCACATATCACATTACCTTACGTGTCAGCTGCTGCTTCCTTTCACTAACACATTACCTGATCACATATCACATTACCTTACGTGTCAGCTGCTGCTTCCTTTCACTAACACATTACCTGATCACATATCACATTACCTTACGTGTCAGCTGCTGCTTCCTTTCACTAACACATTACCTGATCACATATCGCATTACCTTACGTGTCAGCTGCTGCTTCCCTTTCACTAACACATTACCTGATCACATATCACATTACCTTACGTGTCAGCTGCTGCTTCCCTTTCACTAACACATTACCTGATCACATATCACATTACCTTACGTGTCAGCTGCTGCTTCCTTTCACTAACACATTACCTGATCACATATCACATTACCTTACGTGTCAGCTGCTGCTTCCCTTTCACTAACACATTACCTGATCACATATCACATTACCTACGTGTCAGCTGCTGCTTCCTTTCACTAACACATTACCTGATCACATATCACATTACCCACGTGTCAGCTGCTGCTTCCTTTCACTAACACATTACCTGATCACATATCACATTACCTACGTGTCAGCTGCTGCTTCCCTTTCACTAACACATTACCTGATCACATATCACATTACCTTACGTGTCAGCTGCTGCTTCCCTTTCACTAACACATTACCTGATCACATATCAGCTGCTGCTTCCCTTTCACTAACACATTACCTGATCACATATCACATTACCTTACGTGTCAGCTGCTTCCTTTCACTGACACATTACCTGATCACATATCACATTACCTTACATGTCAGCTGCTGCTTCCCTTCACTAACACATTACCTGATCACATATCACATTACCTTACGTGTCAGCTGCTGCTTCCCTTTCACTAACACATTACCTGATCACATATCACATTACCTTACGTGTCAGCTGCTGCTTCCCTTTCACTAACACATTACCTGATCACATATCACATTACCTTACATGTCAGCTGCTGCTTCCTTTCACTAACACATTACCTGATCACATATCACATTACCTTACGTGTCAGCTGCTGCTTCCTTTCACTAACACATTACCTGATCACATATCACATTACCTTACGTGTCAGCTGCTGCTTCCTGTCACTAACACATTACCTGATCACATATCACATTACCTACGTGTCAGCTGCTGCTTCCTTTCACTAACACATTACCTGATCACATATCACATTACCTTACGTGTCAGCTGCTGCTTCCTTTCACTAACACATTACCTGATCACATATCACATTACCTTACGTGTCAGCTGCTGCTTCCTTTCACTAACACATTACCTGATCACATATCACATTAACGTGTCAGCTGCTGCTTCCCTTTCACTAAAACATTACCTGATCACATATCACATTACCTTACGTGTCAGCTGCTGCTTCCCTTTCACTAAAACATTACCTGATCACATATCACATTACCTTACGTGTCAGCTGCTGCTTCCTTTCACTAACACATTACCTGATCACATATCACATTATACGTGTCAGCTGCTGCTTCCCTTTCACTAAAACATTACCTGATCACATATCACATTACCTTACGTGTCAGCTGCTGCTTCCCTGTCACTAACACATTACCTGATCACATATCATATTACCTTACGTGTCAGCTGCTGCTTCCCTGTCACTAACACATTACCTGATCACATATCACATTACCTTACGTGTCAGCTGCTGCTTCCCTTTCACTAACACATTATCTGATCACAGATCACATTACCTTACGTGTCAGCTGCTGCTTCCCTTTCACTAACACATCAACTGATCAAATATCACATTCACTTACATGTCAGCTGCTGCTTCTCTTTCACTAACACATTACCTGATCACATATCACATTACCTTACATGTCAGCTGCTGCTTCCCTTTCACTAACACATTACCTGATCACATATCACCTTACCTAACGTGTCAGCTGCTGCTTCCCTTTCACAAACACATTACCTGTACACATATCACATTACCTTACGTGTCAGCTGCAGCTTCCCTTTCAATAACACATTACCTGATCACATATCACATTACCTTACGTGTCAGCTGCTGCTTCCCTTTCACTAACACATTACCTGATCACATATCACGTTACCTTACGTGTCAGCTGCTGCTTCCCTTTCACTAACACATTACCTGATCACATATCACATTACCTTACTTGTCAAATGCTGCTTCCCTTTCACTAATACATTACCTGATCACATATCACCTTACCTTACGTGTCAGCTGCTGCTTCCTTTTCACTAAAACATTACCTGATCACATATCACATTACCTTACGTGTCAGCTGCTGCTTCCCTTTCACTAACACATTACCTGATCACATATCACATTACCTTACGTGTCAGCTGCTGCTTCGCTTTCACTAACACATTACCTGATCAGATATCACATTACCTTACGTGTCAGCTGCTGCTTCCCTTTCACTAACACATTACCTGATCACATATCACATTACCTTACGTGTCAGCTGCTGCTTCGCTTTCACTAACACATTACCTGATCACATATCACATTACCTTACGTGTCAGCTGCTGCTTCGCTTTCACTAACACATTACCTGATCACATATCACATTACCTTACGTGTCAGCTGCTGCTTCGCTTTCACTAACACATTACCTGATCACATATCTCATAACCTTATGTGTCAGCTGCTGCTTCCCTTTCACTGAAACATTAGCTGATCACATATCACATTACCTTACGTGTCAGCTGCTGCTTCCCTTTCACTAACACATTACCTGATCACAGATCACATTACCTTACGTGTCAGCTGCTGCTTCTCTTTCACTAACACATTACCTGATCACATATCATATTACCTTACGTGTCAGCTGCTGCTTCCCTTTCACTAACACATTACCTGATCACAAATCACATTACCTTACATGTCAGCTGCTGATTCACTTTCACTAACAAATTACCTGATCACATATCACCTTACCTTACGTGTCAGCTGCTGCTTCCCTTTCACTAACACATTACCTGAGCACATATCACACTACCTTACGTGTCAGCTGCTGCTTCCCTTTCACTAACACATTACCAGATCACATATCATATTACCTTACATGTCAGCTGCTGCTTCCCTTTCACTAACACATTACCTGATCACATATCACCTTACCTAACGTGTCAGCTGCTGCTTCCCTTTCACAAACACATTACCTGATCACATATCACCTTACCTAACGTGTCAGCTGCTGCTTCCCTTTCACAAACACATTACCTGATCACATATCACATTACCTTACGTGTCAGCTGCAGCTTCCCTTTCAATAACACATTACCTGATCACATATCACATTACCTTACGTGTCAGCTGCTGCTTCCCTTTCACTAACACATTACCTGATCGCATATCACATTACCTTACATGTCAGCTGCTGCTTCCCTTTCACTAACACATTACCTGATCACATATCACCTTACCTAACGTGTCAGCTGCTGCTTCCCTTTCACAAACACATTACCTGATCACATATCACATTACCTTACGTGTCAGCTGCAGCTTCCCTTTCAATAACACATTACCTGATCACATATCACATTACCTTACATGTCAGCTGCTGCTTCCCTTTCACTAACACATTACCTGATCGCATATCACATTACCTTACGTGTCAGCTGCTGCTTCCCTTTCACTAACACATTACCTGATCACATATCACATTACCTTACTTGTCAAATGCTGCTTCCCTTTCACTAACACATTACCTGATCACATATCACATTACCTTACATGTCAGCTGCTGCTTCCCTTTCACTAACACATTACCTGATCACATATCACATTACCTTACGTGTCAGCTGCTGCTTCCCTTTCACTAACACATTACCTGATCACATATCACATTACCTTACGTGTCAGCTGCTGCTTCCCTTTCACTACCACATTACCTGATCACATATCACTTTACCTTACGTGTCAGCTGCTGCTTCCCTTTCACTACCACATTACCTGATCACATATCACATTACCTTACGTGTCAGCTGCTGCTTCCCTTTCACTAACACATTACCTGATCACATATCACATTACCTTACGTGTCAGCTGCTGCTTCCCTTTCACTAACACATTACCTGATCACATATCACATTCCCTTACGTGTCAGCTGCTGCTTCCCTGTCACTAACACATTACCTGATCATATATCACATTACCTTACATGTCAGCTGCTGCTACACTTTTACTAACACATTACCTGATCACATATCACATTACCTTACGTGTCAGCTACTGCTTCCCTTTCACTAACACATTACCTGATCACATATTACATTACCTTACGTGTCAGTTGCTGCTTCCCTTCACTAACACATTACCTGATCACAGATCACATTACCTTACGTGTCAGCTGCTGCTTCCCCTTCACTAACACATTACCTGATCGCATATCACATTACCTTACATGTCAGCTGCTGCTTCCCTTTCACTAACACATTACCTGATCACATATCGCATTACCTTACGTGTCAGCTGCTGCTTCCCTTTCACTAACACATTATCTGATCAAGTATCACATTACCTTACATGTCAGCTGCTGCTTCCCTTTCACTAACACATTACCTGATCACATATCACATTACCTTACGTGTCAGCTGCTGCTTCCCTTTCACTAACACATTACCTGATCACATATCACATTACCCTACGTGTCAGCTGCTGATTCCCTTTCACTAACACATCACCTGATCACATATCACATTCCCTTACGTGTCAGCTGCTGCTTCCCTTTCACTACCACATTACCTGATCACATATCACATTACCTTACGTGTCAGCTGCTGCTTCCCTTTCACTAACACATCACCTGATCACATATCACATTACCTTACGTGTCAGCTGCTGCTTCCCTTTCATTAACACATCACCTGATCACATATCACATTACCTTACGTGTCAGCTGCTGCTTCCCTTTCACTAACACATTACCTGATCACATATCACGTTACCTTACGTGTCAGCTGCTGCTTCCCTTTCACTAACACATTACCTGATCACATATCACATTACCTTACGTGTCAGCTGCTGCTTCCCTTTCACTAACACATTACCTGATCACATATCACATTACCTTACGTGTCAGCTGCTGCTTCCCTTTCACTAAAACATTACCTGATCACATATCACATTACCTTACGTGTCAGCTGCTGCTTCCCTTTCACTAACACATTACCTGATCACATATCACGTTACCTTACGTGTCAGCTGCTGCTTCCCTTTCACTAACACATTACCTGATCGCATATCACATTACCTTACGTGTCAGCTGCTGCTTACCTTTCACTGACACATTACCTGATCACATATCACATTACCTTACATGTCAGCTGCTGCTTCCCTGTCACTAACACATTACCTGATCACATATCACATTACCTTACGTGTCAGCTGCTGCTTCCCTTTCACTAACACATTACCTGATCGCATATCACATTACCTTACGTGTCAGCTGCTGCTTCCCTTTCACTGACACATTACCTGATCACATATCACATTACCTTACATGTCAGCTGCTGCTTCCCTGTCACTAACACATTACCTGATCACATATCACATTACCTTACATGTCAGCTGCTGCTTCCCTTTCACTAAAACATTACCTGAACACATATCACATTACCTTACGTGTCAGCAGCTGCTTCCCTTTCACTAACACATTACCTGATCACATATCGCATTACCTTACATGTCAGCTGCTGCTTCCCTTTCACTAACACATTACCTGATCACATATCACATTACCTTACGTGTCAGCTGCTGCTTCCCTTTCACTAACACATTACCTGATCACATATCACATTACCTTACGTGTCAGCTGCTGCTTCCCTGTCACTAATACATTACCTGATCACATATCACATTACCTTACGTGTCAGCTGCTGCTTCCCTTTCACTAACACATTACCTGATCACATATCGCATTACCTTACGTATCAGCTGCTGCTTCCCTTTCACTAACACATTACCTGATCACATATCACATTACCTTACGTGTCAGCTGCTGCTTCCCTTTCACTAACACATTACCTGATCACATATCACATTACCGTACGTGTCAGCTGCTGCTTCCCTTTCACTAACACATTACCTGATCACATATCACATTACCTTACGTGTCAGCTGCAGCTTCCCTTTCAATAACACATTACCTGATCACATATCACATTACCTTACGTGTCAGCTGCTGCTTCCCTTTCACTAACACATTACCTGATCACATATCACGTTACCCACGTGTCAGCTGCTGCTTCCCTTTCACTAAAACATTACCTGATCACATATCACATTACCTTACGTGTCAGCTGCTGCTTCCCTTTCACTAAAACATTACCTGATCACATATCACATTACCTTACGTGTCAGCTGCTGCTTCCCTGTCACTAACACATTACCTGATCACATATCACATTACCTTACGTGTCAGCTGCTGCTTCCCTTTCACTAACACATTATCTGATCACAGATCACATTACCTTACGTGTCAGCTGCTGCTTCCCTTTCACTAACACATTACCTGATCACATATCACGTTACCTTACGTGTCAGCTGCTGCTTCCCTTTCACTAACACATTACCTGATCACATATCACATTACCTTACGTGTCAGCTGCTGCTTCCCTTTCACTAACACATTACCTGATCACATATCACATTACCTTACGTGTCAGCTGCAGCTTCCCTTTCAATAACACATTACCTGATCACATATCACATTACCTTACGTGTCAGCTGCTGCTTCCCTTTCACTAACACATTACCTGATCACATATCACATTACCTTACGTGTCAGCTGCTGCTTCCCTTTCACTAACACATTACCTGATCACATATCACGTTACCTTACGTGTCAGCTGCTGCTTCCCTTTCACTAAAACATTACCTGATCACATATCACATTACCTTACGTGTCAGCTGCTGCTTCCCTTTCACTAAAACATTACCTGATCACATATCACATTACCTTACGTGTCAGCTGCTGCTTCCCTTTCACTAAAACATTACCTGATCACATATCACATTACCTTACGTGTCAGCTGCTGCTTCCCTTTCACTAACACATTACCTGATCACATATCACATTACCTTACGTGTCAGCTGCTGCTTCCTTTTCACTAAAACATTACCTGAACACATATCACATTACCTTACGTGTCAGCTGCTGCTTCCCTTTCACTAACACATTACCTGATCACATATCACATTACCTTACGTGTCAGCTGCTGCTTCCCTTTCTCTCGGATTCCTTTCCCAGACATATTCATATGCACTTCTTTGAACTGGGCCTGCTTCATGTTTAACATTTCCTTTTATCCTGCTAATGTTCTCTTGCTCCCTTTACTAGTCAACTGCCCTTGGGTATCAGTCCTATATATACCTTCTTGCCATCCACAAAAATTCCCACTTTTCTTTCAATATCTCGTGCAATGTCATACTGAATGAAATTAGAAACATCAAGAACCGATACTTACCCACGGGGTGAACAATTACTAACCTTAAATTCATTAAAGTGTAATTTTTATTTCATTTCTCCTAAAACAGGGTATGTGGAGAGACTTATCTTAAGAGAAAAATACAAATGCTGTCCCACTTAGAAGTAAATACAATACCAAGTTTTAAAAATTAACCTCTGTGATCAAATTCAAACAGACCATACAATAAAAGAAAACAAGTTACTGCAAGCAACAATGCATTTAGCTGTCAAGATGCCAATAACATTTTTGCTAAACTTAACAAGGTACTCTGGAGTTTGATCAAATTGACCAAACTGAAATATGACGTAGAAATAGCCACTCGGGTGAAGGATAATCGCAAAGCCTTCTTTAGCTTTGTTAGAAATTTTAGAAACAATGTCCAACACTTTGCAGAGCTACTGGTAAATGACATCACATACTACACACCCAGAGGACATAGCTAGTCTAGTGGCAGACAAATTCAGTTCAAACGTCACCCCCAATTCCTATATTTTCAAATCACATACCTGCATCCACACCCCCACCCCTGCCCCTGCCTCAAATCTCCCAAGGGCAAGTCTCAAGGAGCAATCCGAGGTCAAGAAAGTACAGCTGTAAAGTATAAGTACTGGATGTCTTTGTATACACTTTAGTTTATATGATTTTGTTAATTTTATATTCGTATTTAAATGTGATAAATGTATGTTGTTAATTCTTAAATTTGTAATTTATATTATCTTATACACTTCTGTGTGATTGCTTATAAATTTGTTATAATCAAAATCAATAAAACTGTTTAAAAAAAAGAAAGTACGATTGTGCCACACACAGCATAATTGTAGATATTCGACTAGATCAATGTTGTAGTAGTGACTCTTGGGTCTTCCTGCCATGCAGAAGCCTGTGACTGGCTCAATTTCTAGAGTCTTCACATCACCTCTAGCTGATGAACATCCAAAGACAAATGTCTGCATCACGGAATAAGAAGGGAGTCTGCCGGCGACATCTTCAGGTATTTCTAAGCAGTGAACAAGCAGTCTGATGCCTGAGGGCAGTATTCCCTCCCCAGTTGGCTGAATTTAAGTGAGAAAGAACAGGATAAAATGGAAGGTGCAGTGGTTAACGTTGTCACCTCACAGCAAGGCTTTCTCTGGTTCGACTCTTGGCTGCGCTTCCTTCTGTGTGGAGTTCTATGTCCTCCCAGCATTTGTGTGGGTTTTCTACGGGTGCTCTGGTTTTCTCACATTGTACAAAGACATGCATCTGGAGCGTTTCTCCCTGGGCCTCTGCTTAAAATTGACTTGTTCCAAGTTGGACTTTCTTGGTAAAGAAATGTTAAATCAATAAAATAATAAATAAAAACACACAGACAGGATGCTGGAGATAAGACTATCTGCAGAGGAAGTACAGTTGTATAAAATATTACCACAACAGTAAACTGGAAAGATCTTCTTTGCGCCATACATCCTATTTATGCTCCTCACACAGGGCATAAAAGGGACATGCAGATGCCAATACCCAGAACTGAATTGCCCCAGGAGAGAACAATCTTCATAGGACAAAGGAGTCCATGCACATTCAGAAGGAAAAAAGGCAGAATAAAAGAAGAGGGGGTTGGTGGGAGGGAGCAAATACTGCAACAGTGAAGAGAAGGACATCTACTGTTAGGGTAAGATTTTACACAGCTGTACTATGTCCTTTTTTATCACTGTTGCAGTATTCACAAAAGAGTAAAAAGCTCAAAAAACAGAATGGGAAGTGGAAGGCTGGAGAAGAACCCTCAACAAACCCACATAAAATAGTTTCAGCAAAACTTGCTCTGGCCCTAGAAACCATATCCAACTTATAATGCTTAGTAAAGGTATACACTGAAGACTATGTAGCAGCTTCAATGATGGAATTGGTATCCAACTCCTTGAAGAATGTACCAGAAGAGGAAACAGCCTTAGTAGAATGAGCTCTAACAGAAGCAGACAGAGACTTACCATGAATAGCAAAAAGAAATTACCTTAGATATCTAGGAGGAGATGGTTTGCTTAGAAACAGGCAAACCCAAGGACCTGGGATGAAGGGAAATAAAAAGATGATCGGACTTACAAATAGTCTTAGTTTTATCCAAATAGTACCTGAGCTGTCTGTGCAAATCCAAGGTATGCAGGACCCTTTCAGACGCTGACTGAGGAAAAGGGAAAAAAGAAGGGAGTTGTAACAACTGATTTAAGGACAACTCATTTACCACCTTGGGCATAAATGAAGGATAAGTACGAAGGGGCACCCTGTCCCTGTGAAAAAAACAAAAAAGGAGGAATGGCCATAAGGGCCTGAAGCTCAGAAACCCTCTGAGCAGAAGTAAGTGCCAGCAACAAAACAGTCTTCCAGGTACAATGTTGCAAAAAAGCAGAAACTGCAGGCTCAAAAGGAGCCTGAGTCAATTTTCCCAAAACAAAATTAAGGTCCCAAGGAGGAGGAATAGGTTTTCTTAGAGGACTAATATGTAGGATACCTTTAAGAAATTGTTTGACCTCAAAACGAGAAGTCAAAGGAGGAGTCAAGGGCAGACAAGTAGAAATGGCTGACAAATGGGCCTTCACAGAATAGGCCAAGCCATACTGGAGCAACCACACAAATAAGAGAAGACCAGAGGGACCCCCACTGAAAAAGGGGTCCTAGTTAGGAGCATGCCACCAGACAGAAAATCTCTTCCATTTGGACATATAAGATTTTCTGACTGAGGGTTTCCTTGCCTCCTGTAAACCTCTGAGCTTGTACTCAGAAAAGAGGTGCTGGAAAGGGATCAAAACCCGATTTCCCACAATGCCAGTTGCAGAGTGGACAAGTGGGGATGGATGCGAGACCCCTTGCGCAGTGTGAGGAGATCCAACTGGTGAGGTAACTTGTGATGATTGTGCCTGGCCAGATGCATTAAAAGGGGGTACCAGTACTGTTGCGACCAAAAAGGAGTCACTAGCAATATTTTTGGGGAGTCCAGCTAAATTTTCTGCAAGACTCTTGGAAGTAGTGGAAGAGGAGGCAAAGCGTAAAGAAACAGCCCCTTCCATGGAAAGGAAATGAGTGTCCATCTTCCAACCCACATGGCATGGCACTCTGGAACAGAAAAGAGGAGGCTGCCTGTTTAGAGGGGAGGCAAAAACATCTACCTGAGGAACACCCTACTGATGGGCAACATCTGGAAACACATCTCTGTGTAGCATACATTCGTGAGCCTGTGTTTTGGACCTGCTCAGAGAGTCTGCCACAAGACTGTGCTCTGAGGGAATGTAGACTGCCTGAAGAGTTAACAGATAACTAAAGAGCCACTTCCCAAGCCTGAATCACCATCCTGCAGAGGAAGTAAGATTTCATACCCCCCCCTGCTTGTTGACATACCACATCACTGCAGTGTTGTCTGTGTACACCTTCAAGGGGCCCAAAGAGAACACGGGGGAAAAAAGCCTGAAGTGCCATTATCAGAGCTCTCATTTCTTTGATGTTGATATGGTCAGATTTCTGATGGGGAGGCCAAGACCCTGAACTTTCAGGCAATCAAGAGATTCCCCCACCTCATGTCCGAGATATTGGTGAACAGCTCTTGAGAAGGAACTGGAGGCTGAAAGGGCTGGCCTGGGTTGACAGTTCACTGTCGAATCCACCACTCAAATTCCTTCTTAAGACACGGAAGGATGAAAGGGCTGGCCTGGGTTGAGAGTTCACTGTCGAATCCACCACTCAAATTCCTTCTTAAGACACGGAAGGAAAGGGGTACAAAGTCACAGGGGGACAATGCTGCAGCCAAACGGACTTGAGGTACCATTGAAGCTTCCACATATTCAGTCTGGCAAGAGGAAGCACTGGAATAGAAGAGGCCATGAATCCCAGGGCCCAAAGAAACTCCCTGACTGGCAAGGCAGTCATGGGAAAAACCGACTGAAAGAAGGTGGAAGAGAGACCAACACTGAATCCTGCAACCCAGATGCACATGATCCTGAGAGGGAGACAAGATGGACTTTTGGAAGTTAGTAAACCCCAGACTCTGAAGAAGAGCGATAGTCAACTGCAGATCCTGCAACATCCGACTGAGAAAAGGTGCCTGAAGCAACAGGTCATCCAGGAAAGGAAAAATCTGAATGCCTTGGAGCCTGTAGAAGGCAATCGCAGGAGCTAGGCATTTTTTGAATACCCTTGGGGCAGTAGAGTGGCCAAAGAGCAAAGCAGAGAACTGAAAATGAGAGGAAGACACAGAGAAACATAAAACATCTTGTAGAAAGGGTGAATAGGGATATGATGGTACTCATCTTTCTGATCCAAGGACACCAGAAAACCTTGGAGTAATAAAAGAGGAAGCATCCAGAAAGAAGGGATCTCAAGTGTTGAGCCAAGAGAGATCCAAAATAGTCTCCAAGTGTCCTCCTTTTGAGGAACCAGTAACATCCTGGAATAAAATCCCTGGTCCCACTGGGGGGGTGGGGTGGGGGGGTGGTGACAGTTTGAATGATCTCTTGGTTCAACATACCCAAGAACCACCTGGAAATGAGGAAGCTCCTCTATAGGAGGTTGAGGAATCCCAGAAAAATAAAGGAGAGATTTCTACACCATGAAGTAACCCTGACGGATGACAGAAAGAACCCAAGTGTCTGAAGTGATGAGATATCAATTTGGAAGGCAAAGGAAGAGCCAAAGGGACAAAGATACCTGGTTTAAAGGTGGGGTGGGGGTGGGGTGGGCGGAGTTGTCAAACAGAAGCAGGTTTATTAGACAAGGGAGACTTTTGGACTACAGAAATCTGAGAAGCCTTAGCAGAGGGGGCCTGCCTACCACCCTTCCTGCCTTTGGAGGCCTGGAGGTTTGCCTCTGAACAAAAGCAGATCTAGAAGGACAATTCTTCTGGAACTTAAGGATAGGAGAGACAAAAATATGTTTAAGGTCCTGCAAGGCTTTGACTTTCTATTGAAGAAACAGAGATGTCGGCAGCAACAGTATCAAAAAGATGAGTATTATCCAAAGGCCTTAATGTCCTCAGGGATAGACTGGAGATGAAGTCAAGAGTAATGCCTCAAGATGGACCCAAAAGTCACAGCCCTAGAAGAGGCATCAGAAGCATCATAGCTACAGTTAACAGAGTGGGGAGCCATGTGAGAAGTAGAACCTAAAAAGGGTAAGGCAGAGGATTTACTATCAGAATCAGGGAGGTCAGAAATAACCTGACAAGCCTAAGTGATGAAAGCCAGAGCATACCTGGTCATGTAGGTCTAGGCCAAAGTAGAAGCAGTGTAAACTTTCCTGCAATCCTCTCCATAGTCCTGCTATCTTTATCAGAAGGTGAAGGTTTGGAAGAGCGCAAAAGTTTGGAAGGTTTGTCAAGAGGGACTGACACCCCAGCAGGATCAGCAGAAGGACAGTTAAAGTAAAAACAGACCATCCTCAGGAACCTTACAGAACCCATCAGGTTTCGTAGGAGCAGGAGGCTGAGGATCAGGAGACTTGGAAGCAGCAATGAAAGTGTCTAACAAGGCAGCCAACACAGGAGGAACTGCAGATGGTTTAGGAGTATCCACCTGAAGCACCTCATAATACCTTCTCTGAATATCAGACACTTGAGAAGAATCCCAATTAAAGAATTCCATTATCCTAGCAATTGTGCCCACAAAGGACAATTCCTCGAAAGGAGACTCAGGATCAACAGACTCCTCCGAATCAGAACCATAAGCCAAAAGTGAAGGCATTTGTGAGAAACAGGACAAAGACCCTCTCTAGTCAGGGAATCTTCATCTGAGGAATCTGGTTCCCTAAATCATTTAGAAGGGGTAGAGGTCCAAGGAGCAGTGAGCACTGAAACCCCTTGATGAAATGAGCACAGAACCTGGAACTTCCTCCCTGACCACCAATATCTGCTGAATTCCACTAGGACATTCTGAGATAATCAGCTGCAGTTCTCCCTCAACATCCAGAGCACGTCTGCAAAACCTCAGAAGACATGCAAAAAGACAGATCCATGCCGGCCTCTGGTGGGGTCATGGCAGAGGAATCCAACAGAAACAATGAATAACCTACAGAGCTAGTACCTGCTTCTAGACGGGCATCCGGTGGAAGCTGGACAACCAAAGAATCTGGCCAAAATTTCTTGGCCTTCTCACCAAACGGGAGTATCTTGGGGTTAAAGGATTCTGCCATGGTACCCTGGGTAACTGTCTAAGCCATTGGTTCTCAAGATAAATGGCCAGGGAAGACAAATGGCTACAGTGTGTCTTAGAAACAAATGCCTTACAGATATTAGAAGTAGTATGGTGGTGGGAAGCACCAGAACAAAAAAAAAACCTAGATTGCGACGATCCTTACAGGGAATCTGCCTCCCACACTGACATTTTCCCCTCTTTGATGACATGAGCTCTAGGTAGTGATAAAAATACAAGATCAAAAAGGAAAGTTTTAAAAGAAAAAAAAAATAACCCAAATGGGGCACTTACCTGGTATTCTAAGAGGTCAGAACAGCAACAAAACATTCAAAACAACCATCAAGAACAATGTTTGAACTGGTGGCAAAGGAAGTTCTGGGTAGTTGCATCTGTATGTCCCTTTTATGTCTTATGTTCTGTGTGAGGATCATAAATAGGACATAAGGTGCAAACAGGATCCTTTCAAGCTTTTCAGCACTGGCCAAGTGACGGGCTGCCTGGGATGGAACATCCCTTCTTTCAAAATAACTGCAACAGTGGTATAGAAAGACATCTCCTCTACCCCTTGTACCTGGGTACTGGGAGGCAAAGTGATCAGCAGTTAGAGAGGTTGGAGGGTGGGAGTGTGTACTGCAACAATGATTTGCTCAAACATCTACAATTATGGTAAGTGGGACACAACTATACCATGTTCTTCATAGTCAGTGTGTTGCAGTATTGATTCTTGGCAGAACTCCAAAAACTAAAAAACAGGTGGTGGGTCATCTGTATGACCTTTACAAAATCAGATTTTGTAGGATGGCAGAAGAGAAACCTGTTCTAGCCCTGGAGACATTTACCAAGCTTATAGTGCTTTTTGAAGGTGTGCATGGAGTTCTATGTGGCTGCCTCTAGGATGGCCTGGGTGGTACTCCTTTGAGGGAAAACAACTGTAGTCACCTCACATCTGGTGGAATGGGCTTTTATTTGCCCATGCAAGTCCTTTCTATGGTGTAACAGAACTTAATGCAGTTATCAAAGCATTTTTAAATGGCTTGTTTGGAGACAGGCTTGTCCCATTTACCCTCTGTGAAAGCCACCAGCAATTGCCCTGCTCTGTTTTGTCCTGTCTAGACAGTGCCTGACCTGCCTGTGCATATCCAGGTAGTGGAGGACTTGCTCTGCCCTGTTCTGTGGATTTGGGTAGAAAACTGGTAGGTGGATAGCCTGGTTTAAAGTATGTTCAGAGACCACCTTAAGCATAAAAGGTGGGTTTATTCTGAGGGTGACCCTATCCCTGTGGAAGACAGTGAAAGGCTCTTTACACATGAGGCCTTGTGGCTCATAAACTCACAAAGTTGATGTAATATCTGTAAGAAAGGTAGTCTTCCAAGTGAGCATGTTTACAGTGGCAGTGGCAACAAATTCAAAGGGAGGGGGGGGGGCAAGGTTAGTTTTTCTAACACATAATTTAGCTCCCATGCTGGGAGATAGAGAATATGATTCCTTCTGGGTGGTCTCAAGTGAATCACCCCCCTCTCAGAAAATGTTTCATGTGGTGGTGTGAGAAGATATGTGCAGCAGTGTTCAGACAAGCTTGATATTGCAGATACATGTACCTTAATGCTGGAGCAGGAAAGCCCTAATATAAAGAGGTCGGACAGGTACTGCAAGACTGAGCTGATGTTTGCCTGAGACAGGTTAGAGTAACTGCTGTGACACTATGTACAGCATCT
The DNA here is from genome assembly GCF_019279795.1 of Protopterus annectens. Classification (NCBI taxonomy): domain Eukaryota; kingdom Metazoa; phylum Chordata; order Ceratodontiformes; family Protopteridae; genus Protopterus; species Protopterus annectens. The sequence continues at coordinate 7,938,452 of NC_056747.1, read as the reverse complement.
TCGATTTTGCCAAGTATGATTTGTTGGTATTCGGCTTTGTTGTTTCCCTTTGCCCTTGATGTCAAAACCTAATCCTGTAGGGAGTTAACCCAAGGGTGGCAAGGTAGGGATGGAAAACAGACCCCTTGTTTTTGCTGAGAAGGATCTACCACCTGTGGCTAGGTGTAGACTCTCCCCTCACTGAGTGTCAGGAGGAAGGAGAAAGTACAGTTTTGTACCTACCATAAATGTAGATGTCCGAACTGGATAGCATCTGCAGTCATAACAACTGGGTTGTCCTGTCGTCAGGCAGCCCTTCAGTCAGCCGGATTCCAAAGTCCGGGTCCGGCTTCGGCTGATGTCGCACTTCACCCGACGTCATCTCTGTTGGTCTTCGGGTATAAAGGCATCAGCCGACGCCATTTTCCTCAGTGTTTCTTGCCCCAGATGCCAGTAGCCCTCTTGAAGGCTAAAATTTGGATAAATGCCAATGTTTCCAAAAAGATAGAGGTAAACACAAAAATAAGCATGTATGTACATATATACAAACAAATACACCATAAAAGACTCCCCCCCACCAGCTAGCTATTAGGAGGGTAAACACCCTAGGAGTACCACAGAGGGAAGGAGGGAGGGTAATCCTGACTGCAGATGCTATCCAGTTCGGACATCTACATTTATGGTAGGTACAAAACTGTACTATGTCCTTCATGGATGCATCTGCAGTCATAACAACTGGATAGAATACCATAGCCAACTAGGGGAGGAGGAAAAACTAGATTATGGTGTGTTTAGGATCCCTTGCAGTACAGCAGTGGCAAACCCTGCTCGGGATCTGGAATATAGAGGCAAATTATAATGCTTGGCAAATGTATGCACGGAGGACCAAGTAGCCGCCTCAATAATGTCTTTGGTTGCCACTCCTCGTAAGAAGGCTGTGGTAGTGGCTGTTGCCCTTGTAGAATGAGGTCTTATGTTCTGTGGAATCGGTTTTCCATGGAAGGAGTAACAGAATCGTATGCAATTTCCTATCCATTTTGAGATTGTCTGTTTGGAAATAGCTTTTCCTTCCCTTCCTGTTGCATAGGCTACAAAAAGCTGGTCAGTTTTTCTGCTACTTTTTGTTCTGTCCAAGTAGTAGCGTAGCTGTCTATGTACATCCAAGGTATGCAGTATTCTTTCCCCTCTGTTTTGTGGGTTGAGAAAGAAGGTAGGTAGGTGGATTGCCTGGTTTAAAGACACTCTGGATACCACCTTAGGCATAAATGTAGGATTAGTCCTCATGGACACTCTATCTTGGTGGAAGATTAGGAAGGGCTGTACTGCCATTAGGGCCTGAAGTTCAGAAACCCTCCTGGCTGAGGTTATTGCCAGTAGGAAAGCAGTTTTCCACGATAGATGCTGTAGGTCTGCTGTTGCTGCTGGTTCAAAAGGTGATAGTGTCAACTTTTCTAGCACAAAGTTCAAGTCCCAAGCTGGCAATGGTGGTTTCCTTGGAGGTTTTACATTCTTGATTCCTCTGAGGAACTGCCTGAGTAAAGGATGTGAAAAGACAGGTGGATCAAAGCTGTATTCTGCTGATATAGCTGATGCATGTATCTTGATGGAGGAGTAGGACAGGCCTGTATGTAGAAGTTCTGCCAGATACTCCAGAATGTTAGGCATATCTATGTTTGACACATCTTTTCCTCTTTCAGTACTCCAAATGACAAACCTTTTCCATTTTCCTGCATAGTTCCTTCTTGTTGAAGATCTGCGGGCTTCAAGAATAATATCTTTAACTCTTTGGGAAAGTTCTGGATTAGCTGCTGCTATGTGATGTTCCATGCAGTCAGTTGCAACGTTTTTAGGTTTGGATGCATGATGCTGTAGTTGTTCTGAGTTAACATCAAAGGCATCAGGGGTATCGGCCACATATTGTTCGAGACATGCTCCTCAGCAGTGGGTACCAGTGTTGTCTTGGCCAGTTTGGAGCTATCAGGATTATCCTTGGACGTTCTTCCTTGATTTTTAGTAATACCTTGTGTATCAAGGGAAGAGGTGGGAATGCATATGCTGTTAGGCCTTTCCAGCTGAAGGAGAGCGAATCCACTTTCCATGCCAGTGGGTGGAATGTCCTTGTGCAGAATTTTTGAGCTGGTGATTGAGAGGGGAAGCGAATAGATCTATCTGAGGCATTCCCCATTTCTTTGAGATGGTCTTGAAGATGTCCGGGTGTAGCATCCATTCGTGGGCATCCGATGTGGTTCTGCTTAATATGTCTGCTAGAGTATTCTCCTTTCCCGGTACAAATATTGCCTGTAACTGGATGTTGTAGCTGAGTGCCAGGTTCCACAGCTCCAAAGTCATTCTGCATAGGGGTATGAATGAGAGCCTCCTGTTTGTTGATGTACCACATGACTGTGGTGTTGTCTGTCCTTATCATCAACTGGCCCTCTTTGAGAAATGGTCTGAACTTTTGGATTGCCAGTTTTACTGCCAGCATTTCTTTTAGGTTGATGTGCAGGTGAAGTTGATCCTCGCCCACAATCCTTGCATGCATTTGTCCAGCATGTGGGCCCCCATCCTAGGTCTGAAGCGTCTGTTGTGATGGTCTGGTTTGCTTGACATCTGCGAAAGGGTAGACCTGGGTTTGACTGGCATGCTTGAGCCCACCATAGGAACTCCTGTTTTAAGCATGGAATTAGTGGAATTTCTGTTTCTAGGCTGTGCCTGTGTTGGGACCATAAATTCTTTAGGTACCACTGTAGTTTTCTCATATGTAGTCTGGCAAGTGGGACCAAGATTATGCATGATGCCATGAAGCCCAAGGCCTGCAGTACTTTTCTTGCTGTTAACTTGTTCTGTTTTGTTAGAGCCAAGAAGTAAAGAGGAGTTCTTTTGTTTTTCTGCAGTTAGGAATGCCATTTGTCTTACTGTGTCCAATTCACCAAGAATGTCCTTGTTTGGGATGGTATCAGCCTTGATTTTTGTAAATTGACTGTGTATCCCAGTGCTTGTAGCAAGTAAATGACCCTTTGTAAATCTGTTGTCAGCTTGCTTTTGTTGTCCCCTTGTAGCAGGCAGTCGTCCAGGTATGGGTAAATTTGAATTCCCTGTAGTCTGCAGTGGGCGATTACTGATGCCAGGCATTTTGTGAATACTCTGGGCGCAGTAGATAAGCCAAAGGGCAGTGCTGAGAATTGATAATGCTCTGATCCTGCAAGAAATCTGAGGTATCTTCTGCAGATTGGTCGAATGGGGACGTGCAGGTATGCCTCCTTGAGATCTAGAGTTACCAGCCAACACTCCTTGCCCAGCATGGGAAGAAGTTGCTGTAGGGTCAGCATTTTGAATTTTGGGACAATGATGTATGTATTTAAGGTGGACAGGTTGAGAATAGGTCTCCAACTTTTTTCCTTTCTTGGAACTAGGAATAGTCTGGAGTAGAATCCCTTTCCTTGTTCTGTTGTTGGCACTCTTTCCACAGCTCTCATGTTTGCTAATTGCATTATCTGTTGTAGAGCCTCTGTTTTTTGATTTGGAGGTAGATTTGGCATTCCTCTTTTGACTGGTAAAGTGTGGAAGTGGAACCGGTAACCTTGATCTATGGTTTGTAAAATCCACTTGTCTTTTGTGATATAGTGCCAGTTCTTCGAAAATAAGGTTAATTTGCCGCCTAATGGAGCTGCTATTTGTTCCCTGGTAGGCGGATTTAGAGGTAAGTCACTGTGGTTGTGTTGTTGTAGTGGCAGTGGTTGTGTCTGTGCCTCTGTTGTTACCTTGCCACTGTCGTCCTCTGTAGGCACCTCCTCTGGATTGGTTTCTGCCTCTGGAACGTCTATTCCTGCCCCTTTGGGATCTTGTGGAGTCAGGAAAGGACCAATTTTTGGCAGGCCAGTTCCTGCTAAACCTTGGGGGTTGAACCTGCAAGAAATCTTTAACCGTTTGAACAGATTTTGCCTTTTCTTCCATTTTCTTCATTACCTGCTGGGCAGGTGTACCAAACAAGCTGGTCTTATCCATAGGAGCATCTAATAACTTAGCTTTAACATGATCCGGTAAGGCTTGTTCCTTTAGCCATGCATGTCTTCTTATCACTGTGCCAGTCATGGCTGATCTAAATGAAGCCTCCAGTGCATCATAGCCACATTTTAAGGAATGGTTACTAACCTGTTGTATGTTATTTACCATTTCTAATACATATTTCTTATCAATAGAGTCATCAGAGGATAGCTTTTTTGTTAACTGATCAAGCATAAACTCTTGGTATTGTATCATGTGAAACTGACAGTTTAAAGCTCTAGCTGAGAGAGTAGCTGAGGTGTAGACTTTTTTGCCCCATCTGTCTAATGACCTGGCTTCCCTTTCAGAAGGAATAGGGTTTTAGCTGTGGTCGAGGCTACTGCCCTGGGACCCTGGGATATAGTTTCGGGGTCTGCAAGTGGGGCCTTGTAAAGGTGGTGATGAGTGTCTGGTACCCTGTAAAATCTGTCTGGTTTGGCAGGGGCTGGAGGTAAAGAATCTGGTGCAGAGCAGACATCATTGAAGGCATCGTCCACCACAGAGAGGACAGGAGGTATAGCTAAGGGCCTGTGCTGTGGAAGGTGCAGAAAGGTCCTAAGTCTTTTCTGGAGTCTGAGAAATCCTGCTGCTGCCATTGGAACTGCTCTCGCATGGCATGTAAGGTTTCCCAAAGGAGAATTCTTCTGGTGGGGAAGCAGCTGGAATGGATTCTTCAGCATCTGAGTCTTCATAATTGGAGAAAGGAGCCTCTGGCTGGTCTGTTATGTCTGATTCATCGGCAGAATCATCAGAGGACACAGGCTCGGGGCTCTGCCCTAGGTCTCTTCTCTGGGGCTGAGAGGCCCTGTCTGGGTGAGATTGAGATCCCTAATTAATGAAATTAAATCTTCTGCCAGAGTAAGCATTTGTGAACTAGAAGAGGGCCTGGTTGTAGGGGTTTAACAGGCACTGTTTTAGTAGTTTTGGCTGCTTTAGCCCTGGCAAAGGCCTTAATGGACATGGCTGCTGGAGGCCTAGCAGCACCACGTGCTGGGGTAGAGACATCCAAGGGAATGGTGTCTGATAAGTCAGTGGCAACCACCGTAGTGGATAAAATTTCTGAGGCCGATTCAAGAGAAGTAGCAGGGGCCTCAGTGGTAGTGATAGATTCAGCTGTACTTTGATCAGTTTTCTCGGTTTCGGCCGAAACCGAGACACTCGCGGTTTTCTTAACCATGGTTTCGGCCGAAACCGCGGACCGCGAGTGTCGGTCTTTATCTTTGCGTTTTTTAGCAGTTTGGGTAGTCGGAGGATCCAACGGCATAATATACGCAAAAACAGAACCGAAAAACTGTTCAGCAAACTCCGACCGACGCCTAAGTGTTCGTCGGTTGAATGAAGCACAGGCCGAACAGGCTGCTACGTCGTGGGCTGGGCCTAAACAAGGCAGACAATAAGAGTGGAAATCTTTATGAGGTATTTGTTTCCCACAGGTTAAACAATTATTAACTTTTTCTGACATCGGCTGAGGCAAGAAAGAGTCCCCAACGGGGTACTTAGCTTTAGAAGTCTTCGAAGTAGTATTCAGTAGAAGTAATCTCTGGATCCGACCGACCGGCACTTGCGAACAGCTTCTGCTTCGGGCGCCACGCGGCAAGAAAGACTGAGGAAAATGGCGTCGGCTGATGCCTTTATACCCGAAGACCAACAGAGATGACGTCGGGTGAAGTGCGACATCAGCCGAAGCCGGACCCGGACTTTGGAATCCGGCCGACTGAAGGGCTGCCTGACGACAGGACAACCCAGTTGTTATGACTGCAGATGCATCCATGAAGGACATCTAGTGTTGCCTTGAATGGAAGGGGGCCACTAGGATCATGCTGAGTCTGCCTGACCTGATTTTTGTCAGTACCCTGGAAATTGGGTAATGGTGGAAAAGCATACAGGAACAAGTTTGTCCATGTGAAGGAGAAAGCATCAATTTTCCAATTTCTTCTCTGTTGTGTTCTGGAGCAGAACTTCTGTAGTTGCTTGTTGTGAGAAGCGAACAGGGCTATTGAGGGTATCCCTTGCTGTAGGGTTATATCCAGGAAGACCTCTCTCTTCAGCATCCATTCTTTGTTTCCAGAAAGTCCCTGCTTACAGAATCTGCCAGTGCATTGTTCCAGCCCTGAAAATAATAGGCTATGAGGATCAGCCTATTTCTTGAGCCAGCTTCAATTTTGTCCTGATAAGCCTACACAGAGGATAAGACAAAGATCCCCCCTTTTCTGTTTATGTACCACATCACTGTGGTGTTGTCTGCCCAAAATTGCAGGGTCCCTAGGCTTAAGCTTTGTTAAAAAGCTTTTACGGCCAGGTAAACTACTAGTAACTCCTTTTATATGTATCATACTCTCCTGTGGGGACCAAATGCTCTGCACTTTCAGGAGACCTAAGTGGGCTCCCGAAGCTATGTCTGAAATGTCTGTGGTGATCATCTTGTCTGGCTGTGTTAAGGAGAAATTTGCCCTTGGATTCCTCTGTATGGTGTTCTTCCACCACAGGAATTCCTTTTTCAGGCATGGAGGGAGAGGCAGTAGGGTTTACAGGGATTGGGAATGCTACTGCCAAACATTTTTCAGAAACCACTGGAGCTTACTGTGTAACTTTGCAAATGGGATCATGATAATGCAAGATGCCATGTACCCCCCAAGTATTCTCAGGAAGTCTCTTACAGGGATGAGTTGCTTTGGAAGCAGAATGGTCAGGTAGCTGGTCAGAAAAATTATCTGTCTTGCTGAAGGAAAGCTTTCTGTTATATTGAATCTATGAGAGCTCCCAGAAAAAGGATTCTTGGTTGAGGGAGATGATGGGATTTTTAAGAAGATTTAAAGTGAGACCTGCCTTCTGAAGACAGTTTATGGTGATCTACAAGGCATGTAGGATTTCTGATGTGGATCTTCCCTGAATGAGGCAGTCATCTAAGTAGGGGTAAATATGCACCCCTATAGTTCTACAATGTGCTATCAGAGAAGCTAGACATTTTTGTGAAAATGGGAGTAGTAGATAACACAAATAAAATAGTGAAGCACAGAACTGGAAGTGAGAGCCTGTTGCTACAAATCATAGGTAGTTTCTGTGACCATCCTCTATGGAGGTCAGCATCCTTTAGGTCTATGGTGATCACGGAGGCACTTTGGAAGATCAAGGGCAGGAATTTCCGCAATGGAAGCATTTTGAATTTTGAGATGCTGAGGAACTTGTTTAGCTTTGAGAGCTCTCCAAGTGCCCTCATTTCCTGGGACTAGAAAAATCCTTGAGTGGAAGCATTTCCATTCCTTTCCAGTTTTGGAGGGACAGGCTGCAGTAGCTCACTGAGAGTATGTGGTCAGAGACTTGCTTGTTCTTTTGGTGGCTTTGGAATGCCCTAGAAGTATGGAATTTCTCAAAATTGAAAATAGTACCACTTCTCCATAATGCTGAGGACCCATTAGTCCCTGGTGATGGATTTCCATTGGTTTAGTAAGGACAGTCTTAGAGTCTTCCTGTCAGAGGCTTGGGGGGGGGGTGAGAAAGGGTAAGGGAGGGAGGTAGAAATCATAGGTGCTCTCTGCTGGGTGGGCTCTTTGGAGCCTCCTGCTCTATGCGATTGTTCTGGTTGCCATATCCTAGATTGTCTTGGTCTTTTGACATGGGGAGGCCTTCCCTTGTCTTATCTAGGTGGAAACGACCAAGGTTTAGAAGGGAAATTCCTACTGCAGCTTGGTGTCAGACACATGTAAAATTATTTCACAGTTTTAATTTGCTTTCCTTTTATAACCAGGTTCTCAAAAACGTATTCATCTGAAGGACTGAAAATAAATTCCTTGTGCAATGTGGCAGCCAGTAGTTTAGCCTTTATCTGATCTAAGAGGGGCTGGGTCCTCAGCCATGCAGGTCTGCAGATGACAGCACCTGCAGTAGCTGCTCTGCAAGAAACATCTAAGGTGTCATAGACACATTTTAGGGAGTGTCTGGAGAATTATAAAGCTTCTCGGTACATCCTGGATTTCCTTAGATAAGTTTCTATCCACAACAGAGTTCACCTTAGCTAACATTTTGACTTGAAGAGATTAAAGGTACTTTAGCATATAGAATTGAAAATTCAAAGTTTTTACTGCCAGAGTAGCAGAGATACAAGCTTTCTTCTCAAATCTGCCTAATAATCTACTTGACCCCTGTCATTGGGCAAGAAGTGCTGGTCAGTCTTTGGTGCTCCTTTCGTGGATTCAGTGGAAACTACTGAAGGGTCGGCATTTGAACTTTGTGAGATTCAAGCACTCAATAAAACGCATCTTGTTTCCTAGGTGCAGGGTCTAGAGAATCCGGGAGTAAAGCAAGGTCTTCAAAGGCATCATCCGATAGGTTCATAGGTATACATACTAGGCTAATGACCTTCAAAGACATCATCAGATAGGTTCATAGGTATACATACTATGCTAATGACCTTCAAAGACATCATCCGATAGGTTCATAGGTATACATACTAGGCTAATGACCACCAGGGCCTGGCTATGTATTCCAACCCAATTGTGCCTCTATGTATCATGAGAACTCAGTCCATGTGGAAGTAAATGACCTGAGATGTACCTCCCTAGACTATATGAAGAGAGAGAGATCATGGAAGTCTCAGAATATGTGCCTCAGGATGGTATTTTACTTTCTCCAAGGATGATACCACAATAAAAGATGACAAAACCAAATTGGGTTGGGTCCAATGTCTGGATGTTTATAATAATTAATTGGCTTAGTTTCTGTTGTCATTCTAAGAGGGTGCAATATTTCTCAGCATGGAAGGAGATGGTCAACAGACCACTCTGTTTTGCCATGGATGGTCTGTACCTCTTCCCACTAGGCTTTCTAATATAAGCTAAAAAATTGTCTTTCCCCATAGTGTTTTTTTCTAGGCAATGCCAAACAAAGTACTTCTGACATAGCAAATCAAAACCAAGAAAATCTAAAGGTATCACTGCTCAATGCAAGGACTCCACTCCCTAGAAGCTCACTTCACCCTAGAGAATGTTGATTTCTGTGTGGTCACTGATACATGGTTTAAAGCCACGGACAGCACACCAATAGTGAAAGATTATAATGCCTTCCACACATTTAGACCAGCTACTTCACAGGCAGGGACTACAGGTGGAGGTGTCTCTATTTACATAAAAAATAAATATATTTCAAGGTTGGTCAAACAGGCAATGCACTTGAGCTGTTCCATGTTCAAATCACCATAGTCAAAGTCTAATACCACTTGCTTGAAAGCTATAGGTCCCCCTCTATGACTCATGAAACCCATACCATGTATTTAAACTTATTAGCAACACTAACCATTCAACTTAATACCATATTCATGGGTGACTTCAATTACCCCACCACTAACTGGGAATCCTATATGACACCAAACGTACAGGCATAGAAAGTCCTGGATTTTGTAAACACAAACTCCCTGGACTAGATAGTCACTACAGCAACCAGGGGTGGAACCATACTGAATCTGGTCCTCACTAATATGGGAGAGCACTGCAGACCCCCTATTGTAATGTGCTCCCTGGTAAGGTCAGACCACAAAATAGTTTTCTTTGAAGTAAAAATAAATCCTGGACCACCAGCTAAACCTGGAATATTCAGGAACTACTCTAAGGCTAACCTGCTGCTATTACGTGATAACCTGTCAAAATTTCAAGCCCCCATAAACCCTGAGAACACTGCTTCCTATGCAGAACTGTTCACAGAAACCCTGTACAAGTATGTTAATAGGCAGCTGTACCCAGCAGTTATAAGTACAGAACTAACTCAAAAAACAAGCCACCCTGGTGGAATCACAAAATCCATAGGCTGTATAACAAAAGGAAGAAACTCGTGGCAAAAATTAGGAGGTGCAGCACCCAGCAGGATAAAAACACTCTCATCAAGCTAAACAAATGGACAAATAAAGTCTACCAAAGCCAGATTTAAGGCAATTTTGGCCTCACAGGCCAAGGACAACCACAAAGCATGCTTTAGCTATGCCTGCAACATCAAAGGCAATACACAACTGTGTGCAGAGCTCATTGAAAATGGAGCCACCTATATGGAGCCAGAAGATACAGCAAATCCCCCTGCTGATACATTCAGCTCCAACGTTACCCCTCTATCCCCTTCAAACTTTCCCCAGGAAATATTAACTATAACTTTTCCTTACTATCACTAGGGAACAGGTCCTTAATGCTCTCTCAAAGACCAAGAACACTGCATCAAAGGGCCAGGACAATATCCCAGGATGCCTTCTAAAGAGCATGAAACATGACCTATCAGGACCTCTGGAATTACAATTTAACTGCAGCCTCCAAACAGGTTTTGTGCCTCATGAACGGAGAACAGCAACAGTCATCCCTCTGCAAAAAAGGTGGGCCATCTACAGACCCTGGAAACAATAGACCCACAAGTCTCACTAGTCTTATAGGTAAAGCCACGGAAAGAATTATCATGGAAATAGATCAATCAATAGAGGTATTGTAAACCTCCAGACACTGGACCCAACCCAGTCTGGTTTCATCAAGGGCAGATCATGCCTACTCAACCTGGTGGACTTCTTTGAGAAGGTAACCAAAGCAATGGATGAAGGAAACATGGTTCACACTGCCTACCTTTACCTGGCCAAGGCATTTGACATAATCCCCACTCTGGCGTTGTTGACAAACTCAAGAGGTTAGGTGAAAACTCATGTCACCCTGTGGATTGCCAATTGACTCACAGACAGGACCCAGGAAGTTAGAATTGGGGAGTTCACCTCTACAAAGAGGCCAGTCATAAGTGGAGTCTCACAAAGATCAGTCCTTGGACCACTCATTTTTAGCATTTACTTCTCTGATACCAAGGCCAATGTCAGTGTTCTCTGGCTGACAGAATTTGCAGAGGATTGCAAATTAGGAGCTGTCACTGAATCCCACACTGACACAAATGTTTTGCAAGAGGGGCTGACAGATAAACAACTGGTGTCAGAGCCGTGGACTAAAACTAAATACCACAAACAAGCAGCTAAAATCCAAACAACTCAAACTCCAACAAGACCACAAGGAAAGAATGCAGTAGCTTTGGAAAACCAAATCCTTTATTAGCATCAAAGTAAGTGATTTCATCTCCCAGAATACTAGAGACTTCTTCAGACAAAAAATATCAAAACCACTCCCTTCTTTTATACTTGAAATAAAATCACATGACAAACTGTACTAAAAAGTCACATGATCTTCCATTTTAAAAAGACAAATGATTGCACACTCCTTTTTAAAACATGTAATGCACTAAAAATAAATCGTACTATAACTATAATAACAAATATACTTATTTGCATACAAAAATATTCATTTCATTTTAACATATTTAAAAACCTTTTCATAGTTATATAGTTGCTTCAGCCCTAATAAATCTTAATGTTTTAATCCCTTTCTTTTTAAATACATTATAAATTCTTCTCTATTATTTAACCCTGGTGGGAAACGTGCATTAAGCCTCACTTGCCAACAATATTCTAACAACCCAAGTTTTTCTTCTACCTTTACTAAGTTGGCTATATTCATTAGTTTCTCTAAAACCAGGAACCTAAAATTTACTTTACACTTCTTATATTTGTAGTGTTTACTCACAGTATTTTTCTCATCTCCTATCTGAACGGCATATTTATGCTCATAAATTCTTCTGTATAATTCACGTGTTGTTCTCCCAACATAAAATAATCTACATTCTAAACATATTATTAAATACACTACATTTTTAACTTTACAACTAAAGGTTCCTGGTATTCTAACCTTAATGCTCCCCACTTCTAAGGCATTATTTTCAGTATAAAAGAAGTCTCACACGTTACAATTAAAACACTTAACCATCCCACATTTTCTTTCTTCCACTCTAGAAGGATTTAATTTTGATTGAAAATAGTTCTTAAAACTTTTTGCTCTTTTTTGAATAAAGTTAGGCTTATTTCCTATCTTTTCTACTAATTCCTCATTTGTTCTAAATAAACTCCAATTCCTTTTTATAATATTTTTGATAGCAATAGAGTCTGTACTATTATGGATTGCCATAGCTGTCCTATAATTGTAAGACTCCTGATACTGGCCAGCTCTTATCCTATCACGACTTTAATCATACCTCTCAAACTCTTAGAGCAAGAAATCTGGAGAAAGACATAAATAAAAGTTGGACAAAGGCCCAAAAATAGGGACACATTTTAAATATTGCTCTTACAAACTTAGAAAGTTGGTAGAATAACTGGTATTGCATCAGCATGATTTTTTTCCTGAAGGGTATGAAGTCTGAAACTCAAATGTCTGTCATTATTTTCTAACTTCAATCTTTAATGATTTGCCACTAATTTCCCAGAAAAGCACAGTTTTACAAAAAATGGACCAAAAATATAAGAGGGAAAAATCTGAACATTATGCAAAAATCTGTACAGTTGAGAGATATGGACTCCATAATACCCGTCAACATCTCTCCAACTGTCTCAACCACCTATACATACTTGCTCCCTACACTTTTCACACATCGCACTAACCCTCCCATGACTCCATAATAGCCCTCAACATCTCTCTAACTCTTTCTTAACCACCTATACATACTTGCTCCCTACACTTTTCACACATCGCACTAACCCTACCATGACTCCATAATACCCCTCAACATATCTTGACATTGGCCTTCTGACAATGTACAAATTATATATGGAATTGATGCCAACAGAGTTTATGGTCATTAAGAAGAAAACTCAATCATGGCAATAGAACAAAAGGGTAACAAAAGAAGGTCATAAAAACAAAGTACCATTTGTTGTTAAATAAAGTCATAATGGAAAATTGCAAAAAGGGGAAGACTCAGTTATGGCATGGATAGACTACAAAACAGCATGACTGCACCCCACCTTCACTATTAAAGGCGTGCTTACAGATATACAAGTTACACTGTATATTGATTAATTAAGTTACAGTGACCATAAAACAGTGGCAAACCACTCTGCAGCTAAGCCGTGATAAAGGATAAATTATTACCCCAGGGATAAAAATTTAAATGGGGATACTCCAGGGTGGCTATGTCACTGTTTATCTTTTGTCTTGCTCTTAACCTGTTAAGCTGTCTACTTAACAGATTAGGTCAAGGTTACAACTTGGCTCCCAGACAAAAGTGTAAAGACATCATCTTTTTGTGTATAATTTAAAACTGTATAGTTCATCAGGTGAGGAGTCGATAACACAACTGGAAATGGTCAGAATTTTAATAGATGATATAAGAACAATACTAATTTCACAAACTTTAATCATACTTTGACTTGGGAATCGAGTCCATTACAGTCATGGTATTAGAAACCCAAAAGCTTGGAGAAATTGAAGCACACATCCACTTAAAGAGCATGTTTAGAAAACAACACAGAACCTTTCCAAGTTTAACCCAGACATGTTCATTAGTAGCCTTTCATCTATTACATGGAACCTCCTAAAAATCCTCTCCTTAGATGATGCAGTAAATGAATTCCACATCACTTTCCTGAATATCCCGGTTAGCATTGCAAATCCTAAAGGAAGAGACTAAAAACAAATAATTTGGCTGTCCAAAAAGAGTAGAATGTTAATACAGGACAGCGAACAAACATGAAAAGAGTGGCAGAAATATAAAACATCACTATATCTTAAAACCTTCAGAATGCTTCACAATCGTACTGAAAAGCAAATTAATGAAGACAAAAATATACTAAAATAACTGTCAGAATAATAGTAAACACAACCCTAAAACATTATGGACAGCTATTAAAGAAATGTTGCATGCTGGCCATAAATTTAACCCTAACCTCTGTCTCAATAACTTATCACTCAAAACTGCAATCCAATTCATCTCCTATTTCATAGTGTATAATCTCTACCCAAGGATTCCCCAACATCTAATCCTAACTCAGCCCAGCAGCCATGTATCGCCACATCCATTTAAATCTTCAAACCTGTGCCCACATCCTATCTAAAACTACTGTTAGACAAACTCAAAACATGCCCTACTTCAGCTGATGACTTTTCAAGTCAGTACCTTAAAACAGCAGCCAGTAACATTGCCTACCCTTTCTCAATCCTTATAAATACATCAATCCAGGAATCCTACATTCCTTCTTTCTGGAAAAGGTCACACATTATCCCTTTGTACAAATGAGGAAATTCAGCAGACATTACTAACTTTAGACCTATAGCAATCTTGTCTCCTCTCTCCAAAATACTTGAAAAATATATTAAACTATCTCCTGCAGGAAGAACTCCTATCCTCCACACAGCATGACCTCTGTCCTTCCCACAGTACCAACACTGCACATCTAAGCTGTACGGATACGGTCACTAAGGCTAGAGATAATGGCAAACGAGCCTTCTCCATATCTCTAGGCTTGTCTAAAGCCTTCGACACAGTTTGTCACAGCAAACTTCTACTTCAAATGTCCTTATTAGGTCTCTCTCAGCCCACCCTTCTATGGCTCAAAAGCTACTTATCCAATAGGTATCAGCCAGTAAAATGGCACTCTACCCTCTCTCAATACCTCCCAGTCACCAGCTGAAATTTGGCTTTGTAACCCATAGCCCATGCTCAACCCTAAAAAAAAATACCACAATTTCTCCCCTAGTCCCTCTCCCATGAGAAAACAACAACATTTAAAGTCATCTCTCTTGATAATAAAACCATTAATGTCACTTCTCATAGCAAATTATTTGGGATGATAGTAGATGATCATCTTAAACTCAACCTGCATATACAAAACTGCACATGAAAACTCATCAAAAATTAGGGATGCAGCCAAAAACGTATTCACCAACACAACTAAACCTATGCTTGCCACTACTTATCTCTTCCCCACACTTCTTTATGGTGCTTCCATCCATACAAGCCTTCGGGCATCAGAAAAATCAAAACTTGAACAATGCTATAGCAAAGTTGCTAAATTTGTAGCAAATACCCCTTTCAGAACCCACCACTGTACAGTATGAAAAGCCTAAATGGGTTAAAAGTACCCCCATCAACTTAATACACATATACACAGCTACGTATCACCTATAAAATTATCCAGAATCCATACACTTGTCCAGCAATAAACATTCTACACAACTATTTTCCCAGTTGGTCATTATGATCCAGTGATCAAAAACTCCTGTCTATTCACAGTACTGATAAGGCCTGGAACTCCGTATCTCTATCCATCAGGCCAATATCCTCTCTCCATCCTTGAAAACCTTTCTGAAGGACTTCCTAGCCAAAAACTGTCTCTGTTCTTGCTCAACACCAGGATAAACTATATCCCTAAATGTGAACAAATACCTTTTCGTACCTTACATCTCCTCACTCTCCCTTCTTCACTTACTTCCTTGCTGTTATCAACTTTCTCTCCTTGGCTTTCTCTCGAAATATACCATAAGCCTGCTTTTCTCTCACTTTGTATTGCAATGTATGTTTGTATTATACTAACTTACTATTAATTTCTCTATAAACTAACTACAATTTCTCTCTTAAATCACTGTCATATAACTTGTATCTATTCTTAACTGATGTTTTCATATTATGTCCAGTTTGGTATAAGAATTTAAACTGTATTTTTTGTATTATTTTTAAAGACTGTAAAATTGTTGTTCTTAAAATATTTAATACTTTGGAGCTTTCTCCCAAGGCCACTGCTGAAAATGGGTTTGTTCCCAGTTGGACATTCCAAGTAATCAAATGTCAAATCAATCACTCAATAAATATATATGCAACCAATAAGAAACTGCAAATTAAAAGGGGCCACAAGCGAGAGGAAACAGAGGTGGGACTGCAACAAGAGGAGGAGGTTATGGAGACTGTTCTGGAAGGAACTTGCTCTAATCAGTCCATCACTGTCCCTTAAGACCAAGGAACTATACATTAGATGGTTAGAAGCAGTAGAGATCAGACATGACTTAATGTGTGGCTATTTATAGTACTGTGAAAAAATGTAACAATAAGGCATAATGGAGAGTTGTATGTGGGGGAAACCTGCTGCAAAGGACTGTGTGTCATGACAGAGTGCCAGGAATTATTATAATTATCAAAAAGCCACGACTACCCCCCAGACCCTAATGCTGCTACCATTGCAGAGTTTGTAGCCAACAAGAAAGAGGATGCCAAGCCAAACAGGGGGAAGCACATCAGACATACGATAATGGCAAAGACCAATCTGAAGTCTCGGGGGGGGGGGGCTGCATATCTGTCATGGCCAACGGCTCTGGCACAAGCTAGACAGAGAGAGAAAATGGACAGCACAGAATACTGTATGGTCCACTAAGGGGATGCCTGCTCGGAAGGATCGCATTCTGCTACAGAGTGACAACTTGCACACTGTGTGCACTGATGAGGGTACGTCATCCTGATGACACAGAACAGTAGCAACCTGCACAAAACCAATCTACGGATAATGGACAGAACATTTTAGAACACCCGAGACACACATCTGCAGATGCAGAACCATGCAGCAGATCAGCAATAGATGGGAGAGTTGGGAGGGTGGCCTAATGGTTTATGTGTTTGCCTTACAAACACAAGGTGCAGGGTTTGAGTCTCACAAGGGATAATTGTCTCGGCTTAAAATGGCTGACAAGGGCAGTTAGTACTAATAATGAATAGAAGGACAACAACAGCAGACATCCTTTGTTGTTTGGTGACACCACTCATGACTGTGCTCAGAGCACTTTCACCTTACATGGATAGCCTGGACAGGTCACTGGCATCACTGTATACTGTACAGGATCTTGAAAGGCCAGCACTGAAAGCACTAAGCCATGAATCCCCAACAGCTACACAGGGTGTGGTTTCCTGTGGAAAAGAGGATATGCTGGAAGATTCAGCATGAGGGATTGGCAGCTCAGTAAAACACATGGGACCGATTCTGATAAAGTATAGGAAACCTGTCCACTAAGGCAAATTTCCCTCAGTGTAAAATATCTTTACCTGTAGAGATAGAATTCAAAGTAATGTTACAGCATTGTTGTTCCATTACTATATAATTACATGTATGGCAAAAACTGACACACCTTCTATATGTACAGCAAAACCTGACACACCCTGCATGAGAAAGGCATGGACACATGACACAAGCCAAAATACTGTCTGAACTTCTGGTCAGTGTACAGTCTGCTTATGTAAGGCTTACCCAAAACACACATCATGAAAGGCTGAAACACCACACTGAGTGCTTGTGGATGGCCATGTCTCCCCCTAAGTGAATGCTGAGCAGAATAATAAAAGCACAGAGCATCTGGACATACAGAGTGGTCTAACACCATCACTAGTGGGCAACAAAACTAGAAATGCTTATGCACCTGTATGGTTGCTATGCCTTGTCATGCTCTGCGCACCACATGTGGGTGTTTATCTGCCTCTTCACATGCCATTCAGTGGCTCTGGGTACTACTACCTGCATGCAGTACTTGGTATTTATCAGGTGTCTACATTAAGTCACAACGTCCACAGTTATGTAAGCACAAGCACTGCCAATGCACTGTGGTAGCCCATGTACAACAAAACTAATGCACATCTAGAAAGGCTTATGCACATCTATGGATGCCATGGCCCATCACACTCTGTGCACCACATGTGGGTGTTTATTTGAATCTTCACATGCCATTCAGTGGCTCTGGGTACTACTACCTGCATGCAGTACTTGGTATTTATCAGGTGTCTACATTAAGTCACAACGTCCACAGTTATATAAGCACAAGCACTGCCAATGCACTGTGGTAGCCCATATACAACAAAACTAATGCACATCTAGAAAGGCTTATGCACATCTATGGATGTCATGGCCCATCACACTCTGTGCACCACATGTGGGTGTTTATTTGAATCTTCACATGCCATTCAGTGGCTCTGGGTACTACAACCTGGATGCACCACTTGGTATTTATCAGGTGTCTACGTTAAGTCACAATGTCCACAGTTATGTTAGCACAAGCACTGCCAGTTCACCCTGGTAGCTCAAGTACAACACCAACACATAAAACAATACTAGTATGGTCACACTGCCAATGGACTGAACACCGCATCCTGCACTTGTCCACATTTATCCCATTAGGATTCCCATTAATTTATGTAGCGGGAGCCACACAAATCCCATTTATGCATTTCGTTAGGTACAACACCAGCATGTAAAACATTACTCATATGGTCATATGGCCAATGGACTTAACATTATGTCCTGCACTTGTCCACATTTATCCCGTTAGGATTCCTACTAATTTATGTAGTGAGAGCCACACAAATCACATTTATGCTTTTCCTTAGGTACAACACATTTCCCTGAGTATACCAAGGAGAGAATTATACAACTCATTACAGGTGCATCTACACCATATTCACATATACCATAACCTGGCACCTGTGCTGAATTTTTCCCCCAGCTGGTTCTGCTTTACTGTTCTGTGTACCTTAATTTCCTAAAGGGAGTCGTACTTTAATGAACACAGCATCTACAGTATTTGCCACTGTGCCATGTCAAAGAGAAGCATTAGTAGAAAGGTCCATTAGAGTTTTCTTTCATATTGCACTCTGTTAGGGGCTGCACAGGTGCTGCTCTACTAGCTTTCATACTATCCTTCCTGCAGCAATTGCTGCATCCACCCTTGTGTCATCAGTAACACACATGCTCCCCGACTACAGGGAACCATGTTTTCCTTGGATGATCTATATTCGTTGTGGTATTAAAGTGAGCAGTATTCCATGCACGCTGTTTTCACTCTTGCTGAGTACATCGCTAACAATGTAATCGCCAGTGTCGTACATACATTCATTCTTACATGACTGGCACTTAACCCAGGGTATTAGCTAGGTTCATATACTAAGACCCAGGGAGAATATACAGAATGCACTCAAAGCCTTTCAGTAATCAAAATAACCTATATTACAGTACTGTCTTGTGTCTTCCCTTAAAAAAAGGAACTGAATCTATGAGCTGGATTTCATCCATTAAAAGGGAAACAGAAAATAACAACTGCAAATCCCATCAGTTCTCCAGTAGTTGCTATTTCAAACAGACATGTTAAGGTTTCAATTCATTAAATTCTCACAGGCACTGATTTAGTTAAGTTTTTACAAAGTTCAGGATCTGACAAAGCACACAAACAAAATCTAAAGCAATAAGCAGCTTCAGACTATCCATCATCACGAACATGGGAACACAATGTTCAACACCGGAAGTATACCCCTCACTGGTGAGATCAGATCACAAACTAATCTCGCTGGAGGTCCTCATCCCACCCCCACCTGAAATAAAAAAGACCACAGTAAAGAACTTCTCGAAAGCTGACTTCACACTTCTAAAGACTAGTGTGATCTCCTTTAAGGCCCCCGAGCTGGCGGAAAACAGTACTCAAGCCGCTGAATCACTTACAAATGCCTTCTACCAGCACCTGCAGGATTGCATGGATAAGGCAATCCCAAGCAAAACAAAGACTCTTTGTACCAAAGGCAAGCGTCCAGTCTGGTGGACCCCAGCCATAAACAAACTCTACAACAAAAGGAGGAAGCTACTACAAGATAGAGCAAAATCCTTAAAAGGTAAGACACCCTTGATCACTATAAGTAAAAAACTAAGAGCTCTCATAAAATCATCCAAAGCAAATTTTGAGAGAAAAATAGCTAAAGACTCAAAAGACAATCATAAGGCCTTCTTTAGCTATGTTAGAAACCTGGGAGGAAACTCCCAGATATGCTCAGAACTAGTTCAAAATGATGTGAAGATTACTGATCCTACAGACATTGCCAACATACTGGCTGACAGGTTCAGTGCAAACTTCTCCCCTCCCCAAAGGAGAGATATCTATACCAAATGATTGCAGCCCCCAAAATTTCCAACGCCCAAGTGAGAACTGCTCTCTCCAAAGCAAAAACACAGCATCCATGGGACCAGATGGTGTCCCCGGCTGTGTGCTCCACGAACTCAATGAGGAATTAAACCCACAGCTAGGACAGCTGTTTAATCAAAGTCTTACCTCTGGATACGTGCAGGGGTGGCGCACTGCAACTGTGGTCCCACTTCACAAAGGCGGTGCCTCCACCGACCCTGGAAATTACCGCCCATTAGCTTGACAAGCCTTATCTGCAAAGCCATGGAGAGGATCATAATGGACCTCATAAATAAAGACATAGGAATTTGCAGACTTTGGATCCAACCCAGTTTGGCTTTGTCAAAGGCAGATCATGCCTTTTAAACTTGGTTGACTTTTGAAACAGTCACCAAAGCCATTGGCGAGGAAAGGCAGTCCATACAGCCTACCTCGATCTGGCGAAGACCTTCGATACAATACCCCACTCGGGTATCATTGAAAAACTCATCAGCTTAAATGTTAACCCATACATCACAAGATGGGTTGCAAACTGGCTGAGTGACAGAACCCACAGGGTCAGAGTTGCTGGCGCCATGTCAGACTCAAAGCCTGTCACAAGTGGTGTCCCACAGGGCTCAGTCCTGGGCCCACTCTTGTTTGGCATCTACTTTTCAAGTACAAGCAAGCAGGAGGGTTATAGCTGACAAAGTTTGCAGATGACTGCAAACTGGGCGCAATAGTAGAAAACACATCTGACACAGATATCCTTCAGAAGGGTCTTACAGAAACGGATAACTGGTGCCAGAGCCATGGCCTAAAGTTAAATGCCAAAAAATGCATAGTCATACCCTTAGGGAAAAACAAGGTTACCCCTAGCTACCAAATAGGTGGCAATCCACTGAGCACAGAAGAAGTCATCAGAGACCTGGGGACCCAGGTTGATAGTAGTCTGTCATTCGACACCCATGTAGCTAAAGTAGTTAGGAAGACCTTCTACATTGCCCACCTTATCATGAAGGGATTCTCATCTAGATCAAGGGAGGTCATGGTCTCCCTTTACTCATCACTCATCAGACCAATGATTGAGTACAATGCCCCATTCAGAATGTATCTGACCCGACACTTGCAGCAGCTGGAGAGGCCACAAAAGTTCCTCACCAAAAGGATAAAGGGTCTCAAAATCTGTCCTATGCCGCCCGACTGAAAGAACTCCAGCTCTATTCAGTCGCACGCTTGCTCAGAGGTGACCTTTGCCTAACATACAAGGCCATGTCAAACCCAGATTTGATGAATATGCTTCACCTCAAAAAATCTAGATCCATCAGAGTCACAAGGGCGGAGACTTAAACCTCGACACGGCTATTAATAGGACGTGCTGGAGGGATAGATTCATCACCCAAAGACTCCCTATGCTGTGGAACAAAATTCCGGTATATGTGAGGCAGAGCACCTCGCTGGCCTTGTTCAAGAGAAATCTTGACCAATGGATGGGAGATCGCAGATATACCCCAGGGATTACCTCAGTGTCACTGCTCGACAGAGGCACAGCAAAATAATGGGTATAGTTCCCCATACTAAAGGGGTGGCGTAAGCCACAAAACGATGGGCTAGGCTTGTAAATGCCCTCGGGCAGATAGCCTAGTATGAACCTATGAACCTATGAACCTAAACCTACCCAAGTGTTACAGTAACAAGACTAAAAGGAGGTTTGATTGAGGCATGTCCTAAACAGTGTGACTAGACAAGTGAAGGAGTCCAGAAGAGAGCACTGTTGTCCTTCCTCCTACAATATTATACATCTCACTTACCCACATAACCAGGGATTCAGAATCATAATGTCCAAGATCACAACCAACCCTACTTTGTTTACTGTACACGCATGAGGAGGCCTGATGCTCTTCAACAATGAATGCAAGCAGACAACTGATGAGCAGCTGAAGAAATATTCATGTTGCAGATGCAGCAGAGACCTGGCGAAGGTATAGGACCATGGTGCACCCGCAGGGAAGCAGGAGCAACAGCGGTACTTATCTGTTGGGCACAAGCCTCAAGGGTACCTGTCAGAATCATGTTTGCACACTTATAGCAAGAGAAGAAAGGTCTGAGCTCATCCTAAGCTTGTGTGCTGATGCATTTTTCAATCCAAGGATACATCTACGCGGAGAAGATCCTTATGGAAGGTTGTGAGGGAATATGATTAAGGTAGCAGGATAGAAGTATGGCAGACAAAACACAAGGGAGACGAGGCTGCAAAGGGAGGTGGCGACACAAACAGGAATGTGGGAGACAATGGAGAAGGGGGTACGAAATGCACAGCTATCAATCACAAGCAACTAAAGATAAAGGTAAAATAAAAAACAGGCCCTCTGGGAGGGCTACATAGAAGTATCACATACATTGACCAAAAACAGTTACAACTCAGCAGAGCCTGATCACTGTATGTGTACTATAATGCAGGGGTCCTGAATCAAGCCACCCTGCTGTAACAATGATGTGCCTATATACAACCTTTAGGGACTTGAACTCACATCCCTCTCCAATGACACTGTGCAAATAGTACAGTTTTGTACCTACCATAAATGTAGATGTTCGAAGATCCACATTGCTGCAGTCCTTACACTTGGGTAGTCCGCTGTCCTCGGTCGGCCCGAATATCAAAGTATAAGGCTGACGTCGGTCAAGGCGCATTAGACTGACATCAGGACGTCAGGGTACAAATGCGCATGACCGACGTCATATCCTCAGTCTTTTCTTGCCCCAGATGTCAGAAGACCCTAAAAAGAAAGGTCAAAACCAAAGACAGCAAACAACCAACCAACCACCCTTGCACTAATAATATGTACAATATATACAATATACACAATATTTACAACCCAACCCACACAACCACCTCTAACAACAGAGGGAAGGAGGGAGGGTAAATTGGACTGCAGCAATGTGGATCTTGAACATCTACATTTATGGTAGGTACAAAACTGTACTATGTTCTTCATCTCACATTGCTGCAGTCCTTACACTTGGGTAGAATCCCAAAGCAGAGGTAAGGGAGGATGGCAAAACTATAAAGAAGCAGGAGCTGCCAAAATGCCCTGTAAAATAGCAGTGGCAAAACCAGCCCTAGATTTAGAATAGAGTGGAAGGTGATAATGCTTAGAAAAAGTATGCACTGAACTCCAAGTAGCTGCCTCCAAAATATCTTTAGTTGCCACCCCCCTTAAAAAAGCTGTCGAAGTGGCAGTAGCCCTAGTGGAATGAGGCCTAATCCCAGCTGGAATCTCCTTGCCATGATGGGAATAACAGAAAGCAATGCAAAACCCAATCCACTTAGAAACAGTTTGTTTTGACACAGGCTTGCCCTGAGAACTCAAAGCAAAAGAAACAAATAACTGCTGAGACTGCCTGAACCCTTTAGTTCTGCTCAAATAATATCGCAACTGCCTGTGTACATCTAAAGTGTGCAAAATCTTTTCCCCTTTATTTTGGGGATTTGCATAAAAAGTAGGCAAATGAATAGTTTGGTTTAAAGCCACACTAGAAACCACTTTAGGCATAAAGGAAGGATTAGTACGCAAAGATACCCTATCCTTATGGAAAATTAAGATAGGCTCAACCGCCATAAGGGCCTGCAATTCAGAAACCCTTCTTGCAGAGGTAATGGCCAACAAAAAAGCAGTCTTCCATGATAAATATTTCAACTCGGTAGTAGCTGCAGGCTCAAAAGGTTGTAGAGTGAGTTTCTCCAACACAAAATTGAGATCCCAAGCAGGAGTAGGAGCTCTACGTGGGGGTCTAATATTCTTTGCCCCTCTAAGAAATTGCTTGAACAAAGGATGAGAAAACAATGGTGGGTCACAATCATAGTGAGCCGAAATTGCTGCAGCATGAACCTTAATAGAAGAGAAGGACAAACCTTTGTCCAGTAACTCAGTAAGATATTGAAGAGCCACACTTAAATTAGGCTCAGAAACATCAAAATCCTTTGCTGCACTCCAAAATAAAAATCTCTTCCATTTATCTGCGTACACTTTCCTTGTACTAGGCCTTCTAGCTTCCAAAATAACATTCAAAACTTGCTGTGGAAGTTGAGACCCTCTATGGTTCAAAACAGAATATGCCAGGCTGTTAGGTGAAGAGAGTGAAGCTTGACATTGAGCAAATGACTGTCCTCCTGAGACAACAGGTGAGGAATTGAAGGCAAAGGCCATGGAGGCTCCCGTACCATACTTCTCAGTAATGGGTACCAGTGCTGTCGAGGCCAATCTGGAGCTATTAAAATCATCTTTGGCTTGTCCTGTCTGACCTTTAGAAGTACCTTTGGGAGGAGAGGCAGAGGTGGAAAGGCATACACATGAAGATTGCTCCAATTGAAAGAAAGAGCATTCACTTTCCAAGCTGTGGGATGAAACCTTTTCGTGCAAAACTTTGGCAGCTGGTGGTTTAGTGGAGAAGCGAACAGATCTATGTCTGGAGTTCCCCATGACACTGTCAATTTCCGAAATACATGAGGATCCAATTTCCACTCGTGGGGATCCATAATTTGTCTGCTCAACACATCTGCTAAGGAGTTCTGTGCTCCCGGCAGAAACCTTGCCTGAAGATTTAGCTGTAAACTGAGAGCAGTCTCCCACAAAATCATTGCTTGCCTGCATAGAGGATAAGAATGTGTTCCCCTTGCTTGTTGATGTACCACATGACAGTTGTGTTGTCTGTTAGAATCAACACCTGCCCTGGAAGAAGTAAATCCTTGAAAGCTATTAATGCAAACTGGACTGCTAACATCTCCTTCAAGTTGATATGTAGATGTTGTAGTCTGGCAGGCCACTTGTCTTGTATCCACTTTCCATTTAGATGAGCTCCCCAAGCTTTGTCTGAGGCATCTGTCGTTAGAATCTGACTCGCCTCTGGCCGGGTCACAGAGAGTCCCTTGTTTAGGTGACATTCCTGAGCCCACCACAAAAATTCCTTTTGAATGCAAGGTATTATTTGAATGACAGTGTCCAGATCCTGGCAGTGCTGTGTCCATACGTTTTGAGATACCATTGTAGCTTCCTCATATGCAGTTTGGCATTGGGAAGCACCAGAATACAAGATGCCATGAACCCCAAGGCTTGAAGGACTGTCCTTGCAGTCAGCCTGGACTGATGAGACAATTGATGAAAGTAAAGGGAAAGATTCTTTTGTTTGTCCGGGGTCAAAAGGCCATCTGGGATGCTGTATTCAGTCTTACACCCAGAAAGCACATGTCCTGAGAGGGTACTAGACTGGACTTTATTTCGTTCACAGAATACCCCAGGCATCTTAGCACTGCTATCACATATTCCAAATGATGAAGAAGCTCGTCCCTTCCTTGAGCCAGAATCAGGCAATCATCCAAATAAGGATAGATCTGTATTCCTTTTAGCCTGAAGAAAGCTATCACTGGAGCCAGAACTTTCGTGAACACTCTGGGCACAGTAGATAAGCCAAAGGGCAATGCCGAGAACTGATAATGAGAAGTTCCAGCCCGAAAACGCAGATACTTCCTGCAACTCAGTCTGATAGGAACATGAAGGTAAGCCTCCTTGAGATCCAAAGTTACCATCCAATGATCTTTGCCCAGCAGAGGTAAAAGCTGTTGTAACGTCAACATTTTGAACTTGGGAATGTCCAGATAAGTGTTGAGGATAGATAAATCCAAAATTGGTCTCCACGTGTTCCCCTTCTTTGGTACTAGGAACAGGCGAGAATAAAATCCTAGGCCCACTTCTGGCATAGGGACCGGCTGTATGGCCCCTATTTGAAGTAACAGAGAAATTTGTTTGTGAGCCTCTATTCTTTGCTGAGGAGGAACGTCTGGCATGCCTTTGAAAGGAGGCAAGGTATGGAAATAAAACCTGTAACCTTGGTGTATGATATCCAATACCCATCTGTCTTGGGTAATTAAACTCCAATTTTCCTTGAAAAGTGCCAACCTTCCTCATAAAGGTGCTGCCAGACGAGAAGGCTCTGGCAGCTGAAAAGGTAGGTCATTGGGTCTGTTTACGAAAGGACTGACCCCTGCCCTCACCCGAAGACTGTGCAGGTGAACTCCCTGTTCTAGGCCTGAAAGAGCCCTGAGCTCTGCCCCTACCACGTCTAGATCTACCCCTAGACTGGGAATCATAAGAAGGATACGTCCACCCCTTGGTAGGCCAATTTCTACTAAACTTCGGAGGCTGAACCTGCAAAAATCTTTAACAGTCTGCATAGACTTAGCCTTGTCTTCCATTTTCTTTAAGACTGCCTCAACAGGTGAACCAAACAACACATCAGATTGTAAGGGAGCATCTAAAATCCTTGTCTTAACATGGTCAGATAAATTCTGATCCCTCAGCCAGGCGTGCCTGCGAAGAACTGACCCAGTGGCAGCCACCCTAGACGAGGCCTGTACAGCATCAAAACCACATTGCAAAGAATGCTTACCCACCTGTTCAGAAACATGTACTAAATCTTGTAACTCTTTACACTCAATACCTTCCGCCAGAGCATCTACCTTAGACTTCAATTGAGAAAGCAGATAGTTTTGGTATTTCAACATGTGAAACTGGCAATTCAAAGCCCTCATAGCTAGAGTGGAAGAAGTATAGACTTTCTTTCCCCATCTATCCAAAGCCCTGGCCTCTTTATCTGGAGGAACTGGATTTTTAACAACAGAAGCCTTAACACCCTTAGGCCCCTGACTAACAGTTTCTGGGTCCGCCCTAGGACTCTTAAAAAGATACTTATGAGCTTCAGGCACCCTGTAATACCTATCCGGTTTAACAGGAGCAGGAGGCAAAGAATCAGGATTAAGAGAAGCCTCTGCAAACACATCTTCCACAACATCCAGAACAGGAGGTATAGCCAAAGGCCTATGCTGGGGTAAAAACAAAAATTCCCTAAGCCTTTTCCTGGAATCAGAGAAGTCCTGACCTTCCCACTTAAAATGCTCCCTCATGGAATGAAGAGTCTCTGAAAAGAAAAATCCTCAGGAGGAGAAGCAGAAGGAGTAGAATCATCCACATCAGAATCAGAATAAGGAGAATACTCCTGCAAGTCTTCAGCCGAAGACTCTGAAACATCCAAAGCCTGCTCAAAACTCCCCAACTCAGGTTCCACCCTAGGTCTCTTATCAGGAGGGGGCAAAGAACCTCTAATCAAAGTAATTAAATCTTCTGCCATTTTAAGCATATGCTTCTTGGGCACAGATCCTGAAGAACTAGGGGTGACACCAACTGAAGCTAAACCTGGCCTGCCTCTGGGAGAAGCCTTGGAAACAGAAGGAGAGGGCCTAACCACCCTAGGAAGGGAGGGGAGAACAGTAACCTGAGAAGCCCCTTCAGCCTGACCTGCCTCCTGAGAGGCCACATCCTGCAATAACAAAGTCTCCCCCTGGGACTCCAGAGAAACCTCCGGCGGAACCCCCGGCTCCACCGACCCCTTTAAAGAACCGGCGTCCGGTACGGACGGCTCTTCTAGCCTAGGCTTAGCTGCTTTGTCCTTGCGCTTCTTCGAAGAAGCGGACGTCGGAGCATCCGACGGCATATTATAATTGCACCACTTCCCGAAGACTAACCTGGCACAATCTAACCTTCTCTTAATAGTGCGCTTATTGAATCTAGCACAAAAGCGACACCCAACAACGTCGTGCTCAGGCCCTAAACAAGGAATACACAAAGTATGATAATCTCTATGCGATATCTGTTTCCCACAAGAAATACAGTTATTCACTTTTTCTGACATCCGGTAAACCACTGAGGCAAGAAAAAATAAAATATTCCCCAACAGGGTACTTAGCCAACTTTGACTCGGTCTGAAACTCCGAATTCGAAAAATTTCAGAACGCCGAACGGCACTTGCAACGCTGCTTCTGCATCGGACCATGCGGCAAAAAAAGACTGAGGATATGACGTCGGTCATGCGCATTTGTACCCTGACGTCCTGATGTCAGTCTAATGCGCCTTGACCGACGTCAGCCTTATACTTTGATATTCGGGCCGACCGAGGACAGCGGACTACCCAAGTGTAAGGACTGCAGCAATGTGAGATGAAGAACATCACACCATTCACAGCCTGAGCTATACAAACAATCAAACTAAAGGTGTCAGTGAATCACATGGCAGGTAAGTGTGCACACTTGCAAAATTAAATAATAAAGACACAAAGCATTCCATGCTCTGGGGACAATGTACAAAGTTACTTCATTTACAGGTTGAGCTACAGCACAGAAGCAGTCACACTAAAGGCATCTGCTATATCTTATGCTGTGCATGTAGACTGCCCTACATCAACACTCAGCTCACTGGTTCCTACAGCAGAAACTGAGGCCAATATATGTAGAAGACAATACTGGTTGTAGTTAATCACTGCTTTACTGGAAAGGCTCACCCAGACTCTGCACAGTTTACTGTGAGGGAACGATTAGTTTGTTTTTTTATTTCTTGTATTTTGTAATACTTTACTGCCTTTTTTATTTTGTATACTGTAATTTGTTTTCTTTACACTGTGTTTTACTTGTATTCTGCTTTTAACTACATATTAAAACTTGAAGAGAGACCACAGCTCTGTCTCTTGTGACAGAGACAGAAATTTTTCCACCCTCCCACCCTTTTACTGTTGTGTTCTTAAACACCGCTGTCTTTCTAGTTGCCTGTCCTTATGTTAATTTGGCCATATATCTCATTTCCTCTCTGCTTTTACTGGCTGGTGTGAGTAAGCACAAGATTATCATTTTGTGAAATCACTCCCCTTCAACGTTTTAAATTTATTGGCCATCCTACTATATTCCATAGTACCAGAATACAAAAGTGCCCACCCCTTTTCAATCTTTCTTGCTCTTTTAAAAATAGTGGCTCTCCACTAAAACTTAACATTTTAGATGTGTAAAACTTAAGTTATCCACTTTCATATCTTGATGCTTAGTGCACACTGCAGTGTTTAGGATAAACCATTTTTTTCATCTTACATTTAAGCATCTATTGCAAGACCACCACTTATTGGAGGGCCCACATTCTGCCTCTCAGTAGTCACCTTGGGATTAGTGCTTCTGTTTTCTCCTGATGAGAGAAGAAGTGCAGTTATATTATTTATTGCAAACTGCTGACCACCAGAAAGCTTAATAACTGCTTTAAAGGTGACAGCTTGGAATCTGTGCTTATATTCTGATCCTGGTGAGAGTAGAAGCAGAGTGCATTGATTCCTGACTCTTTCTGGTTGGAGAGTGAGTGTCTGTGCTTAACACACCTGATTGGTCTGGTTGCTATTCGTGGTATCTACCAGAAAAAGGCTACAAGCCTACAAACCATTGCATCATCTGGGACAAGACTGTGGATCACCAAACAGGCTGTGGCCCGCTTCTCTTCCTGGGATTGGTGCTTACATTTTGCTTCTGGTGAGAGAAGAAGCAAATGAGTATTGTATCCCAACAGAGTGAAGCTGTGCCGAGACCAGCATTATTAGTAGCTAGGGAGTAGCCATTCATGCGACTCCCCTCTTTTCATCATTCTTGACGAGCTAATTCTTTATTTTCAGTAAGTACTGCTTGATTTCTTCCTAACATCAGAATATCTGCCGAAATACTTCATCCTTAAATTTGTGGGGTCTACATATTGGTTTCCCCTCGAGTGTTTGGCAGTGCTCTCTACAGACTCAGACACCTTGAGTGACATTTTTCCTGAAAAAGCACAAATGAAATTTCTCCACTATCTAGTTGCACACAAGACAAATAGTTTACAGTGACAAGCACTGTCCACATGGTTGCAAACTGGATACTCCTGACAGTGACGGATATTCCCACTCCAACAGTCTAATCAATAAAAAAGGGTCTGTTGCCATCGATACAAACTTTCCTACTGTCTCCATTACCGGCTTGGAGGATATGGGGATCCGGGTTCCTATCGTGAAATCGAACATTAAGAACGCAGAATACCAGAAGGCCGAACTTGGTAGTTTGAAAGGTGAGAATGTTGAAGCCGCAAAAATCCGAATTCTTTCCCAGGGAAAGAATTTAGTTGGCCATTTCTGCAGCTTTGGCATTTTCGGATCGGGTCAAGGTAAGTGTACGAACGGGTAGTGACGGACTTTACGGTTAGGGCATGGGTCAGGTAAGTGTGCGATAGTGACGGACTTTAGGGTTAGGGCGCGGGTCAGGTAAGTGTGTGGTAGTGACGGACTTTAAGGTTAGGGCTGGGTTAAGGATAGTGGTGTATGTTAGGTTTAGTGTAGGTTTTGAAGGTGTTTGGTGTGATTGTGTTATGTGTGTGTTTTTCGGAACAGTGAATTGTTTCCCTAGGAAAAAATTTGCTGTTTTGAAGTTTCGATGATATCCTAATTCGATCTTCCAAGTTCGAACTTATGGTGTTTGACATTTTGGAAGTTCGATTCATGATATAGACCTGGGGATCCTGAGGCAATGCAGAAATTGCTTCATGTTTACTGACAACCAGTTAATTCTCAAACAAACTGATGCAGTATGTGAGACATGTATTTACACAATGTCACTGAAGACAAATCTCTCACATAAAATTACTCCTAATATCAATAAGGTTGTCAGTAGTACGCATGCTGCACCCATCACACACAACTCAAAGCGGACATATAGACCCACATATACTGAGGCATTTACATGTAACCTTCCTAAACCACAAAGACAGCCTTGACAAAGTACACATAAGAAATACCCTCAGCAGCCCCAAATGCACTCTTTCAAAACACCCACATCAAACATAGAGCTACATCTCATAGAGCCTCTACCTCTAAGCCCAAAAGGCAAGTCATCACACAATCCAACATTCTAGTCATTGGAGACTCCCTTGTGAGACACACTGATGTCCCTCTCACCAGGCTGAGTAAGGAGAAAGTTATGTTCAGTTGCTTATCAGGGGCTAGGATCCACATTACGCATGCACTCAGGTCAGTGGATCACAATTAGCAGTATGACTCAGTCATAGTCCATGTGGGAATAAATGACCTGAGATGTACCTCCCTAGACTGTATGAAGAGAGGGGTTCACTTCTAAATCTGGAAAGCCGAAATCCTGAGACCAAAATCTTGAATTTCATAATACTGAAAACACACAGGATACCAACACTTACTATATTCCAGCACAAGTACATACAGAAACATATTACCCTTCAACTATAAACGAAGGGACAATCCCCCTGCACCCAATGTGGGGGGCTGTGCTCCCCACACCACCTGCTATTTAAATATATCAAATCCGAGATTGCACTTCACTACATTAAGTGCAGTCTTGGAGTTGATATATTTGGGTCCCATTCACATTGTCGAACTTTTACAAGTTCGAACGTCATATGGTCGAAACCATATGTTTGAACTTGTAAAACTTCGAACGTTTCAATGGAGATCTCTGTAAAGGAAGATTTAACTTTCCTGCAATGTAGTGCGATCTCAGAGTTGGTATATTTAAGTAGCAGGGGGTGTGGGGGTTGTAGGGGGGCTTGCCCCCTGCTTACAACCTTCAAGTAAGTTTTTTGAATTTTTTTTTATTATGTTTTCAAACTTTTAAAGTTTGAACATATGGTGTCGACCATATGGTGTTCGAACTTTTAAAAGTTCAACAACGTGATACAGACCCGATATATTTAAATAGCAGGGGGTGTGTGGGGCACAGCCCACCACATTGGGGGGTGCAGGGGGACTTTCCTCCCTGCTTATACTTGGAGAAAAGTAATATGGCTTGTGTTTAATTTGTTTCTGTATGTTCTTGTGCTGGAATATAGTAAGTGTTGGTAGAGTCTATATTAAATACTAAAGTTCGAATCACTAAAGAACGAACTTTAGTGATTCAACTTTTAAATGTTCGAATATATAAAAATTAAAAAAAAAGAAAAAAAGAAAAACTAAAGGGTGTAAGCAGGAGTGCAAGCCCCCCTGCACCCCCGCTACTTAAATATACCAACTCCAGGATCGCGTTACAGTGTAGGAAATGGGAAATTCTCCATTTCTGCACTGTAGCACACTAGAGTGCAATCTCGGAGTTGGTATATTTACGTAGCGGAGGGTGTGGGAGGTGCAGGGGTGCTTACACCCTTTACTTTTTCTTTTTTAAATATTGTTTTTATAGATATTTGAACGTTTAAAAGTTCGATCGCTAAAGTTTGTTCTTTAGTGATTTGAACTTTTAAACGTTCGAATATCTAATATAGACCCGTGTTGGTGTCCTGGGGTTCCTATCGCAAAATCGAACGTTAAGAATGCCGAATACCAGAAGGCCGAACTTGGTAGTTCAAAAGGTGAGAATGTCGAAGCTGAGAAAACCCGAATTCTTTCCCAGGGAAAGAATTTGGTTGGTTGTTTCTGTGGCTTCGGCATTTTCGGACCGGGTCAAGGTAAGTGTACGAACGGGTAGTGACGGACTTTAGGGTTAGGACGTGGGTCAAGTAAATGTGTGATAGTGAAGGACTTTAGAGTTAGGGCTCGGGTCAGGTAAGTGTGGGGTAGTGACGGACTTTAGGGTTAGGGCTGGGTTAAGGATAGTGCATAGATAGTGGTGTATGTTAGGTTTAGTGTAGGTTTTGAAGGTGTTTGGTGTGATTGTGTTATGTGTGTGTGTTTTTC
Source organism: Protopterus annectens (assembly GCF_019279795.1). Lineage (NCBI taxonomy): Eukaryota > Metazoa > Chordata > Ceratodontiformes > Protopteridae > Protopterus > Protopterus annectens. The sequence goes on along the minus strand of NC_056747.1, from coordinate 7,906,062 downwards.
GGAGCAGCAAATTTTTTTCCCTGGGAAAAAATTTGCTGTTTTGAAGTTTCGATGTTATCCAAATTTGATCTTCCAAGTTCAAACCTATGGTGTTCGACATTTTGGAAGTTCGATTTTGTGATATAGACCCGGTATCCTGTGTGTTTTCAGTATTATGAGATTCAGTATTTTGAGTTTTCAGTATTTTGAACTTTCAAGATTTTAGTCTCAGGATTTTTGGCTTTCAGGATTTAGAAGTGAACCCAAAGAGAGACATCATACAGCTTTCGGAATATGTGTCTCAGGCTGGTATGAGCCTAGCATTTCACAGCCTTTTACCTTCTCCAACGATGATGCCACAATACGAACAAAAGATGATTCACTTTAATAATTGGCTTAATTTCTGGTGTCAGTCTAAGGAGGTGCAATGCTTGTCAGCATGGAAGGAGATGGTCAGCAGACCCTGCTGCTTTGCCAGGGATGGTCTGCACCTCTCCCCTCTAGGCTTTTGAATATTAGCTAAAACACTGTCTTCCCCCATAGTGCCTTTTTTTAGGCAATGCCAAATTGAAAGCACTTCTGACATAGCAAATCAAAACCAAGAAAATCTAAAGATATTACTGCTCTATGCTAGAAGCCTAAACAAAAAAAACTACTCCCTGGAAGCTATCTTTACCCTAGAGAATGCTAATGTCTGTGTGGTCTCTGAAATGTGGTTTAAAGCCGTAGACAGCACACTAACAGTGCTGGGTTATAATGCCTTCCGCACATTTAGACCAGCTACTTCAAAGGCAGGGACTAAAGGTGGAGGTGTCTCTATTTACATAAAAAATAAATATACTTTAAGGCTGGTCAAATAGGACAATGCACTTGACCTGCTCCATGTTCAAATCACCATAGGTAAAATCCAATACCACTTCCTTGCAAGCTATAGGTCCCCCTCTATGACCCAGTAAACCCATACCATGTATTTAAACTTATTGGAAACACTAACCATCCAACGCAATACCATATTCATGGGTGACTTTAATTACCCCACTATTAACTGGGAATCCTATACAACATTAAACGTACATGCACAGAGAATCCGGATTTTGTAAACACAAACTCCCTGGATCAGAGAGACAATACACCAACCAGGGGTGCAACTATACTGGATCTGGTCTTCACTAATCTGGGTGAGTGCTGTACACCCCCTACTGTAATGCCTTCCTTGGTAAGGTCAGACTACAAAATGGTCTCCTTTGAAGTAAAAATAAAACCTGGACCCCCAGCTAAACCGGGAATATTCAGGAATTATTCTAAGGCTAACATCCTGCTATTAAGCGAGAACCTAGCAAAATTTCAAGACCCTATAAACCCTGAGAACACTGCTTCCTATGCAGAACTGTTCACAAAAACCCTGTACAAGCATGTTAACAGCTGCATAGAGGCAGCTGCACCCACCAGGAAGGAGTACAGAACTAACTCAAAACACAAGCCCCCCTGATGGAATCATCAATAGGATGTATAACAGGAGGAAGAAAACCATGGCAGAAATTAGGAGGTGCAGCACCCAGCAGGATAAAAACACTCTCATTAAACTACACAAACAACTCAGAGGACAAATAAAGTCTACCAAAGCCAAATTTGAGGTAAGTTTGGCCTTCCAGGTCAAGGACAACCACAAAGCATTCCTTAGCTATGTCCGCAACCTCAGAGGCAATACACAAATGTGTGCAGAGCTCACTGTAAATGGAGCCACCTACACTGAGCCAGAAGATATAGCAAACCTCCTGGATGATAAATTCAGCTCCAGCTTTACTCTTCTCTCCCCCTCAACCTTCCCTCAGGAAATAGCAAATATAACTCCCCCTACTATCACCAGGAAACAGGTCCTTAATGCTCTCTCGAAAAACACTACATCAATGGGCAAAGACAACATCTCAGGATGCCTTCTAAATAGTATGAAACATGACCTATCAGGGCCTCTGGAATTACTATTTAACTGTAACCTCCAAACAGGCTTCATGTCTCATAAATGGAGAAAGGCAAAGTACAGTTGTGTACACTTACCATAAATGTAGATGTTCGAGTGTATTCACTGTTGCAGTCATTACATTTGGGTTTTCTGCTGACAGGTTGCCCTCAGTCAGCCTGAATTCCAAAGTCTTGGGTCCTGCATCGGTTGCGGTCTCCTCTTTCATGATGTCAGGTCATCAGGGGTATAAAACAAGAATCCAAAGCCATTTTCTTTCGTTTTTCTTGCCCCAGATGTCAGGTGCCCCCAAAAAAGTAGCAAAAAAAAAAATTATATATATATATATATATATATATATATATATATATATATATATAGATATCAACTATATATACATGCATCAATACATACATTACCTTCATCTACAAGCAAATACACCACATAGGTTGTAGGAGATCGAAAAGGAAATATAAACTCCAGAATGAAAGGGGGATGGCGGGCGGGTAACCTGGACTGCAACAGTGAATACACTCAGATATCTACATTTATGGTAAGTGTACACAACTGTACTATGTTCTTTGTGTTTCACTGTTGCAGTCATTACATTTGGGTAGAATCCCAAAGCTATGGATGGGAGGTTGGAGCTAAACAGCATTAGGTGCGGCTATAAGGCCCTGCAGAACTGCAGTGGCAAAGCCTGCCCTGGACTTAGAGTAGAGAGGCAAATGATAATGCTTTGTAAAGGTGTGAACAGAACTCCAAGTAGCAGCCTCTAGAATGTCTTTGGTTGGTACTCCTCTGAGAAAAGCTGCTGAAGTAGCAGCAGCTCTGGTGGAATGAGACTTAATGCCCTTGGGCACAGGTTTGCCATGGTGCAAGTAACAGAAACAAATGCAGTGGCTTATCCACTTTGAAATAGTCTTGTTTTGAAATAGCCTTTTCTTCTGATCCTGCAGCATATGCCACTAGTAATTGCTCAGTTTTTCTTGGAGCTTTAGTCCTACTCATGTAGAATCTTAGCTGTCTGTGTATGTCCAAGGAATGCAAAATTCTCTCCCCCTTGTTCTGCGGATTTGGATAAAAGGTTGGCAGATTAATAGTTTAGTTAAGAACCACACTGGAAACCACCTTAGGCATAAATGAAGGATTGGTCCTCAGAGACACCCTGTCTGGGTAAAAAATGATAAAAGGCTCTACAGCCATGAGGGCCTGTAGCTCTGAAACTCTTCTTGCTGAAGTAATTGCTAGTAGCAGAGCTGTCTTCCATGATAAGAACTTTATATCAGCGGTAGCAGCTGGTTCAAATGGAGGCAGGGTGAGCTTTTCCAACACATAATTAAAGGTCCCATGCAGGTATTGGTGATCTTCTAGAAGGCTTTAAATTTTTGGCTCCTCTAAGATACTGCTTTAGTAAAGGATGAGAAAAGATTGGTGGCTCGGTATTGTAATGAGCTGAAATGGCAGAGGCATGGGTTTTAATTGATGAGAAAGATAGGCCTTTGTCAAGCATCTCAGTCAAGTACTATGAAATCTGAGGAGCATTTGGTTCTGTTGTATCAGTTCCTTGTGCTTGATTGCAAGCACAGAATCTCTTCCATTTATCAGCATAAGATTTTCTAGTACTAGGCCTTCTGGCTTCCAAAATGACATCCATCACAGCTTTACTGAGAGGTGTTGTTTGTATAACTACATGATCAGCCATGCTGACAGGTTCAGTGTCTGTAGTTGATTGTGCAGGATCTGATTGTTTTGCTGGGACAGTAGTTGAGGTCTTTGAGATAAGGTCCAAGCTGGGTAATGAGACAAGTTCCTTAGGATTGGGTACTAGTATTGGCAGGGCCAGTCTGCGGCAATTAGTATAATCTTTGGTTTCCCTTGTCTGACTTTTAGTAGGACCCTGGGAAGAAGAGGCAGAGGAAGAAAGGCGTAAACTGATAGGTTTTTCCAACTGAAGGATAGGGCGTCCACTTTCCATGCTTGTCTGTGATAAGTCCTTGTGCAGAATCTTTTCAACTGATAATTTTGAGGGGAGGCAAATAGATCTATGTCCGGGCTCCCCCATTTCCTTGTTATCATGCTGAAGACTTGTGGATCTAGTTTCCACTCGTGAGGGTCCATAAGGTTTCTGCTGAAATTGTCTGCCAGAGTATTTTGTTTTCATGGCAGAAATTGAGCTTGAAGATGTATTTGGTAAGTCAAAGCTGTGTCCCACAGTGCCATGGCTTATCTGCAAAGGGGGTATGAGTGCGTGCCTCCCTGCTTGTTTATATACCACATAACCGTGGTGTTGTCTCTCTCTTTATCAGTAGTTGTCCTGGATGAAGTAAGCCCTTGAAGGCTGTCAGGGCATTTTGAAGAGCTAGCATCTCTTTTTGGTTGATATGTAGATGCATTTGTTTTGGGGTCCATATGTCCTGAATGCATCTTCCCGCCACATGGAAGCCCATGCATAATCTGATGCGTCTGTTAAAGTTTGGCTGGCAGGGGGTAGAGTGAAGGCCTGTCCCATGTTTTGGTGACATGCTTTTGCCCACCATATAAACTTCTGTTGTAGGCAGGGAATAAGAGGAATCATTGTTTCCAGACTGTGACAATGTTGACTCCATAAACTTTTTAGGTACCATTGAAGTTTCCTCATATGCAGCCTTGCATATGGAACCAGTAGGATGCAGGATGCCATGAAGCCCAAAGCCTGCAGAGTTTGTCTGTCAGATAACTGGGTTTTTGTTGCTATCAGTTTGAAGTAAGTAGTCAGTTGCCTTTGTTTGTCTGGTGTGAGGTAAGCCATCTGGGCAGTTGTATTCAAGCTTGCACCCAGGAATGTTATCTTTTGAGAGGGTACCAGTTGTGATTTATTTTCATTTACTGTGTACCCTAGGCATGTTAAAAGCCTTTTCACTAGTGGCATATGCTGAAGAAGAATGCCCTTGTTCTCTGCTTGAATGAGACAGTCGTCCAAGTAAGGATATATTTGTATACATCTTTGTCTGCAAAAAGCAATTACTGGTGCCAGGCACTTTGTAAAGACCCTGGGTGCAGTAGATAAGCCAAAGGGCAGTGCAGAGAATTGGTAATGCATTAAGCCAGCCTTGAATCGGAGGTATCTTCTGCATGATTTCCTTATTGGGACATGCTGGTATGCCTCTTTTAGGTCTAATGTCACCAGCCAAGCATTCTTGCCCAGCATAGACAGAAGCTGCTGCAAAGTCAGCATTTTGAATTTTGGTATGTCCAGGTATGTGTTCAAAATTGATAAATCCAGTATTGGCTGCCAGGCCTTGTCCTTTCTGGGTACCAAGAACAGTCTTGAGTAAAAACCTTGTCCTTTTTCCTGTTCTGGTACTGGCTGAATGCCCCCCCATATCCATGAGGGACGTAACCTGTTTCTGTGCCTCTGCCCACTGATTTTTTTGGCAGATCCGGCCAACCGTTTGCCATTGGCAGAGTATGGAAATGGAATCTGTATCCCTGTGATACTATGTTTAGCACCCACTTGTCCTGGGTTATTAACTGCCAATTTTGAGCAAAAAGTGCTAATTTTCTCCCTAAGGGTGCTGCCAAGAGGTAAGTGCTTGGTGAAGGCAGAGGGAAGTCATTGGGACTGTTTTCTGTAAGGCTGCGCTTTATCTCCTCCAGATTTGGAGGTAGAAGCACCCCATTGCTTTGACCTGTAAGAATCTTGTGCCTGGTATCTGGAACCCTTAGGGCGTCTGGATTTGCCCCCTTGAGCTCTGTCTGACACAGGAAAGGGCCAATTTTTTTGTAGGCCAGTGTCTACTGAATCTTGGTGGCTGCACTTGTAAGAAGTCTTTTACAGTTTGCATAGACTTAGCTTTGTCTTCCATTTTCTTTAAAACTTCTTCTGCCTTAATACCAAAGTATCATGCTGTAAAGGTGCATCAAAGTAATTTAGCTTTAGCATGATCAGGCAAATTTTGCTCTTTTAGCCAGGCATGCCTCCTAATCACAGATCCAGTAACTGCAGCCCTGCAGGAGGCCTCTAAGGAATCAAAACCACATTGCAAAGTATGCTTTCCAACTTGTTCAGCTGCATGCAATAATTCCTGCAATTCTTTATTTTCTGCACATTCAGAAATCAACATAATTTTCTGTTTCAGCAATCCCATAACATGCTGTTGATACTTGAGCATATGAAACTGGCAGTTTAAGGCCCTAATTGCCAAGGTTGCAGATGTATAAACCTTCTTTCCCGATCTATCCAGTGCCCTTGAATCTCTGCCAGAGGGGGTAGGATTTTTTTTTTGCTGTTGAGGCCTTAACTCCCTTTGGACCCTGTGAAATAGTTTCAGGATCAGCAGCAGGGTTTCTAAACAAAAAATTGTGTGAGTCAGGGACCCTGTAATATCTGTCAGGCTTGCTGGGAGCCGGAGGTAAGGAGTCAGGGGTTAAGCTTGAATCCGAAAACACATCATCCACAATGTCTAAAACAGGGGGTATGGCTAAAGGCCTGTGTTGAGGGAGAAGAAGGAAATCCCTGAACCTCTATTTTGATTCTGAGAAATCTTGACTCTCCCAGTGAAAATGCTCCCTCAAAGTATGCAAGGTTTCTCCAAATGAATAATCTTCAGGAGGTGATGCAGATGGGATAGACTATTCTGCATCAGAATCCTCATAGGGAGGTACAGATAATTCCTGATCAGAAGAGGAATTAGAAGAAATAGAAACCTGATCTGAAGATTTGTAGTCAGTGTCTTGCCTAGGCCTCTTATCAGGAGGGGGATGGGAACCCCTGATCAAGGTAATAAGGTCTTCAGCCATTTTGATTATCTGTTTTTTAGGCATAGTGGCCTGTGCACGTGGCTCATGCGTCCTTTTTTTAGCTTTAGAAGTTGCTTTTGTCTTTGGTTTTGCAGCTGTCGTCGGTTTGATGTAAAAATGTTGAGGCCTGAATACACCCTCAGAAGCCAGTGCCTGCTCAGCAGCTCCGGACCCATCTGAGGGAGATACATCTGTGAGTCCAATACTTTTGAGTATCTCACGGCGTGCCGACTCCACATGGGTCTCGGTAGGGGCCTGCAACTCGAAAATAGCAGGTATCAGGGGCTGTGAAAGCGCCTCACTGAGTAACGGCGAACCGGTGACTGGCTTAGGAGAAGCTTTGTCATTGGTTTTGGACCTTCACTGTCTGTCTCTGTCCTTTTCTTTGCATTTTTTTTATGTACTCCGCTTGTCGGATTGCTATCCAATGACATGTCAGGGTAGTTAAATCTGTTTCCAAAATACTTTGAGGCAAAAATATACCAAAGCTTAATAGTGCATTGGTTAAATCTAGCACAAAACCGACAGCCAGGCACGTTGTGATCAGGGCCTAGACAAGGAATACAGTATAAATGAAAATCCTTATGAGGTATTTGCTTCCCACAAGTAATACAATTATTAACTTTTTCTGACATCGGTATGGAGCAAGAAAAAAAGTTTCCCCAACGGGGTACTTAGCTTTAGTGAAGACTTTGGTTCTGAAACTCAAACTCGAATATTTCAGGAGTCGGCTGACCGGCACTTGCGAAATGCTTCTGCTTTGGGCACCGCGCGGCAAAAAAGACTAAAGAAAATGGCATTGGCTGCATGTTTTATACCCCTGACGACCTGACGTCATGGAAGAGGAGACAGCAACCGACGCAGGACCGAAGACATATTTCTACTAATGCAATAGTATCCTTTGGGAAGTCATCCATCCCTGTTGACAACACACCCCTTGGAACTGACTCAGCAGTCAGGGACAAAGGGAGACACATAGATAGTAATCTAGCCTTTGATCACGTGTCTACACTGGTGAGGAAATCATTCTATGTTGCGCAACTGATAAACAAAGGTATGGCATTTAAGTCCAAGGAAGTCAATGTTCCACAGTATTTGGCATTCATCAGACCTATCACTGAGTACAATGCCCCCTTTGGTATGTACCTAACCAGGCATATCAAACAACTGGAATGTCCATAAAGGTTCCTCACTAAAAGAATACATAATATGTATGTAAAGAGTAAGTAATATGGCCTATGCAGACCACCTCAAGGCCCTCTCCCTATATTCGGTCTCCTACAGGCTTTTGAGGGGAGCTCTATGCCTGGCATACAGGGCATTGTCAGACCCACTCTGATGGACCTCCAGCATATCTACAAAACAAACAGCACCAGAGTTACCTGTTCTAAAGACTTAAACCTTGCCTGTGATATAAATAAGACCTGCTGGAGACATAGGTATGTATCCCAGAGACTACCCCCATCTATGCAGCAGGCTCCCTATCCATGTGAAGCAGAGCTCCTCCCCAAGCCAGTTCAAGTGCAACTTGGAGAATTGGATGGGAAATAGGAAATTCATCCCTGGTTTGGCACCTATGTCTCTGATGTAAACAGGTAAACTGTAAATGGTTCATCTCCTAGGCCCATGCTTACACTTATCCAGTGTATCAGAATTTGTCAGAGATTTTGGATGCATGGCTAGGCCTAAAAAGGCCCTTGTGGTCGTTAGCCTAGTAAACACCTACGAAGAAGCTGAAGTCGTCATCGGATGTCTACCTGTACCTTGTGGTTGAAAAAAATTACTGAAAGGCCATTTGACTAAAAAACATTTCTTCAAAAGGTACAAAAGTCTAGAGATGGTTTTTATGGTGTCTTTACTGAAATGAGAGTTGCTGGGGTAGTAGTTTAGAAGATTTTATAAGGACTAGTAATACCCGTCATCAGGTTGTACTACTGGATCTGTAGATGTTGCCCCTAAAACAAGCTTTTTATGGTATATATGTTGTTTAGAATGTTTTCTATTAAATTGCTTTTTAGTCAAATTTACTTTGAATAATTTTTTAATCATATGTGATTCAGTCAAAGGTACCTTCAATTAAACATCATAGAAGCACATATACAGGGGGGTTGGCATAATGGCTGAGGTGTTAACCTTACAGACACAAGGTGCAGGATTTGATTCTCACTTCTGAGGGAAACTGGCCAGGCTGAAAATGGCCCAGAAGGACTTACTTACATATGAACTTCTATCTATCCAACTATCATTCTATGTATCTGCGTGCCTATTACTCAGTTTTAATTTAAAGTGTACTAAAGTTTTATTTTTTAACACCCTTATTGAATTACAACTTAAGACATGATCAAACATACATTCATATAAAAGAAAACCATGTTAACATGTTCACAGTTACTGCTTTTATACAATTATCATCAGTCCAGCATTACATAAATTGCTCAGTTCCTGTCTTCTCTTAACCCTCACTCCTCTCCTTCTAAAACCTTACTCTGCATGTATTGTTCCCACAATTGCCATCTTTTTCTATGTAGTTTGTCCCTACCCTTTTCTAGAAGATCCCACTTACAATTATTTTACCTCTATTACAATGTTCACTACTTGAAGTACATTTGGTTTTGACTTTGATTTCCATTTTCTAGTAATTGCTTTTCAGCAGCCACCAGCATTAAACTTAACAAGGCCTTACTATGTCTAGCTAATTCAGATCCTGATTAAACTGAACAAGGCCTTACTATGTGTAGCTAATTCAGATCCTGATTAAACTGAACAAGGCCTTACTATGCTAGCTAATTCAGATCCTGATTAAACTGAACAAGGCCTTACTATGTCTAGCTAATTCAGATCCTGATTAAACTGAACAAGGCCTTACTATGTCTAGCTAATTCAGATCCTGATTAAACTGAACAAGGCCTTACTATGTCTAGCTAATTCAGATCCTGATTAAACTGAACAAGGCCTTACTATGCTAGCTAATTCAGATCCTGATTAAACTGAACAAGGCCTTACTATGTCTAGCTAATTCAGATCCTGATTAAACTGAACAAGGCCTTACTATGTGTAGCTAATTCAGATCCTGATTAAACTGAACAAGGCCTTACTATGCTAGCTAATTCAGATCCTGATTAAACTGAACAAGGCCTTACTATGTGTAGCTAATTCAGATCCTGATTAAACTGAACAAGGCCTTACTATGTCTAGCTAATTCAGATCCCGATTAAACTGAACAAGGCCTTACTATGTCTAGCTAATTCAGATCCTGATTAAACTGAACAAGGCCTTACTATGTGTAGCTAATTCAGATCCTGATTAAACTGAACAAGGCCTTACTATGCTAGCTAATTCAGGTCCTGATTAAACTGAACAAGGCCTTACTATGTCTAGCTAATTCAGATCCTGATTAAACTGAACAAGGCCTTACTATGTCTAGCTAATTCAGATCCTGATTAAACTGAACAAGGCCTTACTATGTCTAGCTAATTCAGATCCTGATTAAACTGAACAAGGCCTTACTATGTCTAGCTAATTCAGATCCTGATTAAACAGAACAAGGCCTTACTATGTCTAGCTAATTCAGATCCTGATTAAACTGAACAAGGCCTTACTATGTCTAGCTAATTCAGATCCTGATTAAACTGAACAAGGCCTTACTATGTCTAGCTAATTCAGATCCTGATTAAACTGAACAAGGCCTTACTATGTCTAGCTAATTCAGATCCTGATTAAACTGAACAAGGCCTTACTATGTCTAGCTAATTCAGATCCTGATTAAACTGAACAAGGCCTTACTATGTCTAGCTAATTCAGATCCTGATTAAACTGAACAAGGCCTTACTATGTCTAGCTAATTCAGATCCTGATTAAACTGAACAAGGCCTTACTATGTCTAGCTAATTCAGATCCTGATTAAACTTAACAAGGCCTTACTATGTCTAGCTAATTCAGATCCTGATTAAACTGAACAAGGCCTTACTATGTCTAGCTAATTCAGATCCTGATTAAACTGAACAAGGCCTTACTATGTCTAGCTAATTCAGATCCTGATTAAACTGAACAAGGCCTTACTATGTCTAGCTAATTCAGATCCTGATTAAACTGAACAAGGCCTTACTATGTCTAGCTAATTCAGATCCTGATTAAACTTAACAAGGCCTTACTATGTCTAGCTAATTCAGATCCTGATTAAACTGAACAAGGCCTTACTATGTCTAGCTAATTCAGATCCTGATTAAACTGAACAAGGCCTTACTATGTCTAGCTAATTCAGGTCCTGGATCCCAGCTCAGAAAATTATTTCATTAGTTACACTGATTTGCTCACTCGGTATTTCTGACACAGTCCTCTGTAGGCCAATTCATTACACACCCACAACAAATGTTCCTACTTTCCTCTTTCTTCCACATCACAACTCCAGCATTTGTCATCTACCTGAGAAAAATTATTTTGGAGTCTGCTTGGAGTATAAAAAATACCTATGCAAACACTTCAAGCCAAACTCCTAAATCTTCTAGACTTTTTTGAATATTTGGGAGCCACGCACTTGCCCTCCCACTGTTCCCTATTGAATTGTTTATCTAGTCTCTCTTTCCAATATTTTCTTACCTCTGATTAATTCTTATAGTTATTATGCAATATTTTATATACCCTACTAATTATCCCTTTTTAATAGCAGCTTTTGTTCTACATTCAACTAAAAACTCTACCAGAGCAGGTCTTTCACTTAGGATTCCCGTATCTCTTTCTCTTTGACTACACTCCCTAATAGAAAAGGCAGTCTCTAACCTGCAGTCTAAATGTCTTATTGGCCTCTTGCCAGTCTATTAATTTACTTCTGTAGTTATTTGCTACAAATACCTTGGCTCCTTTGTTAGTTTCCCCCAGTAAATTCCAGCCCCCTCATGCCTATTCTCTGTAGCCCTAATTGCAGTCATAATTAATCGGCAGAATCTCCTTTCTCCATTCTCACGCTGTCTTACCTCACACAAAATAATCTCCTCTAATCTCAGCATGGCTTCCGTCCCCAGCACAGTACCTCTACCTTTTTAGTTAGTTTCACCAGTACAGCAAACATAAATAGGAACGATGGAAACCTGGTGTCTGCCCTCTTCCTCGATTTATCCAAGGCCTTTGACATGGTTACTCTGTTCTCCTACACAAACTTCATAACCTAGGAAACATCACCGTTGCTATATTGTGGTTTTGTCGCCACCTCCAAAATAGAGCCAAGTGGCAAAAAGACATCTCATTCTATCTCCCTGTTCCAGTCTGTGAACCACAAGGGTCAGTCTTGGGACCCACCCTCTTTAATATCTTCATCAACGGCTTACTTAAAGCCTCTAAAACTGCATCCCTAGTACAGCTGATGTTAAAGTTGTGTACCACAAAAAACATCAACAAACTACAAGAACTTACCCAGGAGTCCTTCTCCTCTATAGAAACCTGTACTACATAAAAAACACTCAAATTATAAATCATATGTTCATAACTTAAATTTAAGTTATGCTGTGAAAGATCTGAATATTAGCAATTGTAAAACCTTCTGTCTACAACCCAATGTTGCTGCACACATTGAAAGTGCTTGAAACTGTTTGTGAAAGAGATATATGATCATTTTTAGCATCGAAAACCAAAAAAGTTTTATTCTAATTTAACTGTATTGGAAAGTAAAGCCCCTAGTGAACTTGGGAATGATAAAGATCTTAGAATAATGAAAGCTGACAAAGGGGGATGGTTGGTTTTAATGAATCAAAATGTGTATTTATTTAACATGGAAAAAATGTTGCAAAATGACAAAAGAGTATCTATTAGTTAGGTTTAATGATATGCAAACAAGTTTTAAAAGTGTATATTCGTTATTACATGAGAATTTAATGGATGGAAATTTTTGTAAGATAGATAATCCTAACATAGGTTTATTATTTGAAATTCCTAAAATACACAAGAACAAACCCCCACCCCCCACCTCTTTTAGGCCAATTGTATCAACACTTTGGTATATCACAGAAGGTATTTCTTTGTTAGTTGATGTTATATTGAACCCCTTCATATGCAATTAGAATCGTATGTTAAGGATTCCTGGGATTTTTTTAGATAAATGAAGAGGTTTTACTACTACTTCTTCTTACGAATTTGACGCCATGAAGAACCGTATTTGTACCACTGATACATGCTCCCTTTTTTTGTGTATACCTCACGATATTGGGATAGAATACGTTAAAGAATTTTTAAATAAATTTACTGAACTTCCCAAGCAGCCTATTAACTTTTGCTGTAGTATGTTACAAGTGTTGCTAGAGAATAATTATTTTATTTTCAATAGAAAATTTTATAAATAGAAGAAAGGGGTCGCTATGGGGTCACCAGCGGCCCCTGCCTTTGCTAATATGGCTTTAGGCTAGCAGGAATACAATATTTTTAAACCTATCATGTGTGCCTTTAAAGTAGTTTATTATAAATGGTTTGTTGATGATTTTTTTAATAACTGAAGTGACCCGTGAATGTTGTTTTAAATTGTTATAGGTTCATAGGATGGTACTGGGCTATCTGTCCGAAGGCATATATTAGCCCAGCCACATTGTGCGGTATTCACCGCCCCTTTAGTAGTTCCCTAGACCCTTGTACTAGCAGCTAGTACCCTTGGCCCCTATCTAGTAGTGCTGTTGGTGTGATCCCCGGTGTGAACTTTCTGTTACCCATCCACTCATCAAGGTTCCTCTTGAAGAGTGATAGTGAGGGGCTCTGTCTTATGTAGATCGGGACCCTGTTCCATAGTAAGGGAAGTCTCTGCGAAGGGAATCTATCCCTCCGGCATGTTCTACTCATTGTTGTGTTGAGGTTTATATCCCTAGAGCATGTAGCTCGAGTAGATTTGGTTTTGCTAAGATAGAGCATGTTCAACAATTCTGGGTTGGACATGGCTCTGTACGTTAGACAGAGATCGCCTCTGAGAAAGCGGTAAGCAACAGAGAACAGTTTTAGCTTTTTCAATCGTGCTGCATAGGGCAACTGTTTGAGGCCAGTAATCCTCTTGGTTAGGTACCTCTGTGGTCTCTCCAGCTGCTGGAGATGTCTAGCCAGGTACATTCCAATTGATGCATTGTACTCAATAATGGGTCTGATGAGGGAAGAGTAGAGGGGCACCATTACATCCTTAGATCTTGATGCGAACCCTTTCGTGATCAGATGGGTCACATAGAAGGATTTTCTAACCACTTTGGCAACATGGTTATCAAAGGAAAGCAGACTATCCACTTGGGTCCCTAGATCCCTTATATCTTCTTCAGATTTCAGGGGATTACCTCCTATGTTGTAGTTTGCAGGTACTCTATTTTTTCCAAAGGGGATTACTACGCATTTTTTTGCATTTAGCTTGAGACCATGGCTTTGACACAATGCATCAGTCTCATTTAGGCCCTTCTGGAGGATCTCCATGTCGGCCGGATACTCTATTATAGCACACAGTTTGCAGTTGTCCGCAAACTTAGTCAGCCACAGCCCTTCCATCCTTGCCTGTACTTCTGAGAAGTATATGCCAAACAGGAGGGGCCCCAGGACAGAGCCCTGAGGCACACCACTCGTTACTGGTCTGGATTCGGACATAGATCCCGCTACTCTTACTTTATGGGATCTGTCTGAGAGCCAGTTTGTGATCCATCTTGTGACGTAAGGGTTTATGCCCGGGCCGGTGAGCTTATCAATAATACCTGAATGGGGAATGGTGTCAAATGCTTTAGCAAGGTCAAGGTAAGCTGTGTGTACCTCCTTTCCCTTATCTATACCTTGAGTAACTGTCTTAAAAAAATCCACCAGGTTCAGGAGGCATGATCTGCCCTTGATGAAGCCGAACTGTGTGGGGTCCAGTGAATGGAGATTCCCAATCTCTCCATTTATGAGTTCCATAATGATTCGCTCCATAGCCTTACAGATCAGACTGGTCAGGCTTATTGGTCGGTAGTTCCCAGGGTCAGTTGTGGCCCCACCCTTGTGTAGCGGGACCACCATTGCCGTGTGCCATTCTATGGGCACATATCCTGTGGAGAGGCTGAGACTGAACAGGGTATTAAGATGTGGGGTTGATTCCTTTTGGAGCTTGCGTATGATACAGCCTGGGACACCATCTGGTCCCATGGAGGCAGTGTTTTTAGCTTTAGATAGAGCCTTGTAAACCAACATATCAGTAGTAATTGGACTTACACAATCCCCTGGAATGGTAATAGGCCCTGTAGGTGGTGGTGGGGGGGTTGCACTGAATCTGTCAGCCAAGATGTTGGCAATGTCAGAAGGGTCAGTGTATTTTGTTCCATTTTGTACTAGCTCAGAACAGGCCTGAGCGTTGCCATTTAGGTTTTTGACGTAGCCATAGAAGGCCTTATGGTTATCCTTGGCAACTTTCTTTTCAAAATTAGCTTTAGTTGACTTGATGAGGGCCCTCAGTTTCTTACTAATGCTGATCAGGGATGATTTTTCTACTTGAGATTTGGCCTTTTTTTGTATAAGTCTCCTCCTTTTATTGTAAAGTTTTCTTATGGCCGGGGTCCACCAGACTGGTTTCTTCTTGCTTAAGGAAGGAGTCTTGGTTTTATTTGGGATAGCACGGTCCATGCAATCCTGAAGATGCATATAGAGTGCCTTGGTGTAGGATTCCGCATCCTGGATATCATTATCCTTCTGCAAGGGAATAGTGAAGCTTTCCACTTTATATGCAAGTAGTTTGAAGTTTGCTTTGGAAAGGTTTTTGACTATGGTTTCTTTGACTGGGGGAGGTGGAGGAGTGAGGATGTCCAGGGTTATCAGTCTGTGGTCGGATCTGACCAATGAGGGGGTGATAACGGGTGTGCTACAATGGGTGCCCATATTTGTGATGATTAAATCCAATATGTTGTCCCCTCTAGTGGGGGAACATACTAGTTGTTCAAGGGCATTTGAATTTATAAATTCTATGAATCGCTGAGCATAGGAGTTGGAACATTGGTAGTTCGCCCAGTCTATACCAGGGTAGTTGAAATCACCCAAAATTATGGTGTCGGGTAGGACCTTTATATTTTCCAATGTCTCAAGGAATGCAGAGTGAGCATCTCGGGACATGGTGGGCGATCTATAACCGGCTACGACTTGAAATGTGGTTTTGTCTGCTGATAGTTGCGCATGGATGATCTCTAGGGCATCATGCTGCGCTAATAACCTGGAGATATGGGTATCCTTGATGAATATGGATACACCTCCACCCTTTGCACTGCGATCCGGTAACTGAGGCCAGAAGGTATGATATGAATTGTAACCTGGCAGTGCTGGGGTGCTCTCTTGAGCCTTGAACCAGGTTTCCGTCACTGCACAAACATCGATTTTCTCCATGCTGAGGAGAGCCTCGAGTGTGTGCATTTTGAGATTGAGACTTCTGGCGTTGAGTAGCATTACCCTTAGTTTTTGGTTACCTGTGCTGGTTATGGTGGTTGGTTTGTCCTTTGAGCCTTGCCTAAAAAAGACATTATGTGGACGGCAAGAGCCTTGGCCAGTATTCGAAAACCTAGGGGTGACAGGTGCAACCCATCTCTGGCAAAACAGCGAGGCTTGTCTATCATGTCATCCCAGGCAGACAGACACTGGATCCCCTTAGAATGACACCAGAAGCTTAGCCAATTGTTGAAATCGATCATTTTGTCTTTGTATTGTGGTATCATTCTAGGTGAAGGTAGTATGCTACTCAAGGTCAGGGTCATACCAGCTTTGGCTACATTAGAAACCTTAAACAGTAGTTCAGATTTTAAAATTCACTATAGGTGAAAAGGGAATTTTTTAGATGTTTAGAATGGAATCAGGTGAATATTTCATTTGAAAGCAGTATTCATAGAAAGGAAACTTATATGAACAATTATTTGGATCATACAAGCAATCACTCTTCCTTTGTGAAAAAGAATTTACCGAGAGGACAGTATATTAAGTCATGCAGAATGACTAGTAATGATGTTAAGCTGAAGGAAGAAATGTCCATTATTACTGAATTATTTGTGGCTGGGGGATATAAAAGAGAATCATTATTAGTTACAGAGAGTTAAGTTATGTCTAAGAGAGAAGACATGTACCCTCCTATTTTGAAGGCACCTTTTATTACTAGTAGAGAAATAAATCAGAATAATCAAAAAAGGTTGGTATTTAACTTAGACATGACAGTGGATAGTTACAATATGCATTCAGTTATACAAAATAACTGGAAGACTTTGAAAGGTAATAAAGAATTAATTAATGTAGTGGGGAAAGTACCTGGGTTTGTATATACCAATAAAGTTAATACCAAAATCTTATTGTTTAAAAACAATACCAAAATATCTGAGGATATTATGACTGAAAGCAAATGGGATGTTTAAATGTGGTGATTGCAATGCATGCTGTTCTACATTAGAGGGACCTTTTGTTCATTTAGATTCTGTTCCTTACACACTACAAATACCGGGTAGGTTTATCTGTAAAACAAAAGGGGGTGTGTGTATTTGAGTGTGGGCTCAGGTTGTTGTACTGCTTACGTAGGCATGACTACTGGATCCTTAAGAGATAGGATTAGGCAGTACCTATATAATATTACAAAGAAAGATGAACAAAATGCTGTTTTTAAGCATACTACTGTTTGTAAAAGTTTATTTTATTTATTTTACATTTGTTGATCGGGATAGTCCGACTGGATACTTGTCCATTTTCAGCAGAGGCCCGGGGAGAAAAGCTCCATACATACATACAGAAAAACTGTTACATTAAACAAGTTAAAGCACCGTTATAGATACAATACATAGGATAAAAGTCATTTATTCTGTCATATATAAATCTGATCTGTTATAGAGTAACAATTAGGAAGCAATGTAGGGCTGGCCAAAAGACCTCTTTAGCACATGTTTATATTGCCGGAGTTAGTCAGGATTAGAGCAAGGACATAGCTATCACCTTTTAAAGTACTGTTTTAGATTTTTTTTTAATTGGGTTAGAACGGGTTCTGAAGTAAGCTCAGCAGGAAGTGAGTTCCATATTTTACCAACAGAGTTGGCATATAGAGAGTCTCCAGATGAGTTGTTGCTTTTGAGGATTTGGACTAGTAATTTGTCAGATGAGCGAAGCGTCTTGAGGTTGCTTGTAAGGGGTGATAATTTTTGTAATTATGGGTGTGTTTTCAGGTTGGCAGAGAATTTTATGTGCTACTATTAGCTGATTGTACTGAAGTTGGATAGGCAATTTTACCCACCCTAGATTCTTTAGGTTCAGATAGTGGTGTGTTCTGTATGCTGCTCCAGTGGCAAATCTAGCAATATGTTTATAGGTTCATAGTTTAGTACTAAGCTAACTGTCATTGCGAGCCATTTTAAGCCTAGCCAATTATCCCTTGTGAGACTCAAACCCTGCACCTTGTGTTTGTAAGGCAAACACCTTAACCATTAGGCCACCCTCCTGTGCCTTTTTAAGCCACTAGAGAGTTTATTAAGGTCAGACTTACTCAAGTTCGTGAAGAGAGGGGGATGCATAAAGAAGGGTGGAAAGTAGATGTGTACGGGCAATTACTATCCTAGCTAGTGGAGTGAGGAAAGGGTTGATCTTGTGTAGTGAGCCAAGTTTTTTATTAACTTTTTTAATAGTTTGATTAATATGCATATCAAACTTGAGGTTATTATGAACTGTTACACCTAAGAGTTTGGTACAGGGATCTGGGACAATAACAGTGCCAATATTACATTTTATAGTAAAGGTTGGAGCGGAGGCTTTACGAGTGGGGGAGAAAAGCAGTAGCTTTGTTTTGTTAGGATTTAATAGGAGACATCGATTACAGAGCCAGTTTTCAACAGTATTAAGAACATTTTGGGATAGAGTCTGCAGACTTAAAGGGGAGGTGGCAGAGCAAATTAAAGTGGAGTCATCCGCATACCGAATGCAGGTGGCTATTGGGATGACTGTGTACAGGTCATTAATAAAGATAGAAAATAATAGGGGTCCTAATATAGAGCCCTGAGGGACCCCAAGGGTGATAGGTAGAAGGGAAGATGGTTTGTTTTGCCACAGTACAGCCGGTTGTCTACCACTCAGGTAAGATTTGAACCATTGGATAGCCTGGACATTTAGAGGCATAGTTTTAAGTGTGTGTATGAGTAGTTGGTGGTTGACCATGTCGAAGGCTTTGGAGAGATGAAGAAAGAGGGCAGAAGAATGCTTACTGTTTCAGTTTTGATTAATAACATTGGAGAAGGAGAGGAAGGCTGTGGTTGTACTGTGGAACGGTCTGAAACCGTGCTGTGAGTTAGCCAGGAGACTGTGCTGAATGATATGACTCAGGAGTTGTTTATGGATGCACTTCTCCATAATTTTAGCCAGGGGTGACAAAATAGCTATAGGTCTGTAATGTGACAGTTCAGTGGAACTGCCCCCTTTGTGGAGTTTAATAACATGGGATGCCTTCCAGATGGAGGGGATAGTGGCTTCTGATATAGTTCTACTGATCAGGATAGAGATCAGGTATGCTATGGCATCTGCAGATTTTTGTAGATACTCAGCTGGGAGGAGATCCCTGCAAGGGTGGTAGGTTTTAGTTCCTTGATTAGGGCACGGATAAGTGATGTGGAAACTGGTTGAACGTTAAAGGGGAGTTGAGAATTAGGTGCGACAGTGTTAGTACTTGGGCAACTGGGAGATAGCGGGTTAGCTAGTGACTGGATAGTTTCTGTGAAGAAACTATTCAAGGAAGTGGCAATGTCTTCCGAAGGTTTTTGGATGGTAGCCGAGGGGGTAGGAGTTGTGCATTGCCCTGGGTGAATAAGTTTATTTATGCCTGCCCAAAACTTTTGTGGATTGTTTTGATGCTTCTGTTGTAAATGGCACTAAAAGTTTTTTATCTAGAGTGGCAGATTTTTTAGTGTTGTTTTTTAGTTGTCTAAATCTAAGTTGATCTAAGGGGGATTTTGTAGAATGCCAAGTGGTCCAAGCTTTGTTTCTAAGTAAGATCATTTGTCTGGTTTCTTTTGAAAGCCATGGAGCAACTTTTGCTTTAGTTCTTATAGAACGTGCAGGTGCATGGGTATGAAGGATGGCTAGGAATGTGGTGTTGAAATATGACACAGCTTCTTCAAGTGGTAGATGTTTTAGGACTGCCCGAATACATGCTTTGAGTTCATTTTGGAAATTAGCGGGGTTACAGTTTTTGTTGTTTCTAATTGTTTTGTAAGTAGGTTGGTGGGGGATGTCCAAAA
Source organism: Protopterus annectens (assembly GCF_019279795.1). Taxonomy (NCBI): domain Eukaryota; kingdom Metazoa; phylum Chordata; order Ceratodontiformes; family Protopteridae; genus Protopterus; species Protopterus annectens. The sequence continues at coordinate 7,886,136 of NC_056747.1, read as the reverse complement.
GTTATGAAAAGTTTCAGTTTACGATATTAGAACAATGTATGTTAGATAGAGGTGGTGACTTTTAAAACTTTTTAGAACAAAGGGAGACATTGTGGCAAATAAGATTGGGAGCTGACAAATATCCTTGACTTAATGACATGATCAATATTAAATGTTTTTTAAGAGTTAGAAGATTATTTGTAAATAAAGTGAGTGGGTTTCATTATTGTTGCAAAGAATTTTAGTAAGCATTTTCAGAGTAAATGTTAATTTATGTGTTATTAATTAATTAGAAGTGAGTTAATTGATTTTTAATTGTGATTGGTGTTTAGTAGTATTTAAGCAATTCTGTATGTTATTCCTGTTATTGTGAAGAAGTCTGTGATAGACAGTGGTGATTAAAGTATATAGTACGCTAATTTCTTCATTGTTGCTGTCGGTCTGAGTGTTTTTTATGTAGTATTGTTTATAATTTTACCACTAGTTGGAAGTGTGGTAATTTTTTTGGTTTCTATAGATACCTGGCTGACATCTGTCCAGCTATTCCTAAACTCAACTGAATCCAAACTAATCCTATTTACTCTCAAACAGCTTACAATCAACAAAACCACATTCTCAGTTACCCCATCCAACAAAAATCAAGCTTGTCACACGCACAGGTATTTTTGCAGATAAGAACCTAAAATTTGATAGGCACATCCAAAATACAGTAAAAAGTTACACAAAAAACTACATTCGCTCTAGACAGCCAAACCCCACCTTTCAGACACTATAAGAAAACATATTGCCTCTTATTTCCTCTTGCCTATTTTAATATATTATACATATATATATATATATATATATATATATATATATATATATATATATATATATATATATATATATATATTATATACCCTTTCTTAACATCCATGTGACCTTGCTAGACAAACTGAGCAATGTTACTGCAAAATAGCAAAAATTTCCTGCCAACATTCCTAACAGAACCCACCACTACGCCGCCCAAAGGGAATTACAGTGGCTGGAATTCCCACATTATCTAACCAACTCACGCATTCCACAAATCCATAACACAGGGTATAAACCTAATAACTGTCCAACCATTTCTAAACTTGTGCAAATGTCGAACTCTACCAGGCCACTACATTCATCAGACAAATATCTATTACATGTATTCAAACATACATCTAAACCCAACAGTTCTGATGACAAATCGCTATTCTCCCACCACCTCGCTAAATCCTGGAACTCTATCTCACTAGCAATGCAACAAGAACACTCCCTAAAATTAACTGAAGCCCTCCTACAGAGTTGCCCACTCTGTACATGTGACGTTCCTGGATAGTCTCTTATGTAACTGGCCATAATGCAGCTACTTCATCACAATCTCTATCTGAGCATCATCTCCTAGTCTGCACTACTATTGCTGTCTCCCTTTTATCGGGGCATCCTCAGTACCCCTTCCTAATTTGTAACCATCTTCATCGTCTCTTACTCGATATCTATTTACACCGTTTTGGATTTGGAAATAACTGCACTCGTATAAAGCTTGATACTTGCTAATATTTATTGTATTCTTATTTCATCTGTCATGTTTTCATTGCCGGTCATGTCATTACTCTTCTATATATGTACATTTATTATGCAAATTTTGTATAAAGTACAGTTGTGTACACTTACCATAACTGTAGATGTTCGAGTGTATTCACTGTTGCAGTCATCATATTTGGTTATCTGCATGCAGGTAGCCCTCAGTCGGCCTGAATACCAGAGTCTAGGGATTTCCTGCGTTGGATACTGTCACTTCTTCCATGACGTCAGGTCATCAGGGGTATATAAAACATGCAGTCGATGCCATTACATCAGTTTTTCTTGCCCCAGATGTCAGGAGCCCCCAAAATAGGAAGCAATTACATGGTATGGAACACCCCCCAGCAAAAGGCAAATACCAATGATGTAAGCTATGCCAAACAAAAAGGATAGGTAGAATTAAAGAGAACTCAGGGGGCTGGAGGGAGGGTAACCAGGACTGCAACAGTGAATACACTCGAACATCTACATTTATGGCAAGTGTACACAACTGTACTATGTTCTTCGTGTTTCACTGTTGCAGTCGTCACATTTGGGTTGATTCACAAAGTTGAGGGTGGGTGGAGGTAGCTAAGAAGCATTAGGGCTGGCAATCGGGCCCTGTAAGACTGTTGTGTCAAATCCAGCTCTGGATTTAGAAAACATAGGTAAGTGGTAATGCTTGGTGAAAGTGTGTACAGAGCTCCAGGTTGCAGCTTCCAGGATGTCCCTGGTAGGGATTACCCTGTGAAATGCTGCAGAGTTTGATGTAGCCCTAGTGGAATGTGTTCTGATCTCCTGTGGGGTAGGTTTCCCATGTGGTTTGTAGCAAAATGGATACAGTGTGCTATCCATTTAGAAATGGCTTGCTTTGAAATGGCCTTTCCCTCTGCCCCTGCAGCAAAGCTGACTAGCAGCTGGTCAAATTTTCTGAGAGGCTTAGTCCTGTCCAGATAGAACCTATGCTGCCTGTGCACGTCCAGGGAGTGTACGACCCTTTCCCCTTTATTCTGAGGATTAGGGAAAAAAGTTGGCAAATGAATGGACTGGCTTAAAGCCACACTAGATAGCACCTTGAGCATAAAAGATGGGTTAGTCCTGAGGGAAACCCTGTCTGCATGGAAGATAATGAAGGGTTCCCACCGCCATAAGGGCCTGCAGTTCAGACACTCTTCTTGCTGAAGTGATGGCTAGAAGTAAAGCTGTTTTCCATGATAGGAATTTTAACTCTGCTGAAGCAGCAGGTTCAAAGGGCGGAAGCATGAGCTTTTCCAATACAAAGTTAAGGTCCCAGGCTGGAGTGGGAGCTCTCATGGGGGGGGGGTCTTAAATTTTTGGCTCCTCTCAGGAACTGTTTTACCAGAGGATGAGAGAAGAGGGGTGCTCAGTATTATAATGAGCTGAGATGGCTGAGGCATGAATCTTAATTGAAGAGAAGGATAGGCCTTTGTGGAGCACTTCTGTTAAGTAATCTAGTATATGAGGTAAGCTGGGCACAGTTGTGTCCATTCCCTGAGAATGGCTCCAGGAACAGTATCTTTTCCACTTTTCCGTAAAGGACTTTCTAGTACTAGGCCTCCTTGCCTCAAGAATGACATCCAGCACCTGTTATTGAGGGTTGCTGGTGATGAGTTCAGGGGATGAGCCAGGCTGCAAGGTTCAGGGTCTGTAACTGAGGGTGCAAAATCTGGTCCGCCTGCTGGGACAGCAGGGAAGGAGTCTGAGGCAGAGTCTGAGGCAGGTGCCATGGTGGCACTACTGTCAGACTGTGCATAACATGGTACCAGTGCTGGCGTGGCCAGTCTGGTGCAATCAAGATTGTCCTTGGCTTGTCTTGGCTTGTCCTGTTTGATCTTTAGTAGAACCTTTGAGAGGAGGGGCAGAGGGGGAAAGGCATAGATTGAGAGGCTTTCCCAGATAAAGGACAGGGCATCCACTTTCCAAGCTTAGCTGTGGGGAGTTCTGGTGCAATATTTGCTCAATTGATAGTTCAGAGGGGAAGCAAAGAGGTCCACCTCTGGTGCCCCATATCTGTTCCTCAAAAGCTTGAATATTTTGGGTTCCAGTTTCCACTCGTGTGGGTCCATGAGATTTCTGCTTAAGTTGTCTGCCAGTGAATTTAGCTTGCCTGGCAGGAATTGAGCCTGCAGGTGCACTTGGTTGCTCAAGGCTGTGTTCCACAGAGCCATGGCTAATCTGCACAGTGGGTAGGAATGGGTTCTCCCTTGCTTGTTTATGTACCACATAACTGTGGTGTTGTCTGTCTTTACCAATAGTTGTCCTGGACGAATAAGGCATTTGAAGGCTGTCAGAGCATTCTGTACAGCTAACAATTCTTTTTGATTGATATGCAGGTGCATTTGCTTTGGGCTCCATTTGCCTTGAATGCACTGTCCTGCCATGTGAGCCCCCATGCAGTCTGATGCGTCTGTTGTTGGGGTTTGGGCGGCAGGGGGTAGAGTGAAAGGGAGTCCCTTGTTGTGGTTGCAGGCCTCTACCCGCCAAAGGAACTCTGTCCTTAGGCATGGAATGATAGGAATCATCGTTTCCAGGTCCTGAGAATGTTGACACCAGAGACTTTTTAAGTACCATTGAAGTTTCCTCATATGCAGTGTTGCATATGGAATTAGTAGAATACAAGAGGCCATGAACCCTAGGGCTTGCACTATTGTTCTTGTAGATAGCTGGGTTTTGGTGGCCAGTAGATTGAAGTAGTTTGTCAAATACATTTGTTTTTCTGGAGTGAGGAATGCCATCTGGAAAGTTGTATTCAAGCTTGCTCCCAGGAATACAATCTGTTGGCTGGGTACTAGATGTGATTTCTTTTCGTTGATGGTGTACCCCAGTTAAGTTAGAAGTCTCTTTACAAATGTCAAGTGCTGTAGCAGCAATTCCTGAATGTCCGCCTGAATCAGGCAATCGTCCGAGTATGGGTAAAATTGAATTCTTCTCTGCCTGCAATATGCAATGGCTGGAGCTAGGCATTTTGTGAATACCCTGGGCGCAGTAGATAAGCCAAAGGGAAGTGCAGAGAACTGATAGTGCATAGAGCCTGCTCTGAAACATAGGTATTTCCTGCAAGATTCCCTTATGGGGATGTGCAGATAAGCTTCTTTTAAGTCTAGGGTTGCTAGCCAGGAGTCCTTGGCTAGCATAGGAAGCAGCTGTTGGAGAGTTAGCATTTTGAATTTTGGAACCACCAGAAAGGTGTTGAGAATAGACAAATCCAGGATAGGACGCCAAAAGTTTTCTTTTCTGGGTACCAGAAACAGCCTAGAATAAAAGCCTTGTCCCGTTTGTTCTGCTGGGACAGATTGAATAGCCTTGATATTGAGAAGAGAAAGTACTTACTTTTGGGCCTCTGCCCCCTGGTTTGGGGGTAGGTCTGGCATCCGCTTAGAGTTGGGAGTGAGTGGAAGTGGAATCTGTATCCCTGGAAAACAATGTTTAAGACCCATCTGTCCTGGGTAATGTACTCCCAGTTTTTGGCATGCAGGGCAAGTTTACCTCCTAAAGGTGCAAGTACTTGGGCAAGGCTTGGAAGAGTTAAGGATAAGTCATTGTGCAATTTTACCATAGGATGGCGGCTTACTACTCCCTGTTTTGGAGGTGGGAGCACTCCATTGCTTAGATCTGTGCATACCCTGAGACTGTAGTCTTGGTGGTCTGCTGCTCCTGGGCTTGGACTAAGAAGGTCTGGGAGGGACCGGAAAAGACCAGTTTTTAGAAGGCCAATGCCTACTGAATCTAGGAGGCTGTACTTGTAGGAAATCTTTAACAGTTTGTATATATTTAGCTTTCTCCTCCATCCTTTTGAGGACTTCTGCTTTATTGCCAAATAGACGCTCTTGGTTTAATGGTGCATCTAGTAATTTTGCTTTGACATGGTCTGGTAAGTTTGTTCCTTAAGCCAAGCATGCCTTCTAAGAAAAGAGCCAGTGACAGCAGCCCTGCAAGATGCTTCTAAGGCATCAAAACCACATTGCAAAGTATGTTTACCAACTTGGTTAGTAGAATGCATTAACTCTTGTAAATCTTTATGTTCTGCACAATCAGGAATCAACATAATTTTCTGTTTAATTAGCCCCATAATATGCTGCTGATACTTTAATATATGAAACTGGCAATTTAAAGCCCTAATGGCAAGAGTAGCGGAGGTGTATGCCTTCTTACCCCGTCTGTCTAAAGCCCTAGAATCCCTGTCCGAAGGGGTAGGATATTTGGCCCTTGTAGCCTTAATGCCTTTAGGTCCCTGGGAAATGGTCTCTGGATCCACAGTAGGATTCTTAAAGAGGAATTTGTGGGAGTCAGGTACTCTATAGTACCTGTCAGGTTTCCTGGGAGCTGGAGGCAAAGTATCAGGGGGTAAGGCTGGATTCCAAGAAGACAATCTACAATTTCCAGAACAGGAGGGATAGCTAGAGGCTTGTGCTGAGGCAAGTATAAAAATTCCCCGAGTCTCTTTTTGGACTGAGAGTAATCCTGGCTCTCCCAGTGGAAGTGCTCTCTAAGGGTATGCAGGGTTTCACCAAAAGAAAAATCCTCTGGAGGGGAAGCAGAGGGAATGGAATCCTCTGCATCAGAATCCTCAATGGTAGATAAGGGTATGTCCTGGTAATCTGAAGGGTCAGAGTTATCAGATTCCTGATCTGAGGAATCAGAGGGAAAAATCAGTTCTAGGTTTTTTTGAGGGGGAAGGCTGACTTCCCCTAATTAAAGCAATGAGGTCTTCAGCCATTCTAAGCATTTGTTTTTGTGGCATGTGAGCCTGAGAATGCACTTTGGTCGAAGGTTTCCTAGGCGTAGTGCAAACTCTAGGCCTGAGAAATTCGGTATTTTTGGTTTGAAATGAAGTCGTCAGTTTAATATCAAAATCGGAAGGCCTGAATACACCCTCAGAAGCCAGTGCCTGCACAGCAGCTCCGGACCCATCTAAGGTAGAGACATCTGCAGGTTCCATAGTCGAAGAAGTATCTCGCGGCATACCGGACTCTGAATGGGTCTCAGCAGAGGTCTGCGAATCTGTAGAAGCGGGTATCAGGGGCTGCGAAAGCACCTCACTGAGTACCGGCGGACTGGCGCCTAGCTTAACGGCAGCGTCGTCAGCAGTTTTGGACTTATGCGGTCTGTCTCTGTCTTTATCCTTACGTTTTTTAGGAAGATCGGTAGTTGGATGGCTTATCGAATCCATTTTGGAATACGGAGATTGACAGTGAAAGTATTTAGTGACAAAAATAGCTAGACGATGAATAGTTCTGGCATTGAACAGGGCACAAAACTGACCCCCAACGGAGTACTTATCTTTTAGAAGACCTCAGGTCTGAAACTCGGAAAATTTCAAGAGGTGGCCGACCGGCACTTGTGAACTGCTTCTGGCACCGCACATCAAGAAAGACTGATGTAATGGAGTTGGCTGCATGTTTTTTACCCCTGACAACCTGACGTCAAGGAAGAAGTGACAGCATCGGACGTAGAAATCCCAAGACTCTGGTATTCAGGCCGACTGAGGGCTACCTGCAGGCAGATAACCCAAATGTGATGACTGCAACTGTGAAACACAAAAAACATCTGCCTTCTACTCATTCTGCAAAATGGAGCATTTCTCTCTGGGCCTCTGCTGAAAGTGGGACCTGTGCCCAACTGGACTTTCCCAGTAAACAAAAGCAATAAATTATATGTATACAAGTGTGACACACACACACACACACACACACACACACGAGTCTTAACAGTGTAGCTTTAAAATATCTCTTTAAATCAGCAAATCTTGGCACATCCTGTCTTATTGGAAGGACCAGCTTATCTCATTTGACCCTTGCCCTCTTCATCTCTCAAATAAATCCTTGAACTCTGTCTACGATTAATTTATGTCCACAACTTACCCTCTGGTTGATCAAGATACACCTGACCTGTATATAAAAAGTACAGTTTTGTACCTACCATAAATGTAGATGTCCGATAGGTATGCATCTGCAGTCCTAACAAATGGGTTGTCCTGCCTCAGGCAGCCCTTCGGTCGGCCGGATTCCACAGTCTGGGTCTGGCCTCGGCTGATGTCGCACTTCACCCGACGTCATAGCTGCTGTTAATTGGGTATAAAGGGATCAGCCGACGCCATTTTCCTCAGTGTTTCTTGCCCCAGATGCCAGGTGCCCTCTAGGAAGGCTAAATTTGGATAAATGCAAATGTTTCCAAGCAATAGAGAGCAAATAAAAATAAACATGTATATACATATATACAAACAAATACACCATAATAGATTCCCCCAGCTAGCTACAAGATGGGCAAATACCCTAGGAGTACCACAGAGGGGAAGGGGGGTGGGTAATCCTGACTGCAGATGCATACCTCTCGGACATCTACATTTATGGTAGGTATAAAACTGTACTATGTCCTTCAAGGATGCATCTGCAGTCCTAACAAATGGGTAGAATACCATAGCCAAACTGGGGGAGGAAGTACTAAGAAGATTATGGTGTAGTTAAGATCCCTTGCAAAACAGCCGTGGCAAAACCTGCTCGGGATCTGGAGTATAAAGGTAGATTATAATGCTTGGCAAATGTATGCACGGAGCTCCAAGTAGCAGCCTCTAAAATGTCTTTGGTAGCCACTCCTCGTAAAAAAGCTGTAGTAGTGGCTGTAGTCCTTGTGGAGTGAGGTCTGATGTTTTCTGGAGTAGTCTTTCCATGAAAAGAGTAACAAAATCTAATGCAATTTCCTATCCATTTTGAGATTGTCTGTTTTGAAATTGCTTTTCCTTCCATTCCTGTTGCATATGCTACCAGAAGCTGGTCAGTTTTTCTATTGTTCTTGGTTCTGTCCAGGTAGTAGCGCAATTGCCTATGCACATCCAAGGTATGTAGTAGTCTTTCCCCCCTGTTCTGTGGGTTGGGGAAGAATGTAGGTAGGTGGATTGCTTGGTTTAATGATACCCTGGAGACCACCTTTGGCATGAAAGTAGGATTAGTTCTCATGGATACTCTATCCTGATGGAAGATAAGGAAGGGCTGTACTGCCATTAATGCCTGTAATTCAGAAACCCTTCTTGCTGAAGTGATTGCAAGCAGGAAAGCAGTTTTCCAAGATAAGTACTGTAATTCTGCTGTTGCTGCTGGTTCAAAAGGGGGAAGTGTCAACTTTTCTAACACAAAGTTCAAGTCCCATGTAGGCAATGGTGGCTTCCTTGGTGGCTTTACATTTTTAATTCCTCTCAGGAACTGCCTGAGAAGAGGATGAGAAAAGACTGGAGGATCCATGTTGTATTCTGCTGAAATTGCTGATGCATGAATCTTGATGGAGGAGTAGGACAGGCCATTGTGGAAAAGCTCTGCTAAATATTCCAGGATGTTGGCTATGTTTGCCAGTGATACATTTTCTCCTTTTGCTGCACTCCAAATGAGGTATCTTTTCCATTTTGCTGAATAAGTTTTTCTTGTTGAAGGTCTGCGAGCCTCCAAGATAATGTCTTTAACCCTTTGAGATAAATCTGGGTTATTTTGTCTTATGCAATGTTCCAAGCAGCTAGCTGCAGTGTTTTCAAGTTTGGATGCAGGATTTTGAAGTTGTCCTGTGTTAGCAGTAAAGGAACTAGGGGTAGAGGCCATGAGTGTTCCCGAGACATACTCCTCAGTAGCGGGTACCAATGCTGCCTCGGCCAGTCTGGAGCTATCAGGATGATCCTTGGGTGATCTTCTTTGATCTTCAGTAGCACTTTGTGCATCAAAGGAAGAGGTGGGAATGCATATGCTGTCAGGTTTTCCCAACTGAAGGATAGGGAGTCCACCTTCCAAGCAAGTGGGTGGTATGTCCTTGTGCAGAACTTTTTCAATTGGTGGTTGTGTGGGGATGCGAATAGGTCTACTTCTGGTAGTCCCCATTTCCTTGTAATGGATTTGAAGATGTCTGGATGCAGCATCCATTCGTGGGCATCCGTGGTAGTTCTGCTTAAGATGTCTGCTAGTACATTTTCTTTTCCTGGCACAAATATTGCCTGGAGCTAAATGTTGAGGTTCAGGGCCACATTCCAGAGGTCCATTGCCATCCGGCATAGAGGATATGAATGTGTGCCTCCCTGTTTGTTGATATACCACATAACTGTGGTGTTGTCCGTCCTTATCAGCAAATGACCCTGTTGAAGAAACGGTCTGAATGTCTGAATAGCCTGCTTTACTGCCAGCATCTCTTTTTGATTTATGTGTAGGTTCAGCTGGTCTTGAGTCCATAAGCCTTGTATGCACTTGTCCACCATGTGTGCCCCCCAACCGAGGTCTGAGGCATCCGTGGTGATAGTCTGGCTTGGGTGAGGGCTGTGGAAGGGCAGTCCTTTGTTCAATTGACAGACCTGAGCCCACCACCGGAATTCTTGCTTCAGGCATGGAATTATTGGAATTTGGGTTTCTAGGCTGTGCTTGTGCTGAGACCATAAATTCCTTAGGTACCACTGCAACTTTCTCATATGTAGTCTGGCATGCGGAATCACTATTATGCAGGATGCCATGTAACCCAGGGCTTGCAGGACTTTCCTTGCTGTAAGCTGGTTCTGCGTTGTTAATGCCATGAAATAGAGTGGTAGGTGCTTCTGCTTTTCTGCCGTGAGGAATGCCATTTGGTTTAATGTGTCCAGTTCTGCACCTAAGAAGGTTATCCTTTGGGATGGTATCAGCCTTGACTTTTTTATGTTGACTGTGTATCCCAGGGCTTGCAATAGGTGAATAACCTTTCTCAAATCTGCTGTTAATTTGTTTTTGTTGTCCGCTTGTAACAGGCAGTCGTCCAGGTATGGATAAATTTGAATTCCCTGAAGCCTGCAATGAGCAATTACTGATGCCAGGCATTTCGTGAATACTCTGGGCGCAGTAGATAAGCCAAAAGGCAATGCTGAGAATTGATAATGCTCTGATCCTGCAAGAAATCTGAGGTATCTTCTGCAATTTGGTCATATGGGGACGTGCAGGTATGCCTCCTTGAGATCTAGAGTTACCAGCCAAGACTCCTTGCCCAGCATGGGAAGAAGTTGCTGTAGGGTCAGCATCTTGAATTTTGGAACAATGAGATATGTGTTCAGAGCGGACAGGTTGAGAATAGGTCTCCATTGGTTTTCCTTTCTTGGTACCAGGAAAAGTCTGGAGTAAAATCCTTGTCCTTGTTCCATGGACGGTACCTTTTCTATAGCTCTCATCCTTAACAAGTGGTCTATTTGTTCCAGAGCGTTTGTCTTTTGGTTTGGAGGTAGGTTTGGCATTCCTCTCTTCCTTGGTAGAGTATGGAAGTGAAACCTGTAACCTTTGTCTATTGTCTGTAAAATCCATTTGTCTCCTGTAATGTAATGCCAGTTTACTGAAAATAATGCTAGCTTTCCGCCTAAGGGTGCTTCTAGTTGTTCCCTGGTAGGCGGTTTCAGAGCCAAGTCACTGTGATTGTCCTGTGGAAGTGGTAGTGGCTGGATCTGTGGCAGTACTTCTCTGGTTGTTAGGCTGCCACTGACGTCCCCTGTAGGCACCTCTGGATTGACCTCTGCCTCTTGGCCGCCTATTCCTGCCTCTCTGTGCTCTGGTGGTATCTGGAAAGGTCCAATTCTTGGAAGGCCAGTTCCTACTAAACCTTGGAGGCTGGACCTGTAAGAAATCCTTGACTGTCTGGACAGATTTCGCTTTTTCTTCCACCTTCTTCAACACTTGCTGTGCAGGGGAGCCAAACAAACTGTGTTTTTCCATAGGAGCATCTAGGAGCTTTGACTTTACATGGTCTGGTAAGGATTGTTCTTTTAACCATGCATGCCTTCTGATCACTGTACCAGTCATAGCTGATCTAAAGGAAGCCTCCAGTGCATCATAGCCACATTTTAAGGAATGATTACTGACCTGCTGAGTGTTATGTACCAATTCCTGAAGGGACTTACGGTCTAAAGGTTCAGGCGAGGATAGTTTCTTAGTTATCTGATCTAACATAAATTCCTGATACTGAATCATGTGGAATTGACAGTTTAAGGCCCTGGCCGAAAGAGTAGCAGAAGTATACACTTTTTTACCCCATCTCTCTAAAGCCCTAGATTCTCTTTCAGAGGGAGGGTTTTGGTAGAGGCAGCTGCTACAGCTTTGGGGCCCTGTGAAATAGTTTCAGGATCTGCAATAGGAGCCTTATACAAGTGATAATGTGTGTCCGGAACCCTGTAGTATCTGTCGGGCTTAGCAGGGGCCGGAGGAAGAGAGTCAGGAGCAGTACAAGCATCATTAAATGCATCATCCACAACTGTAAGTACTGGAGGAATGGCTAAAGGCCTATGCTGTGGCAAATGTAAAAAGGTCCTAAGCCTTTTCCTAGAGTCTGAAAAATCCTGGCCCTGCCATTGAAATTGCTCTCTCATAGCATGCAAGGTTTCCCCAAAAGAAAATTCCTCAGGAGGAGAAGCATAAGGAATGGAGTCTTCTGCATCTGAATCCTCATATGGAGAATAAGGGCCTTCTGGAGGATTTGTATTGTCTGAATCATCAGAGGAGTAATCAGTAGAAACTGTCTCAGGGGGCTCTGCTCTAGGCCTCTTCTCTGGAGGGGGGTGAGAGGCCCTGTCAGGGTGAGGCTGGGATCCCCTGATCAAAGAAATGAGATCCTCTGCTAGACTAAGCATTTGAGTACTAGAGCTAGGCCTGTGAGAGGGGGTTTTAGCAGGCACGGCCTTTGTTGATTTAGCTGCTTTAGCCCTGGCAAAAGCCTTAATTGACATGGATGCAGGGGGCCTAGCAGCTCCACATGCAGGAGTAGATATATCTAAGGGGATAGTATCTGATAAATCCTGAGAACCTGTAAGAGCAGGAGGAAATTCAGTAGCAGATTCAGCCATGCTGGATGAGGCCTCGGTTGTAGGAGGCATGCTTTCGGCCGAAGGAAGAACCGCGAACTCGGTTTCAGCCGAAACCGAGACACTCGCGGTTGGCTTAACCGCGGTTTCGACTGAAACCGCGGACCGCGAGTGTCGGTCCTTTTCCTTACGCTTTTTAGCTAATTGTGAAGTCGGAGTCTCCGACGGCATGTTATAAGCAAAAGCGGAGCTGAAAAACTCCTCTGCAAACTCCGACCGACGTCTAAGTGTCCGTCGGTTGAAGGAAGCACAGGCTAGACAAGCTGCTACGTCGTGGTCTGGGCCTAAACAAGGTAGGCAGTAAGAGTGGAAATCTTTATGAGGTATTTGTTTCCCACAAGTTAAGCAGTTATTCACTTTTTCTGACATCGGCCGAGGCAAGAAAGAGTCCCCAACGGGGTACTTAGCTTTTTAGAAGTCTTCGGTAGTAGCAATCTCTGGTTCTGACCGACTGGCACTTGCGAACAGCTTCTGCTTCGGGCGCCACGCGGCAAGAAAGACTGGGGAAAATGGCGTCGGCTGATCCCTTTATACCCAATTAACAGCAGCTATGACGTCGGGTGAAGTGCGACATCAGCCGAGGCCAGACCCAGACTTTGGAATCCGGCCGACCGAAGGGCTGCCTGAGGCAGGACAACCCATTTGTTAGGACTGCAGATGCATCCTTGAAGGACATCTAAAGGGACTAAAACATTTTAATTGCTTGTATCTAGCTATCCACAGCCATAAACAAGAGTTTGCAGTTTCTCAAATTTTCTATCATCTTTTGTTAGTCTCTTCCCACATATTCTTAGCTGCCATAACAAAACTTTTTTTAACCCATACTCCTAAACAATTCATTTTATCAAGTCCCCAAAATATGGGTATTGGTGAACCAATTCATGTGCAGGTACATAGCTTACTGCTATAGCCTTTGTTTTGTTTGCACTAATTCTGCATCCCCCAAAAAACTTGAAACTGTCTCAGAATATTCCACAACACTGTGATGTCCTTTTTTGAATTTATCGGGTTCAAAATATCATCGCCCACAAATAAAGCCATCTTTTATTGATTACCATACCAATTATAGCCTTTATTTTCTGAGTCCCTTATTTTCTCTGCAAATGGTTCCAAGTATAATGGAAACAACAAAGGGGAAGCAGACACTCCTGCCTGGCTCCTCAATTAAGACGCAACGTACGAGAGAGGAATCCTCACACTAACTTTTGCACACAATCAATCATATATTCTCCTAATTAACCTTATTATTGTATCAGGGAACGCAAAAGCTTAAATTGCCCTACTGATAAAATCCCAGTTTAATCTGCCAAATGCTTTTACTGCATCAAGACCCACCAACAGCAATATTTTCTTACATTCTGCTTCCCTCTGGATCACTGTCCGACTAATGTTGTCAAATGTTTGCCTCCCCTCCACAAAACCAATCCGTATCTATATATTTAGCAACATCTTTGCCATTTTTTCAGGTATTATATACATAATCATGGTTTAAAATTGAAATGGCCCTATATAAAGCTGTGTCTGATGGGTCTTTACTGACATTAGGTATTATAGCCACCAAAGCTTTATTCCCCCTTTTTTAATGTTGTTAAACAAAACCTTCCAGATCTTTATTACGCTCTTCCCTCTTAGCCTCCAAGCTTCCACAGAAGTATCACCTATTCCCGAAGACTTTTCTGCAGATTGATTGTACATCACCATTTGTATCTCCTCTCCTCCTATAGCTTTTAACTGTTAATTGTTGAGCCTCATCTACCTCTAACCTTGGCATACTTAAGTCTTCAATAATTATTTCCATTTATACCTTTTCTTGATTTCCACATTCCCACATTCCTCTACTTTATACATTTTTTTCTTGTTACAGGGCTCCCTAAATTTGGCAACAACGCTTTCTACTTTCCGTTGTCTACTCCATTGTGCTAACAGCTTTCATGCTCTGGTGTTAACAGTTGCTTAACTGCAATCTTTGTAAACTCGTGCATATTATCCAGATACTCCTACATTTTCTCCTTAGAGCTCTGCATTTGCAACTGTTCTTTCTCACCTTATTCTATAACACTTTAACATTTGTAAACTCATTTAAATAATTACACTGCAAAGCTGAACAGTTAAAACTGGTTTAATCAATAGTTAAAATAAACATAAGCGCTTTTGTCTTCTTTCTAGAAAACTTCAGACAAATGATTAGCAATACAGTGCAGTTTAAAAGCATTTCATATTCATATCACACGATCGCCACTCCCCTTACTTGTACCAATCAAGGAGAGAGTAGTGTTGGCAATGAAGGTCATGTTTTCTTAAAGAATACTGATTGAATACTTTAAATGATCTTTGTTGTACCTTTAACTTAAGGACACGTGCAACAGACAGTGTGGCATTCATCCCCAGCCAGTGATTTGCACCCAGCCGGAGTTGCCAATAAAGATCTCAATGTCTTTTGTGGATTTTAGGTAATCCAAAAATTGTTGATGTCTTTGGGTTGGATACATTGAGGTAATTATTATGGAGGTCCGTGCTTCTGGAGTAAGGAAGGGTTTTATTCTGTACAGTGAACCTATCTTTTTATTTACTGCTTTTATAGTGTTATTGATATGACAATCATAGTTAAGATTATTATCAATAGTAACACCAAGCAGTTTGGTAGTAGAGTCTGGGGAGATAAGAGAATTGTCAGCTGCAGTAATAGTAAAATTTAGTTGAGGAGATTTGTGGGTAGGTGAGAATAGTAATAGTTTTGTTTTCTTGGAGTTGAGAAGGAGACATCTTTTTGAGAACCATTGTTCAACGGTTGAAAAGGTAGATTGTGTGAGTGACTGGAGTTCAGATTGGGTGGGAGCTGTACAGATGATGGTAGAATCATCTGCATATTGTATGCAGGTAGTGTTATGGATAGATGATTGAAGATCATTAATAAAGATAGAGAATAAGAGTGGGCCTAATATTGATCCTTGAGGTACTCCTAAGGAGATAGGTAGTAGAGCAGATAGAGAATTTTTCCAGAGTACTGCTTGTTGTCGGTTTTCAAGGTAGGATGAGAACCACGTTAAGGAGGAAAAATCCAAGGCAAGTGAGTTTAGTATGTGTAGGAGAAGTTTATGGTTGACCATGTCGAAGGCTTTTGACAGGTCTAGGAAAAGAGAAGCAGTTAGTTTGTTATTATTACGGTTACAGTTTATTGTGTTAGTAAAGGAAAGTAGTGCAGTGGTCGTACTATGTGAGGGTCTAAATCCATGTTGAGTGTTTGCTAGTAGGTTATTTTGAAGGAGATGGTTAAGTAGTTGTTTGTGTATACATTTTTCCATGATTTTAGCTAGTGGAGATAATAGTGCTATTGGTAGTTAGAGAGGTCAGTGGATTTGCCTCCTTTATGTAAGGGTATGATGTGTGATATCTTCCAGATTGCTGGAAAATCACTTTCTTTTATGGATCTGTTTATTAGGATCGAAACAGGGTAGGCTATAGCTTTTGCTGCTACCTGAAGGAATTCAGCAGGAAGCTTATCTGCTGAGGGGTAGTGGGTTTAAGTTTTTGTAAGAGAGATTGTATGTAGGAGGTGGGTATGGGTTGAAGTTGAAGGGAAGGAATGACGTTGTTGGTGTTACTTAAGATCAGTTGGGAAGCATCAGGGATACATGGCTTGCTAGTGTTTGTATGGAAGTAGTAAAGAAGCTATTGAAGTTATTGGCTATTAAAGAGGGATTATCAGGGTCTAGATTCTGTGGGTTAGGTGTTACTATTTTACCTGGGGTAAGTAGATGATTGATAGTAGACCAGAACCTTTTTGGTTCTTTTTTTGTGGATTGCTGAAGTTCTACATAGTAGTTCTTTTTGTCTGAAATAATAGCATTTTTGGTTTTGTTTCTCAGCTCTCTAAAGGTTTGATAGTCTGTTATATGAAAACAAGTATGAAATTAGAAAAGGAAAAGAGACTAATGACCTGTTCAAACACTGCCAGAATTATCCATCACATAGTTTTAAATTTGGGGTAATGGAGAAGATCAAACTATGACCAGAGTGGGGGGGGGGGGTGTCCTGGTCCTTAACGTTAGAGAAATTAGAGCTCTATTGGCAACTCCAGCTGGGTGAAAATCAATGGCCAGGGATTAATGACACCTTATTCTATTGTATGTGTCCTTAAGTTAAAAGCACGACAAAGATAATTTGAATCATTTAATCAGTATTGTTTAAGAGAACATGACCTTCACTGACATTACTCTTTTCTTGGTAGGTACAAGGGGTGTGACGATCATGTGATTCGAGTATGAAATGGTTTTAAACTGCACTGTATTGCTAATCATTTATCCAAAGTTTTCTAGAAAGACGATGAAAGCAATTATGTTTCTTTTAACTACTGATTAAACCAGTTTTAAACTTTCAGCCTTGTGCTGTGTTATTAGTTTATTGACTGATTTGTTTTAGTGTTCATCTAAATAATTCTTATTAATACTTAACCATATCTTTTTTACTTCTACTCTATATTTAAACTCCACTTTTATTTTATCCCACTCACTAGCTACAACTTCTGAAGAAATTTCTATCTTCACTAATAGCTCTCAAATAATTTCCACCACTCATTCCTTAAATTTCTCTCTTTTTAACTAGTAGGTGGGAAACACCAATGACTCATTTTTACTTCATTACCCTGCATTTATCTTAGTGTTATTGGTGCAGGATATGAAATAGTTACTGGATATGTCATGAAGCTTTCAGTTAAGTGAACATGTTCCTGTGAAATTTATTTATTTTATATTTGTTGACTGGGTTTGTCCGACTGGGCTACAACTGCCCATTTTCAGCAGAGGCCCAAGGAGAAAAGCTCCAACAGAAAAATAGAAATTTTACATATTGAACAAAACAGTGTAAGAAACTTGTGTGTGTGTGGAAGATTTTCAGTCCATGTATCTCCAGTTAATCACTGTATATTAATCAGATCAGACAAAAGTAGTAGAAATAGCAAACTTAAACTCGTCTTAAGTAAAATAAATAAATAAATAAATAATAATAATAAAAAATATATAATTGTACAGAATTACTAAGTATTCGAAAGTAATCCAAGCAAGGCAGGCAGTCTGTTTCCAGTCGAAAATCCTTTATTAAGTACACAGACAAGCGATCCAAGTAAAACAAAAACAGAGTAATGATTTCTTCACAAGCTTTCTAAATATATATATATATATATATATATATATATATATATATATACATACTTTTTATCAGGCAAGGGAGTGGTTTACTGTGCTGTAAAACAAAGTGTTATTGGTACATGTTAAATTCACATCCCTTCCCCAATCAGTGAGACATTCAAGCTGGTCCTACCCTACTTAGTAGCTGTCATAATAATATAACCCTTATGTACCTTAAATAAAATTTATAATGATGTGGTACCTCTTATTTAACCAGATTATTAAGTAGATTATTAAGCCTGTATGAGCTTCGGTGGTGCAGCGGTTAGCATTGTCGCCTCACAGCAAGAGGTTCTCTCGTTCGATTCTCAACTGGAGCGCCTTCTGTGTGTCTGCATGTCCTCCCCGTGGTTAAGTGATGTTTAAAGACATGCAGGTAGGTGTGTGCATGAATGAGTGTGCCTTCATTGAAGGTTGGGGGTCGGGCTGGCACCTTGGCACCATAAAAATCCACTGCCAATCATCTGCCAATCACGAGCGGACCGGAGTTTCACTGTGGCGACCTCTAACCGGGAAAAGCCGAAAGACATTACTATTTTACTATTAAGTCTGTGATTTTATCCAAGACAATATACTATATGGCTGGAAATATATCAAACTTAGTCCATTTGGCAATCAAATAATATGTATAAATATATATACATATATACTTTGCATGTAAAAAATCAGTTGTAAAAAGTACATTCTACCTCCATAACACATCGTTAACAAAGATGTACCAATAACAATTTGTTTTACAACACAATAAACCACTCCCTTGCCGGATAAAAAGTATATATATATATATTTAGAAAGCTTGTGAGGAAACTATTACTCTATTTTTGTTTTACTTGGATCGCTTGTCTGTGTACTTAATAAAGGATTTTCGACTGGAAAAAGACTGCCTGCCTTGCTTGGATTACTTTCGAATACTTAGTAATTCTGTACAGTTTTATATATATATATATATATATATATATATATATATATTTTTTTTTTTTTGACTTAAGACGAGTTTAAGTTCGCTATTTCTACTACTTTTGTCTGATCTGATTAATATACAGTGATTAACTAGAGATATATGGACTGAAAATCTTCCACACAGAGAGGTTTCTTCCACGGTTTTGTTTTTGGACCCAATACATTTGTTTAGTGGGTTGTTTTGAGACTTCAGGGATACCACGGAGATTACTTGAAATTTTACATATTGAATACATATAGAATACATTCATCAGTACTGCAGATTACTGCATTAGTGTCATACATTACATTCATCAGTACTGCAGATTACTGCATTAGTGTCATACATTACATTCATCAGTACCACAGATTACTGCATTACAGTGCCACACATTACATTCATCAGTACCACAGATTACTGCATTACAGTGTCATACATTAAATTGTGGCAAGTGAAGTACATAGAAATACAATCATCAGAGGGATACATTCATAATTACATATTATATACATATATGACCTGAGACGTACCTCCCTGGACTACATGAAAAGAGACATAGAGGAGCTCTCTGAGCATATAGCCCAGGCCGGTATGACCCTGACCTTGAGTAGCATCTTACCCTCACCAAGAATGATGCCACAATATGAAGACAAGATGATCAATTTCAACAATTGGCTTAAGTATTGGTGTCATTCAAAGGGGATACAATGCCTGTCAACCTGGGATGACGTGCTCGACAAGCCATGATGCTTCGCTAGGGACGGCTTGCACCGGTCACCCCTGGGCTTTCGGATATTGGCTAAGGCTCTTGCCACCCCTATAGTCCCTTTTTTAGGCAAGGCTCAAAAGACAAACCCACCTCCATAGGTATCACAAGGGATAAGAAACTAAGAGTAATGCTACTCAATGCCAGAAGTCTAAACCTCAAGATGCACGCACTCAAAACTCTCCTTAGCATGGAGAACATCGATATCTGTGCAGTAACAGAAACCTGGTTCAAGGCTCCCAAGAGCACCCCAGCACTACCAGGTTATACCTCATACCATGTTTTTCGGCCCCAAAACTTGGACCGAACCACAAAAGGAGGGGGAGTATCAATATTCGTCAAAGATACCCACACCTCCAGGTTGGTGGCACAGCACGAAGCATCAGAAACTATCCATGTGCAACTAACAGTGGGTAAAACTGCCTTCCAGTTTATAGCCTGCTACAGACCACCCTCCGAAACCCAGGAACCCCACTCGGCCTTCCTGAGAACACT
Source organism: Protopterus annectens (assembly GCF_019279795.1). Lineage (NCBI taxonomy): Eukaryota > Metazoa > Chordata > Ceratodontiformes > Protopteridae > Protopterus > Protopterus annectens. Next base: position 7,866,346 of record NC_056747.1, on the reverse strand, counting down.
GGAAAATATGAAGGTCTCTCCAAACACCATTATATTGGGCGACTTCAACTACCCAAACATAGACTGGGAGCATTACTCTAGCTCCAACACCCTAGCCAAAAGGTTCCTAGAATTTATAAACTCAAATGCTATGGAACAACTTGTTACCACTCCCACAAGAGGGGAAAACATACTGGACCTGATCATCACCAACATGGGGACTCTATGGTCGAGACCAGAAGTGTATCCCTCACTGATAAGGTCAGACCATGAACTAATCTCACTAGATATTCACATCCCGACCCCAGCCCCTGCCCAGAAAACCACAGTGAAAATCTTCTCTAAAGCAAATTTCACACTCCTCAAAACCGAGGTGGAATCCTTCAAAGCCCCCGGGCCTGTGGAAAATATGGCCCAGACTGCAGAATCCTTTATAAATGCATTCTATGAACACCTTCAGGAATACATGGATCATGCAATCCCAAACAAAACCAAGACCCAATCCTTCAAAGGCAGGCGTCCTGTCTGGTGGACCCCAGCCTTAAACAAACTATACAATAGAAGGAGGAAGCTACTACATGATAGAGCAAAATCCCAAAAAGGGAAGGCATCTCTGATCAGTACTAGCAAAAAACTACGGGCACTCATAAAATCGTCTAAGGCCAGCTTCGAGAGAAAAATTGCACAGGATACTAAGGATAATCACAAGGTTTCTTTAGTTATGTTAGGAACCTGGGTGGGAATTCCCAGATATGCTCACAATTAGTCCAAAATGACAAAAAATACACCGAACCCACGGACATTGCCAACATCCTAGCTGACAGGTTCAGTGCAAACTCCCCCCACCTTCCCCACCAAAAGGGCAAATATCTATCCCAGCAGAGTGCTGCCCCCCCTGACATCTCAGATGCTCAGGTAAGAGACACCCTCTCCAAAGCAAAAAACACAGCATCAATGGGACCAGATGGTGTCCCGGGCTGCGTCTTACATGAACTCCAAGAAGAACTAAACCCAAACATAAAACTACTGTTCAATCTCAGCCTTACTACAGGATATGTACCCAAAGAGTGGTGTACAGCAACAGTGGTCCCTCTCCACAAAGGTGGTGCCTCAACGGATCCTGGAAACTATCGCCCCATAAGCCTGACTAGCTTGGTCTGCAAAGCTATGGAAAGGATCATCATGGACCTCATAAATAAAGATATTGGGGACCTACAGACACTGGATCCTACCCAGTTCGGCTTTGTTAAGGCCAGATCCTGCCTCTTAAACCTGGTCGATTTCTTTGAAACAGTCACCAAGGCCATTGACGAGGGGAAGGTGGTCCACACAGCCTACCTGGACCTCGCAAAAGCCTTCGATACAATACCCCACTCGGGCATTATAGATAAGATCACCAGCTTAAATATAAACCCCTATGTCACTAGATGGGTTGAAAACTGGCTCAAGGACAGAACCCACATGGTTAGAATTGCTGGAGCCATGTCAGACTCCAAACCAGTTACAAGTGGCATCCCACAAGGCTCAGTCCTGGGACCTCTTGTTCGGTATATATTTCTCAGAGGTACAGGCCAACACGGAAGGACTGTGGCTGACCAAGTTCGCAGATGACTGCAAACTGGGTGCCATAATCGACTCTCCAGCCGACACAAGCATCCTACAAAAGGGCCTCATAGAAACAGACAACTGGTGCCAGAGCCATGGCCTCAAGCTAAACGCCAAAAAGTGTATAGTCATCCCCTTCGGCAAAAACAAAGTGCCCACAAATTACCACAGAGATGGTAATCCATTAAGTACGGAAGAAGTAATTAGGGACTTGGGGACCCAAGTTGATAGCAATCTCTCATTCGACAACCACGTGGCCAAAGTGGTTAGAAAAACATTTTATATAGCCCACCTAATCATGAAGGGATTCACATCTAGATCAGGGGAGGTCATCGTGCCTCTTTACTCATCCCTCATCAGACCCATAATTGAGTACAATGCCCCTTTTAGGATGTACCTTACCAGACAACTGCAGCAACTGGAAAGACCCCAAAAGTACCTCACCAAAAGGATCAAAGGGCTCAAACAGATGCCATATGCTGCCCGTTTAAAGAAACTCCAGCTCTACTCAGTGGCATACCGCCTGCTCAGAGGCGATCTGTGCCTGACGTATAAAGCCATGTCCAATCCCGAATTAATGGACATGCTGCACCTCAGAAAATCCAAATCCCATCGAGCTACGCGCTCGAGAGACTTGAACCTCAGCACTGAAATAAATAGGACATGCTGGAGGGACAGATTCATAACCCAGAGGCTCCCTTCACTCTGGAATAAAATCCCAGTCCAGGTTAGGCAGAGTCCCTCATTGACTCTCTTCAAGAGGAATCTAATGAGTGGATGGGAGATTGTAGATTTACTCCGGGTATCACTTCTGTGTCACTGTTAGACAGAGGCACAGTATACTTACCTCGAAAAAGGGCATAGCAAAATTTATTTAAAATGGGTGGCGAAAGCCAAACACACTCTGGCTAGGCTTGTAAATGCCCTAGGGCAGATAGCCTAGTATGAACCTATGAACCTATAACAATGCAATAATTACATAGCTGAAATATTTTAGTAGTTATGTTTGTACAGTGATGAACCAAGACGAGAAGATAAAGTAGTTAAGTTTGTTTATTGAAGGGAAGGAAGAGAGAAGAGAAGTGGAAGGTTATAGGGGAGTGTTTACGGGGGATAATTACACTGGCAAGTCCATTTTTCATGAAGGTATTTATTGTAGCTGTTTTGAATTGATTGGGATGTTCAAGGGATCTTATATCTAGTGTAGGCTATTCCAGGCCTTGGAAGGATTAACTCTATAAACTAGGTGACCCATTTTGGTCCTTGGTTTGTAGATTTTTAGTAGGCCTTGTTCAGAACTGCAGAGTAATTTAGTGGATAGGTAATGAGAGATGAGATAGTTGGACAGAAAGAGGGTTCATAGAGAATGGAATTAATAATCAGAAACTGATTATACTGAAGCAGGTTAGGTAATTCTAGCCAATTTAGTTATTTTAGTGAGAGACAGTGATGGGACTTGTAAGAATTTTGGGCAGCAATTCTGGCAATCCTGTTATAAGTTGTTTCTAACTTGTTTAGTAGTCCAGTGTTGAGGCTGGTGAGAATTTGGGAGCTACAGAGTAAAGTAGGCAAGAGGTAGGCATTTGAAAGGGTTAGTTTTGTTGTTTTTGGTAAGATATTTTTTGCTTCTATACAGGGGAGACCTAGCTTGAGATGTGTTTTTCGGACACAATTATTGGTGTGTTAATCAAAGGTTAGTCTTTCATCAATAGAAACACCTAAGAGTTTTGTACTGGTGTCCACCTGTATTTGAGTATTATTTTGTGACAATACGGAGAAGGAAGACTTTATGTGGTTTAGGCTTTTAGGGAGAAAGAGTAGTAATTTGGTTTTCTTTGGATTAAGGATAAGTTGATTTTCAGATAGCTAGTTTTCTACAGGTTAAAAAGAGGACTGTGTGTCTGATTTTTGCTTGAGTTGGTGATTCAGCAATAGTGATAAGTGTAGAATCATCTGCGTATTGTATCAGTGAGGATCCAGGACAGGAAGAGTAGAGAAGGTTGGTAAAGATGTTAAAAAGAAGTGGCCCAAGGATGGAGCCTTGTGGAACACCCGTTTTAACAGGAAGAAGAGGGGAGAAAGCTGAGAGCCATTTGACTGACTGGAGTCTATCAGAGAGACAGCTGTTAAACCAAGATATGGTGGATGGAGAGAAGTGTAAGTTTGCTACTTTAAGGAGAAGAAGTTTATGAGAGACTGTATCAAAGGCTGTAGAGATGTCAATGAAGAGACAGGAAATAAGTTTGTTACTGTCTCTAGCTAGTGATACAGAGTTTAGGAAAGACAGGAGAGCTGTTGTAGTGCTGTGCATGGGACGAAAGCAATGTTGGATAGGTGTGAGTAGATTTTCTTGCAGAAGGTAGTGTAAGACTTGATTGTGTATACATTTTTCCAGAATTTTGGAGAGTGATGAGAGTATGGCTATGGGTCTAAAATTAGTTATATCTATGGAGTTTCCTCTATTGTGCATTGGAAGGGTGTAAAATTGCTTCCAGATGGAAGGGACTGTGGATTCCGTAATAGAGCGGTTTATCAGAATAGAAACTGGGAAAGCGAGAACATCAGCAGCAGCAGCCTGAAGGAATGCGGAGGGAATGTTGTCTACGGATGGGAAGTAAGGTTTTAATTTAGATAGTAGAGTTTTAATATAGTTAGTAGAGACAGGTTTGAGGGAGAAGGTAGTGGTAGGGTTACTACTGATGGAAGAGTTTGAGCTATTAGGTCTGTTATTGTTGGTGGGATAGTTTGTGTCTTGATTTAATAATTTTGATATTGAGTCTATAACGTAGTTGTTGAATATGGAGGCAGTTTCCCCATGTGTTTTTTCAGGGTGAGGGTTAGGGGAGACTAGTGCACCTGGGTGTAGTATTTGATTTGCATAGTGCCAGAACTTTTAGGGTTGGAATTAAAGGTGGAAGATGGATTATTATAGAAGATTTACTTATCTTTATTTATGTGACTTTTTGCAAGCTTTCTAAGTTCTTTATATTCTGGAGGTCTGGCTGATGTTTAGTTTTAGTCGAAATTTTCCATTCTCTGTCTTTTTTTTGGTAGAGCATGAGTGTTTACGGTCAGCCATGGGGTTATGTTACACTTTATATGGACTGTTTTAAGGGGTGCCAGAGAATTTACAATAGTAAGGAAAGTGGAGCTAAAATGTGAATAGCTTCATCCAAGGGGAGTAGTTTTAAGGGATTCCAGTTCACTTTTGATAGTAAAGATTTGACAGTTTCAGGATTAAAGTTTGTTAGTTGTCTGTGTTTGATAAACCTTTGAGGTTTAGCTTGATGGAATGTGTATCTGAGTACTTTTATTGGGCAGTGATCACTTAGGGAATTTGGTAGTGTTTCATGCTTATGGTATTTGTAAGGGTGTGAGACAAGAATCCAGTCAAGGAGAGATGAGGCTGTATGGAAGTTAATGAATTGGGATCAGCGATGAGTTGAGTAAAGCCATAGAAATTAAGGTGTTGTGAGGAGTTCTGAGAGGAGAGAGAGCCAGTTAATGTTGACATCCCCAAGAATGATAGTTTCATTTGGGATGTGTTCGGAGAATGGAGCAAGCATATTTTCCAGTAGGGGGATAGTATCAGCTGGTGGAATGTAAATTGCTACAATGGTGATAGTGGAATGGCTATTAATATTTAGGTTTACAGATAAAATATCGTCTGGGGAGAAGGCTTGGGATGTAAAAGTAGAGTTAGAAATGGTAAGGTGGTTAGAGTGTAGGATAACAACCCCTCCATCTTTCCTTTTTGGTCGATCTAGACGGTGTGTGCTATAGCCAGAGGGCAAGATCTCTGTCTTGGTGTTGGGATTTCAACCAGGTTTCAGTCAGAACAAGGATATCAGAGTATGGTGGGAGATCCAAGCATGTAGTTCACTTACATCGTTCAGAATACTCCTACTGTTTATTGAATAGAAGGAAAGATGTTTGTTTGGGAGATTATTGACTTTGGGGTTAGGAGGGATAGCAGTGGGGTGTGTTGGACCAGGGTTGGGATGGATGTCTCCAGCTAAGAGAATGTTTTTGTGGAGGTAGATGAGTTTGAGCATATTAGCAGTGGGGGTGTGGTATTTGGTTTTGTGTCTGGTAGGGGTGAGTTGGATGCTAGGTAAGTGTATTTTTGGTAAGGGAGTATTTAATGAGAAGATAGATTGATAAATGGTGAAGGTTTGGTGATTATTTATATGGCTACAACAATTTGGGTTTGTAGGGGAGATATGTTTGGGGTATAAGTGGATGTTAAGTGATGTGAGTATCAGGAGGAGGAGCAGGAGAGGCAGTAATAGGACAGATGTAGTTAGAAATGCATAGATTTTACTGTTCGAGGAGTACATATTGTAGGGTGTGTTTAGTCTATTAGATAGTGGATAATAGTGTATACAAGCTAGTACCAGTAGGAGGGTGAAGTTAGAATATTTTGTTGTAGCAGCAAGTGGGTTGAAGTTTAGTTGGAGTGAAAGACAGGAGGGGGAGGGTGCAAAGTAGTTAGCTATAAAGGAAATGATATGGAGGGTGGGTGGGAGGGGAGCGAAGTGAGCCAGAGTGAAGCGAGGGCAAACTGAGCGGGGCAGTCAAGCACAGCCCAGAAACAATCAGTAAACTCTAACAGAATAAGGCTATGTACTGTTAAAGGTAAGAAAAAGAGGTTTTGTTGTGTAGTACTATCAGGTAAGAAATATCTTAGAGCAGGCTGGGTAAGAAACATCTTAAAACAGGATAAGGAGTCCAGCATTTAATAGACATAAGTCTGTTGAAACTAACAGGCAGTCTATTAAGAAATGGGAGGGGGGACTTGCTGCCAAGCTACTTTACAGCATACCACCTTGCTAGAAAGTACAGTAGATAATGCCTTAAATAAGTATATTGTAAAATGTAAAAACTAAGAGAGACACTGCTAGGTAAGACAACAGAACTGTATGATGAGCAGTTTTTGTTGCGACCTTTTAATGCAGCATGCAGGACTTTTAACAGTATGTCTAGTCGAGCCAAGTTATCATACCTTGGGGAATAGTATGTAAAATCTCTCAAGAATACCTACTACTGAATTCACGTCTTCCATACCATATGTTTTCATAATATTTTCAGAACTCTGCTGTTTTTGTTATACTTTTCCATTCTATATTCCCCAGATACACCTTCACTGTTGTAAATCAAGTTCCACTCCCCACCTATATGTCAGCTAATTGTTTCTCCCAGAATTTTCTAAGCTCCATTACAGCAGTTTTTGGTGGAATATGAATACATGCCAGTGTAATCCTCCTCCCTTACTCATAACCCCTTACTTCCACAAACCTACAATTACTAGTTTTCCCTCTTCTATCACTTTTGTAGCTCCTCTACTATTTAGTATAAATAAATACTCCTTTGCCCCCGAAATTCTGATGAATATCCTTCCTGAAATTCTTTCTTTATTAGATTCCAATGCTCAGCTCTTTCCATGTCTACTTTAACACTGCTATTAATACTTGCACCAAACATATCTATGCCTGTGAGGCCATTCATGTTCCAAATTAATATGTTTAGTGTAACCATTATAAGAAGTTATTATACGACAGCTTTTTTACATGTATATTTTCAGCTTGTGTGTCTGCTGGTATGATTGCATCTATACTTATGTGAGCCATTTTAAGCCTAACCAATTTCACTTTTTGTGCTCAAAATAACTTATCCAATTTAGTTATAGTTTGGTCTTACCCATCCTATGGTCAATAATTATATAGTACTCCTGATGAGAATAACTGGGATCATACCATATAAAACTGGAGGGGGCCCATGCATGGGATAAAGCATTTAGGAGCTGCCATTATCTATTAGCAGTACAGGGGGCAGTCCTGGGGTAAATTTTCTGTTTCCCATCTACAGATCTCAGTTGTACTTGAAAATGGACAGGACTGAACTTTGCTTTAAGTGGATGGGGAATCTGTTCATTTGTGAGATACACCTGTCACCCCCAAACCATTCTGTTGATATTGCTGAAGAGGTTTAGTTCCTGGACAGTGTATTTCTGATGCCATTTGACTTGCTGATGTGTAGCAAATCCATCAGTAATGGATTGGAGGATGCCTTGTATGCTAGGCACAGGTCAACCCTTACCAGTCTGTAGGATACCAAGTACAGTGACAGGGTTTGGAGTCTACCCATGTAGGACATATTGCTTAGGCCTTGTATCCTTTTAATAAGATATCTCTGTGGGCTTTCCAGTTGTTGCAGGTGCCTGGACAGATACATGCCAAAAGGGGTATTATACCATGACCCCCCATTAATATTCCAAAACGTGCACGCTGATTGGCCAGTGTGCACGTTGTAAATCGACTTATACTAATGGAAAAAGGTCCAGTCACCCGGACTTTTTCCATTAGTATAAGTCTTTTTTTAAAACACTGTCTCGCTATGTTAAAAGAGTTTAACATAGCGACACAGGTTTAAATAAAGCAACAGAGATCTCCGTTGCTTTTTTTAAAGCTGTCTCGCTATGTTAAACTCCTTTAACATAGCGACACAGTGTGTAAAAAGCAATGGAGATCTTGCTTTCTCGTTGCTTTTTTTAAAGCTGTCCCGCTATGTTAAATAGGTTTAACATAGCGAGACAGCTTTAAAAAAAGCAACGGAGATCTCCGTTGCTTATTTTAAAGCTGTCTCGCTATGTTAAACCCATTTAACATAGCCAGAAAGGTTTAAAAGCAACAGAGAAAGCAAGATCTCCGTTGCTTTTTACTGTTTCGCTATGTTAAATGGGTTTAACATAGCGAAACAGTAAAAAGCAACGGAGATCTTGCTTTCTCTGTTGCTTTTGGCCACAGCTCTGATGTACTGCGTAGGCATGCGCAGTACATCAGAACTGCCGCGGATACCAGACAGCTGCGGAAGGGCAGCAAAGAGGCATTATACAATGCCATTATTTAAGAAAAGTAATTATTTCTTTTCTTAAATAATGTCATAGTATAATAGCAATAACCCACTTCTGGGTGTGGGTAATGCGGGATTTACCCATGGTTGTCTTTGTTTGGTCCCGAGGGTGAAGCCCTCGGGACCAAACCACGCCAACCGTGGGTAAATCCCACATTACCCTCACCCAGGCCTGGGTTATTACTATATTATATTCAATGACTAGCTTAATGAGGGCTGAGTTCAGGGGGACAATGGCATCCCTTGATCTAGACACAATCCTTTTCTTTATAAGCTGTGCAATATAGAAGGACTTTCTCACAACAATAAACACATGTTTAAAAGTTATGTCACTGTCCACATAAGTTCCCAAATCTTAGGGTATATTGTCAATTTAGTAGTTACCCAGAGTGGATTACGTCTCAAACAATACAATAATGCATTTCTGGCATTCAGTTTCAGTCCACGATTTTGTCACCAATTATTTATTTGAGACAAACTTACCTACAGGATGGCCAAGTCATTTGGGGGTTCAATAACTGTTCCTAGCTTGCAGTCATCTGCAAACTTAGTCATATCCGTTTGGCATTGACTTTTACTTCAGAAAAGTAGATGCCAAAGAGGAGAGGTCCCATCTCAGAACCCTGGGAGACTCCACTGTGGCTGGTCAATTTGTGGAGGTAATTATCAGAAGAATTTTATTATCAGGTGAATTAGAAGCAGAGAGTCCCCTTTTGCTTGATGTCTAACTTTTTGCTGGACAAATTCCCTCCTTAGCCTGTTCTGCATAAAAGCAGGATCTTGACACTATGAACTTTTTAAATTATGAACCTATGATCCTCCAGGAAAAATATTCTGAAGACAGCTGAGTACAGCAGCTTGAATTTCACACATGCCTCTCAGCAGGATTCTTCCCAGGCAGTGTTTTCTTGTTGCCTTTTCTAGCCGATTTTCTTTCAGGCTCTCCATGTTTCTTCTTTACTGGCATCCAGGCAGTGTACTTACTAGCCAGTAACTGAATTTGTCAGAACTTGCAGAGTTTCTGGCTCTTTTCTCTCTGTTTCTTTTTTCACACAGGGAGAGCTGAAATCAAGCTGTTGATCAGTGTGCAACCATTTTGGAAGTCCCTGCACTAAAGTTTTATTATTCCAGCATGGGACAAGCGATATTTTTATATGTATAAGGTTTCCTGCTACACCTTAATGTGTGCTAACTTTAACCCTACACCTTAACTTAGAAAAAAATGCTTCCATGCAATAATCACTATTTAGAAAAATTACATCTGAAGTCAGTGCTAGGGTTTAATATATCACAACAGGAAATGGACTGTCTTCCTTTTGTGATCTGTTTTTTGATGTTTTAAAACTTCACATTACGTTATTTGGGGTGTCTCTGTGATGCCAGAATGTATATAGGGCCAGATAATTCACAAAATGTTTTCATGTTCTGCAGATCATGGCTGAGAACATCGGTTTTGGGGCAGCAGGAACAGCAGGAATAAAATGAGAGCAGCAGTCTGCAAGTAAAGCTATTTTAAAAGGAAGAGAAGCCCGACTGTGGGAATAAGAAGAAAAAAGACAATAACAGATAGATATTATGTGTCGGACAAGTTGGTAACTGTTCTGGGATTTAAAGCTCAAGAAATTTGGTCTTATATACATAAAGGGACTCAAACTCTTTGTGCCTTAACATTTGAATCTGAGGCACTGATGATGACATTTCTGGAACTGTGTCTGGTAGTAACTTACATGTTAAAATGATAGAACTGATGACCTAGATGATGCTAAAATGATGCATGTAGGGTTTGTGGGCAACAGTTGATAACACTGTGAAAGTCAGAGATTAGACAAACGTATAGAATGGAAGGTGGAGGTTGGAAGCTGCTTTGAAATGTGAAAAAAACATGGTAAAACATTTGCCAAGTGTTATTTTTTTTATGATTGGTCATAAAGGGACATTAAGATATGTTGGCCACCCTAAATCATGTTTCTTTTGTGCAGACTTTTCTCATTTAATTAATGACTGTGACAAAATACAATATGACCAGTGTGGGGAGAAACAGGAACTGCTTAAAACTGAATGCAAGTACACCATTATAATACACAGGAAAGAACATCCCAGTATAGACTTGAAAAAACATAACCGAGATCTTCCCTCTTCATACGCATCGATATCCCCTAAATGCAAACATACTTTTGGGGATGGACATTTTATCTGTTACCTAAGCAGTGATGAGCTATCAGGACTGAAGAGAGGAAAAGTACATTCGGGTTTAATTTCAAATCTTGTTCTGGACATAACTGATCCATCAAATACAGATTAACTTAATAAAAGTCAGCAGGTTAGTCCTGATTAATTTCAGCTATTTACAATCCTTTCAGTCATTTCACATGTAACAAATCAAACTCCGCACCTACATAAACTCTTATTCATGGTCTACATCCTCAGCACCTCACCTCCAATCCCATCCTCCCTCCCCAGCACATCACCTCCCATCCTGTCCTCCTTCCCAACACATCACCTTCCATCCTTTCCTCCCCCTTAGTACATCATCTCCCATCCTGTCCTCCCCCTCAGCAGGTCACCTCCCATCTTATCCTCCCCCCTCAGCACATCACCTCCCATCCCATCCTTCCTCCCCAACACATAGGTTCATAGGTAGGTACTAGGCTATCTGCCCGAGGGCATTTTTAAGCCTAGCCAGAGTGTGTCAGCTTTCGCCACCCCATTGATTAATTAACTGAGCCTCTGTCAAGCAGAGCCAATAAAGTGATCCCAATGGTGTATAACTGTTAGTCTAAGAATATATATCTGTATAGAACAAATGACAGTAAACTTAAGGAAAGGTGTTGAGTTGTTAAGATAATCTACAAAACAATCTATGACATTTTTAACCCCAATCTTTCACTGGGAATCACAGTGGGAATCACAGTGATACAAATGCAAAACAATGTACATTCATTAATTTCCAACTAATTTTAAAAAAAAAATTAAGAGGTCTCTAACAAAATGTTCCGTGTCTCTAAGAATGTGTGTGGATTTATGCACTAGGACTTAAGTTGTTTTTCTACAAAAATTGAGTAATTGTATAATCCATCATCTATGAGATCTCTTTTTCAGTTTCTTCAATTCAATGTGTTTGTGCACTTCTATCATCACATTCTCTAACATAATGACTGTGTAATGGATAATATATTGTGTGTCAATAAAAGTCAGACATTTTATTATCATATTCTGTTTTGTTCAAAATCACTATTTTATTCTGTAAAGTTCACATAGCTGCATGTTCCTGTTTTGTTAAATTATACCAATTAGTTTGAGCATTAAATTTCTAGTAGTGATTTTTAACCTCTAACACAATCTCAAGTGATGTCGTATCTGCTTGCTGGTATGAACAATGAGCCTTTTAGGCACCGGTCATGGTCATCTCTAAATTCTCTCCTTGATTGGTGGAGGGTTGTGTGTGGCGTATATGTGAACCTGATTCAACGTTGTCATGAAAGTCACATGGCCAAAGCTTTTTAAGTTTGATTTGAAGTAACTTCCTGCCATAGGAAGTTGATCTTCTTTCTTCTTAGCTGCAGCTACTAATAATTTCAAGTAGCCCAAACTGGCATCTTCAGTATCCTTAGAGAAAGAATTATTTAAATTGAAAAGAGTACAGCATGAAAGATTTCATTTGAAAGTATGTTTAGTGGATTATGAGCAACAAATGTACATAACAAGCACTGAATTAAATGAAAGCGGATATGATGAACAGATGATCAGTAGTAAAATGAAGCAGATTGCGAGTCTAAGAGACACTAGGGCAAAACTATACTTCTCTGAGAGGCGTGAAAAGGAGAAGAGACAGAAAGACGTAAAAGGAAGAAGTAATATGAAAGCATGTTTGAGTTACTCAGGAAGCATAAAAAATATACAAGAATTATCAATAAACATTGGAATATTATAACTACAGATGGTCAGATCAGTAAGTTTCTAGACTCCCAACCTCAGTATACATATAAAAACAAGAATCTTTGAAACAGCGATGATGCACTAGCAGAGATGTGGTAGGAAATGAAGAAAACACAGGAACTAAACCATGTAAGAAATGTAAATATTGCCCCTTTATAGCAGAGGACAGTAAACATCCTGATTCAGGGGAAACTTTCTTTTTAAGAGTCAGTGCTGACTGTAATAGTTGTCATGTGGTCTATTTGGCCATCTGTCAGTTGTGCCACAAATGTTATGTTGGCAAAACAGATAGATTTTTCAAAGATAGGATTGGAGAACACATCTATCATATTAAGAAGAAAAGTACCTTTAATGCCCTAGCTAAGCATGTCACAGAAACAAGTAAGCATCATAAATTTAAATTCATGGTACTAGGAAGGAATTATGTAAGTAAAAGAGGGGGAGATGTTAGAAATAAGACTGAAGAGATGGAGGCCAATTGGATAGTAAGACTTAAAGTAAATGTAGGACATGGTCTGAATGAACACATACCTATGAGACCTATGCTAAAAAATAGACCTTTGCAAAGATGGAGTCTTTGTTCTTATTTTTATGTATTTTTCTTGTATGTCTTAGCTGTATTTTATGGCCTATTTATATGTTTTTTATATACTTTTAGGTGGTTTTAATTCCTATTTAAAATGAAGTAATGAACTGTTAGGTTATATGGTGATATATGTTTAAATGTTGATGAGAGTGTCATGTGGTTTAATATAAAAGGTGTGCTTTTAATGTTTGTGTTACACCTGATGAAGCATTCAGTGAAAGCGCTTGTGTATCGTTAAAGCGGACTGCGTTTTAAAGAAGCTGGAGCCTTGTCTTTGATGCTTTGTTCTTTTTTGGATGTTCTATTTATTGTTGTGGCAAGGTTTAGCTCACTAGAGCGCGTGGCTCACAGTGACTTGGATTACTTTAGGTGGAGCATGTCCATCAATTCTGAGTTGGACATGGCTTTGTAAGCCAGGTAGAGATCACCTCTGAGTAAGCGATATGCCACTGAGTACAGCTGGAGTTTTTTCAGTCGGGCTTGTTTGAGGCCAGTAATCCTCTTGGTGAGGTACTTTTGTGGTCTTTCCAGCTGTTGGAAGTGTTCTGTGAGATGCATCCCAAATGGTGCATTGTACTCTATGATGGGTCTTTTGAGTGACGAGTAGAGGGGTACTATAATCTCTTTATTTCTAGATGCAAACCCCTTAGTAATTAGATGGACCACATAGAAGGATTTCCTAACTACTTTGGCAATATGATTGTCAAAGGAGAGATTACTATCTACCTGGGTCCCCAGATCTCTTATTACCTCTTCTGTATTAAGGGGGCTGCTGCCTATGTGGTAATTCGTGGGTGTTTTGTTTTTACCAAACAGAATGAATATGCATTTTTTTGGCATTTAGCTTGAGGCAATGACTTTGCCACCAGGTGTCTGTCTCAGTAAGGCCTTTTTGAAGGATGTCCGTGTCAGCTGGAGAGTCAATTATGGCTCCCAGTTTGCAGTCATCGGTGAACTTGGTTAGCCATAGTCCTCCTGTGTTTGTCTGTACTTCTGAGAAATATATGCCGAACAGTAGGGGTCCCAGAACTGAGCCTTGTGGGACACCACTTGTGACTGGTTTAGAGTCGGACATGGAGCCCGCTATTCTTACTGTGTGAGTTCTGTCTGTAAGCCAGTTGGCAACCCATCTTGTGACATAGGGGTTTATGTTCAGGCTGGTGAGTTTTTCTATAATACCCAAGTGAGGAATGGTGTCGAACGCCTTGGTGAGATCAAGGTAGGATGTGTGAACCACCTTTCCCTCGTCTATGGCCTTGGTGACTGTCTAGAAGTCAACCAGGTTTAGTAGGCATGATCTGCCCTTAACAAAGCCGAACTGGGCCAGCTCAAGTGTTTAGAGTTTCCCAATGTCTTTGTTAATAAGCTCCATGATGATGCGGTCCATAGCCTTGCAGACCAGGCTAGTCAGGCTTATGGGGTGATAGTTACCAGGGTCAGTTGTGGCCCGTCCTTTGTGGAACAGAATAACCATTGCTATGCGTCATTCTATGCCTGTGGAGAGGCTGAGGTTGAACAGCGTGTTTAGGTGGGGAGGACATCACCTCTCATCCTGTCCTTCCCTCCAACACATCACCTCCCATCCTGCCCTCCTCACCTCCCATTCTGTCCTCCCCCTCAGCTCGTTACCTCACATCCTGTCCTCCCCCAACACATCACCTCCCATTGTGTTCTGCCCCAAAACACATTCCCTCCCAACCTGTACTACCACTGAGCACATCACCTCCCATCCTTATCACCCCCTTAACACCTCACCTCCAAACCTGTCCTCCCCCTCAACACTTTAGCTGTCATCCTCGTCTCCCCTTCAAGACTTCAGCTGCCATCTTCGTCTCCCCTTCAGCACTTCAGCTGCCATCCTCGTCTCAACTTCAGCACTTCAGCTATCATCCTCGTCTCCCCTTCAACACTTCAGCTGTCATCCTCGTCTCCCCTCAACACTTCAGCTGTCATCCTCGTCTCCCATCAACACTTCAGCTGTCATCCTTGTCTCCCCTTCAACACTTCAGCTGTCATCCTAGTCTCCCCTTCAACACTTTAGCTGTCATCCTCGTCTCCCCTCAACACTTTAGCTGTCATCCTCATCTCCCCTTCAAGACTTCAGCTGCCATCCTCGTCTCCCCTTCAGCACTTCAGCTGCCATCCTCGTCTCCCCTTCAGCACTTCAGCTATCATCCTCGTCTCCCCTTCAACACTTCAGCTGTCATCCTCGTCTCCCCTCAACACTTCAGCTGTCATCCTCGTCTCCCATCAACACTTCAGCTGTCATCCTAGTCTCCCCTTCAACACTTCAGCTGTCATCCAGCTGCTCTCGCCTCCCCTCAACACTTCAGCTGTCATCCTCGTCTCCCATCAACACTTCAGCTGTCATCCTTGTCTCCCCTTCAACACTTCAGCTGTCATCCTAGTCTCCCCTTCAACACTTCAGCTGTCATCCTCATCTCCCCTTCAACACTTTAGCTGTCATCCTCGTCTCCCCTCAACACTTCAGCTGTCATCCTCGTCTCCCCCTCAGTGCTTCAGCTGCCATCCTCGTCTCCCCTCAACACTTCAGCTGCCATCCTCATCACCTCCCATCCTCGACCCCCTCAACACATCGCCTACCATTTGAATAAAATGGTCTAGTTTTACCAGAGTTGAATCTTTATATAGCTGACTGAATGAACTGGATGAAACTAGTACATGCAGAAACAACGCATTAAAGCAGCACAGCTCACTTTCTTGCTTTTGTGTTTCACTTTTATGTGTGTTTTCTCAGAGTGAGGTTAGAGTATTAAGGACTTAATTGAGCAATTTACATTTCCTTTTGAGCACAATTCAGTCTGACATTGCTGTCCAAATGGATTTCTGAACAGTGGAGTATACAAACACTGTTTTAAAGTTCTAGTAGGAAGCAAGCAATAGTATTTTTTAATATCTTCCAATTCTTTCAAGGAGTGCTAACTGCGGTCAAATCAATATGGTGACTAACTGTTTAGCATAAGCTGATCGTATAAGCTGGGAATTAATCAGCAGTTAGTTTATTTTGAATACTCACAGCTGATTCTGCATTATTCTTGACGGGTTGAGGTATATCTTGAAAACGTGGGCGTACAGACACTATTTTCTTTCATAGTTTGACAACTACACCCACCCACACTTCTATACAGAGTCCATTGTTAACACCTCTATATACAATTAAATCTTGACAGGGTAGAAAGGGCACCCTTTTGAAATGACAGGTGACTTTCAAGGAAATTACGGGGACCCTATCCCAGAGGTCTGAACCTTTATGAATACATAAATTTATAAATAAGCAAGGTCTTGTAAAGGGACTCCCACAAAAAAATGCAAACAGCAGACCTGAGGCAGACACAATCTATGACACCACTGAAAGGCTAGAAGATATTAAAACTTGGTGCAGAAGTGTACAAATTTGCACAACTCTGGATAGAAAAATCTTAAATACATTAGAGAGCCAAGGCAGAACAAATGAAGTAATGAAATCATGCTTAGGACTAGAGGAATTTCAGTAGTAATGGTGGGTGCCGGATAGAAGTGACTTACAAGCCTCTCTCCTTGATCAGTTTATACTGTGAGGTAACCCTCCCCCCAAACATACCAAGAAAAGAAAAATCTGCTTCAGCAGGTTCACACGTGCTGACCCACAAAGCTGAATGTATACAGTAAATAAATAAATAAATGGCAATCTGCCTGTACAGTACTGTCTCAAGGCACTGAAACACCAAAGATGCCCAGAAATTAGAACACACTGATTGTTCGACAATGAAAGGCTGCTTTTGCACAAAGTGCATTACTACATCCAGTTACTTCCGCACTAAATAAAACAGAAGGAAAATTCAATACATTGAATACATCGGTTCATATTCATATATACATCGGTTAAATATGACCAAGAAGCTAAAAGACATTGTAATGGTGCACTCAGTACATTTGAACACCCTCATTGACAAATAAAAAGTTATGAAGCAATGGGGCACTTGTATAGTAAAAAGTCAAGGAGCACAGAAATGATAGAGCCAAAGTTGCAGATCTGAAGGAGAGGAACAGGGGGAAAACCCTGTTTCTAGTAGTGCGCTAGAGAAATATAAGCATGGGACCCGTTTGCATTAGTTAAGCCTATAGTGATGAAACAGATAGGTCTCAGAGTCCAAAACTGCAACAGAAAGGGCTTCTGGGGTATGGAGTTGGGGGCCAATCAGAAAAACAGTACCAACCACTTATTTAAAACTGAACATTTACACTAAAGAAACATCCTATAATCAAAAGATCAACATATAATACAAATTGTAAAATAAATAAATAAACCAATGTCCATGTAGTGTAAATCCCCCATTTAAAACTTGTAAAGGAAAAATAAAATTCAAACTTACGAAATAAATATCATGCAAAACTCCATACATAACCCAGTAACTAAGATCTACCTAAATGGGCTATGAGATTTAAGTACAGGTTTCAAAGGGATCTTCCCACTCAGTCCAGGACAACTGTTTGCATGAAGTCTAATAATCCATCTTAATTCTACTTTCTCAGTGGAATTGCTAAAATCACCCACCCATAAATCTTGTTCAAGCCTTCCCAAGACCAAAAATTTAAACTTATGCAAAGAACCGCATTTGATTACATGCTTTGCTAAAGCATTGGAATCATCTCGGATGCATATTCTGTTGTCAGAGATGCAATTTCTGTTCTTATGTTGATATGAGTGGGCTATTTGTCCACCCAGATACTAATGCTAGATTTAAGTTTAATGTGTCAGCAGACTATCATACTAGTGATATAGGTTCATAGGTTGATACTAGGCTATCTGCCCTAGGGCATTTATAAGCCTAGCCAGAGTGTGTATGGCTTTTGCCACCCTTTCAGATTAGTTGACTGTGCCTCTGTATAGTAGGTCACAGAAGATAGCCCTTTTAAGGCTAGCTTACTGTGCCTCTGTCTAGTAGGGACGCAGAAGAGATCCCAGGGGTAAACCTACGATCTCTCATCCACTTGTCAAGATTTCTCTTGAAGAGGGTCATTGAGGGGCTCTGCCTAACATGGATTGGGATTTTTTTCCAGAGTGAGGGGAGCCTCTGAGATATGAATCTGTCCCTCCTGCATGTCCTATTTATTTCTGTGCTGAGGTTTAAGTCCCTGGAGCGTGTAGCTCTAAGGGATTTGGATTTCCTGAGGTGGAGCATGTCCGTTAATTCTGGTTTGGACATGGCTTTATACGTCAGGCACAGATCGCTTCTGAGTAGGCGGTAAGCAACTGAGTAGAGCTGGAGTTTCTTTAGCCTAACTGCATAGGGCATCTGTTTGAGTCCCTTGATCCTCTTGGTGAGGTACTTTTGGGGTCTTTCCAGTTGCTGCAGGTGTCGGGTAAGGTACATCCCAAATGGGGCACTGTATTCAATTATGGGCCTAATGAGTGATGAGTAGAGGGGCACAATGACCTCTCTTGATCTAGATGTGAACCCTTTTGTGATAAGGTGGGCTATATAGAAGGTCTTTCTAACCACTTTGGCAACATGATTGTTAAAGGAGAGATTGCTATCTACTTGGGTCCCCAAATCCCTAATTACTTCTTCCGTACTTAATGGATTACCACATATGTGGTAATTTGTGGGAACTTTGTTTTTCCCAAAGGGGATGACTATGCACTTTTTGGCATTTAGCTTTAGGCCATGGCTCTGGCACCAGTTATCCGTCTCTGTGAGACCCTTTTGGAGGATGCTTCTGTCAGTCTTCGAGTCAATTATGGCACCCAGTTTGCAGTCATCTGCGAACTTGGTCAGCCATAGTCCTCCCGTGTTAGCCTGTACCTCAGAGAAATATATACCGAACATCATTTATCTACCACATTGGATGGTCTGCAGATCATTTTATGTTGGTAAAATGAATAGAACCTTTATGGAAAGGATTTATTTCATAAGTTTGAATTTTATTTTTCCTTTAAGTTTTAAATGGGGGATTTGTACTACATGCACATTGGTTATTTATGTTACAGTTTGTATCATATGTTGATCTTTTGATTATAGGATGTTTCTTTAGTGTAAATGTTCAGTTTTAAATGAGGAGTTGGTACTGGCATTCTGATTGGTCCCCCAAGTCCATACCTCAGAAGTGATTGGCTTCTAATGGGGGGGGGGGGTGCTGCATGTATGTCTATTGGTTATTCCAATATTGTGCATTGTATGCTGGTTGGTTGTATGGTTACAGGGCCTCTTTCAGTGACAGTGCCTAAGTTTGAATGGGCTGTCGATACTGCCTTTTTGATGGGTTACTCAATTTTGTACCATAACAATGATTGGCTTTCATTATGGAAGTTGTACTTTTGATAGGTTAGCTGCTTTAAATGATTAATTGCTTACGTTCATTTTATTTGTTTCACTGAAAGTGCATTAAAGTTTATTCTGTGATTCTACTCTGCCATGTTTCAGTGATTCCTGATCATTTTTAAGTATTTTGCTGGATGTATTTTAGCAGAACACAGTTCTTATTTTAAACTGAAAAAAAAAAAATAAATGTTTTCATTTAAAAAAGAAAAGCACTGATTCAAGGAGGAGTTACACTCAGAAAAAAATTCATAAGGGCTGAATAGCCAGCTTAATTCTCTGGTGTTATAACACAATGAACAGGGAATTGGCCCTGGACATGGAAACTAGGGGCTGATGTTAGTCATTACTTAGTCAAAAAGTATGCTTCAATGAGGAACTATGCAAACTGGTTTGAAATAAGAGCTTTGTAAAAGAAAACTTTTAATGTTTGGAATTCATGCAATATAGTTCAGTCCTGCTGCTTGGCATGGAGTAATGTGGAGCTCCTCCACACCCTCCTAAAGGGAGTGTTGGTACTCATTTTGAAATTAGGTGAAAAGTAGTTGCTCAATACGGGCTCCGTCTAACTGAGGTTACCGCTGTTGGGTTTGCTGCTTTTCTTTTGTGCAACTTTACTGAAATCTCATTTTTTGTGGCAACTATTTTTCTTTATTTTAATCACACAGTGGTATGGTGATATATTAACTGCCTTACAGCCAAGTGACAGATCATGGCTGAAGTCGCTCCTTGGAAAGGAGTAAAACTGAAATGTTTTGACTGGGAATTTTTGATTTACACATTTCAGATTACATGTGTTTTGGGTGGTTCTTGTTAAGCTGTTATTTTTACTGGTTTTAAAAGATGTATCTCTTTGAATATGTTAGTGTGGTGGGGGGAAAGGAGCGTGATGGTTCTCTGTTGGGGACAACTCCGAAAAGAAGACTGTATCGAGACAATGATATTGCTTTAAGGAAATTCATAGTGTCATGGTAAGTGGACTATAATGTAGAAACAATGCCCTTCTGCTTAACTGAAGCTAAAATCAGACAAATCTTTGAGTAATCATGAGGGAAGGACAATGCAGTGGTGTTAATGGCATCTTAACACAATATGTATGAGAATTTTTACTTTGAATGTTACTGGGATGGATAATCCCATAAAGGAGGATTAATTTATGTGTTTTATAAGAAGGACTCATTTAATTTATTTGTTAAAAACTTGAAAATGAAAATGAAAAAAATATTTAAAAACAATAATCAGATCAGTATCCTCAGCTTCCATGGAAGGCTCCAGAAGGTGTGGAATAGTAACTCAAATTTAATTTTGGGTGAAGAAAAGTTTAACTAATCACTTGGTCAGATTGGTACCGATTAACGGAAGCCCTGAAAGTAAGTGAATTACACTGGTTATTGTATACAGCCCTCCGGAGTGTACTGTAATAGAGTTGAAGGATATGACATCACAGCCGCTTGGCATCCCAGAGGACTCATCAGTATGGACAGGGGTTTCAACACATTTGTGTCAGGGTTACATGGTCATCTTGGGCCCCATAATATGAGAATTCAAAGAACTGGAAAGTAGGGCAGTAAGTTCACTCTTCATTATGGCTAGGAGAGTAAATGGGTACGCATTTCATATTCAAACATTTACAAGCAGTACTCTGACTAAAATTTACTTGACAAAAGAGAACTGCTACTTGATAATGGCAGCTAAAAACCTTCCTGACTGTATTATTAGATCATGCATAGCTCTCAACCTCCCATCCTCAAAATGAGGAACATTAACCCTCATAATGTGGAACAAATGGGTAAAATGTGGAACACTTACTAAAGGCGTACTAACAGCTTCAATTAGGAAGGTCAAATATGCTGGTTTTACTCATGAAAAAGATATTTTAATGAATTAATATGATTCATTTCTATTTACCATGGATATCAGTTAAAAAATTCCTATGGATGTGTGACAGATCCTTTCAATGTGGAACTTCGAGGAACATTAACTTTTTAAGACCCCAAATGAGGTATGTTCCTCATAATGAGGTACACTTGAGAGGTATGAGATCATGAGATTATGCACCAGTCATGATGGATATGAACAGTTTCTTGTCTAAAACTGATACATCCAAGGTTCAATAATCTATACTGCAATTTGGCATATTTTTTGGAACTGGTGGCAGAAGTGGACTAATCTGGGATGTGATTATGTCATGGGACGGATACTAATAAATTAGTGACCTGGGAAAGGTTCAAGGATCTGAATGAGTAGAGTCAGAGTGCATAAATATCTCAATGATTTGCATTAGAGGAATGGTTCATTTGGCAAAAAGTAATACAACTACAGCAAGCAGTTGGAAGAACTGATGGAAAACAAAGAAGGGGCAGACAGAGGTTGACAAGTTATTAGAGAGGGGCACAGAATTTAAGAGGAGAGCCATCCAAACATTGCACTTAGAGTCTCCCAGGGGCCAAAAGCTATTAGTGATCAGAATAAAACAACTTAGAGTTGATCATTGATTATATTAGGTTCATGACTCGGAGTGGAGTAGTAGCACACAATCCAGTTAATGTTGTTAAATATTTAACAAATACTTGGCTCAGCATTTTATGAAAAGATGAAGAACAGCATGTGGTTGCGATGGAAGCTACATAGTTCCTGCCAGGTCGTACCTTGTCTAAACTTACCCAAGTAGTGGACCCCACCAATTAGCACCAGTGAAGATGGAAAAATTAGAATGTTTAATGGAAAAAACTGCATGAGGGTAAGTCACTGCGTCTACAAGAGGCATTGGCTTAGCTGTACTAGGGAGAGGGAAACCAGATGCTACAAAAATGAGGTTTACAATAAAACAAGCATTGCAAATATGAAACATCCCCCTTCTTGAAAGGAGGCAATATGATCTATCATATTAAAAGGTGGGGCAATAACCTTCTTGAAGTAAATTCATAGGCCTAACTCAGTTTTATACCAAGACTATAAGACAATGATGACATTGCTGTTGGGAGTCAGGCTGCCCACAGAGATATTCGGTCTGATTCACTCAGATCAATGTGCGTTTGTCCTATCAAGGTAAACATTTGATTATGTGTTTGGGAGTTACCAGTGGTATGTTTGAATGGTGAGAAAGCAGTTGACAAATTTAGATAGAAGAAATTCTTTATGGTCCTAAAAATTTCAGGATTCTGTTAAATAACATTTACCAGGAGCTTTCACTCTGGTTAAGGTTAATGCTGAGTTAGCTTTCCCATTTTACTTGTTTAGAGACACCCGAAAAAGGATGGTTTGCACTCCACCCTTCTGTTTCCCCTTTATCTGGATCCTGTTGTGGTGACTCAGACAGTCCAATACATTTGGCATTAACATGGGGAAAAAACAAACAAAAATTTGCAGTATACACTGATGATATAATGTCTACTTGACAGATATGGTGGTTCATCTGAGAAAACTATTTTCAGCTCCTGGCCAAGACAATCAAGCATCATCAAGTTATAAAATAAACACAGCAAAGATGCAAACAAAAGTCATAAATTATGTCCCTACCTCAGCAGTGAGAAATCTGTATTCTCATTTATTAGATAATAGGCAAGTCAAATATATAGATGCATTTCAGGTGATACCACTTAATCAAGGAGAACCTTTCTCCAGGACACCAAAAACTCAATATTTACTTTTGTTTGGAGGAAGGATAGCCCAGATTTCTTGGTAGAAAGTATTACTGCCCAAAAACGAAAGCAGGTTCTAATGCCCAATTTCCATCACTACTGGACAGTGGTTCAGATATAGATCTTATGGATTTGGAATTGCCCAAGTTGGAAGGAAGCAATATGTACTCCAGTCTCTGCAGAAGGCCATACAATGAAGGCAACATTTTGACAGAAGAATTTGAAAGAGTGCTACTTAGGATTCCCCAGGAGACAGCTCAATTGTGTAAATAAGCAACAGATATGTGATCTCAAGGAAATAGGAGATTTAATTTATCTATGATTAAGATTACATTAAATTCACAGGAATGTATCGGGCATTTAAACATACCTCTCAACCTCTTAGCACTAAAATTCAGCAGAAGGCACAAAATAATGGAGGGGCAACGGCTCCAAAAATAAGGACAATTTTTGAACACTACTCTTATAATCTTTGCAAATAGCTAGAATAACAGAATTTGCATTATCCTGTATTTTCTGAAGGATATGATGTCTGAAACTCAAATGTCTGTCATTATTTAGTAACTTCAATCCAAAATTATTTGACAGAAATCCACACATTTTATGAACAGGCCACAAATAGGAGGAACAAATCTGGACATTCTTTGAAAATGTGGACAGTTAAGAGGTATGACTTGGCTCAACAGACATGTAGAATTAAAACAATGGATTCAAATAGTGGATCCCCAGTCTTTATTACCTGGTCAAGATTTTATTAGTTTTTTTTGGTTTGCGTGGTTTCAACAGTTTAATATGGAAAAGCCTGAAAGAAGTTTAAATGCATATGTCTCAGAAGATAGCAGGCAAACAGGAAGTGACCATGTAGACGAATTTGTTTGTTTTTAATAGAGCTTAAAGTTCTGAAATGGAATTTCAATAGTCTGGTTAACAGAGTATATAAAATGTTATACCACATTAGAGTAGATATTGGGAATTGATTAGAGCAAGAATGCAAAGGGTCATCGAGAGAAGACAGACTTCTACACAAGAGGTTTATAAATAAAATAAAATAAATAAAATAAATAAAGAGGTTTATTAAATTTTAAGATATGTTACTCTGCCCCATGAATGTAGAATTTTCATATGGAAATGTCATCACAAGTACTCACATACATGAAGACTGTAGTACATACTGCCAAATGTTATCAGGGCAATTTTGGGAGATTTCAGATGTTTCAGAGGGCACTTAGCAGTATATATTTTTTGATACTGATCAAAAATGAATGTTTACTACAGAAAACTGCAGAAGGTGGTGGAACATTATGGCCCAGCAAAGATATGTAGACCATCAATAAGTTTGGGTGCTATCACTGCACAGGGGCTGTAGCAAGAATATGACAAAGTTTTGCTAGAAAAAGAAGTCATGTACTTAATGTAATGTTCTAACTGTGTTGTCTGTCTTCATTCTTCCTCAACAAGAGGTTTCGGATCTGATTTGTCGGATCCGGCTCGGCCATTGCTACAATTTCTCAAGCTTCTCCCCTATCCACAATATACCTACCCAATTACCTCACATCTTGTTTACTGCTATATTACCCCAATCACCAACTATTTCCTTCCTACTACTATCTACCAATCACATTCCTATTACTCATTACTCCCTCAAGCCACTCGTATCATAAATATCCAATTATATAACCCCTTAACTAAGCCCTATTACACACATAATGTCTACTCTCAAACCAGTTAATTCAAATATGCTCCTCTGTATCTTAACCACTGTTTTTTTGGCTACCATAGCAACCTCTCATATACGAACTCTCCCCCTCAAACTCTCCTCACCCACTTGTACCTCTTCCCCTAACCAATCACTCTTGCACTCACTCCTGCCCTCTCTCTCTCTTTATGGTTACTACTTCCTCATTACTTAAACTTAGGCTTTTTCCTCTCCCTACCTCAACTCTTATAACCACCCCTTATAACCATTCATGTATTATAACTAAAACAATCACCATCCCCAGCATTACTTTTTGAATTACCTCAGAAAATTATTAACTAATGTCCTACTATCCAGAGATATACACCCAAACCCAGGATCCACCTGTACTCTTCTCATGCAGCGTACCCCTCCCAACTCCACACCTAAATACATCTCATACTCCCACATGCACTAAGAACAGCCTATCCCTCCCAACTCCACACCTAAATACATCTCATGCTCCCACATGCACTAAGAACAGCCTACACCTCCCAACTCCACAACTAAATACATCTCATGCTCCCACATGCACTAAGAACAGCCTACCCCTCCCAACTCCACACCTAAATACATCTCATACTCCCACCTGCACTAAGAACAGCCTACCCCTCCCAACTCCACACCTAAATACATCTCATGCTCCCACATGCACTAAGAACAGCCTACCCCTCCCAACTCCACACCTAAATACATCTCATACTCCCACATGCACTAAGAACAGCCTACCCTTCACAACTCCACACCTAAATACATCTCATGCTCCCACATGCACTAAGAACCTAACTGTACTTTCATGCAGCCTACCCCTCCCAACTCCACACCTAAATACATCTCATGCTCCCACATGCACTAAGAACCTAACTATACCAGCCTATAATTTAAGAACTACATACCTGCCAACAAAGGACCCGTGGTTTCATCTCACTGCCTCTCCTCCCTGCTCCCTCTCTCAAGAAAATACGAAAGTATGTTTCTATGTCCTGCCTGTAATGCATACTACCGTTCACTGTTGATCCAGGGGTTCTAAAGCATGCTCTGACCCCGGTCAGCCAGCAGCCTCCCCCCCTCCTCACCTAGCTACCTTTGTTGACCTTACTCCTACACCATAAAACGAAAAACCAAAACCAAACTAGGAAAAACAAAAGCTGATGACCGCAGTAGAATCCAAGTAATTTATTAAAAAGTTGTTAGCGCTTTCATGCACATGAATTAAGTGCACTTCTTCAGACAACATTACAAGAAAAAACACTGAATATATATAAACCATAATTAGGAATCCATTAAGATCAGCTAATTTCTATTAACTTTTAAAGAACCATTCCATTCAAGAACCTGCCATTTGTTATATTCTTAAATGTTTAGCAGAAAAAATACTAGTACTATTTTAAGCCAAGATATACAAGAAATTCATATTCAACTATAACTTCAAGAAGCTACTTAAAAAATCTTACTAAAAAGGATATATATATATATATATATATATATATATATATATATATATATATATATATATATATATATATATATATTACAATATATGAATATATAAAAAAAGAGGAACATTTTTTGGACAGATCAAATTATTCAACGTTCCAAGGCTTTGAGTTTAAGTAAACGTTTAATGGAGCAGACATCGTTAATGCCTGGATAAACATAGGCATTAGTTTTTAACTGCCACAAAAGTTCCTGCTCCTCTAACTTTAAATGCCATGGGCCACCTCTAGGATTCTTGGATACTTGCTGAACCACCATGAATTTAAAACTATGAGAATTAAATTCAAGAATGTGTTTGGCCAAGGCATTAGTATTGCTACCCTTTGTTATAGCATAAACATGTTCATAAATTCTTTGTTTTAGTTGTCGTTCAGTTTTGCAAAAATAAAAAGTAGGGCAAAACTGGCAGGTAGCAATATAAACAACACCTTGGCTTTCACAATTGAATTGATTGGTAATGTTATATTTAATATTCCTCACACAAAAAGAATTGCCTGTTTGGATATATTTACAATAACTACATCTACCACACTTGAACATGCCTACTTGTTTTTTGTAATTATTTTGATGTTGGTGTGGTAATTCAAACAAAGATTTGAAATTCAAACCTCTCCTGAAAACCATAGTGGGCTTAGGACCAAGTATTTTCTTGAGGGAATGTTGCTCTGCTATGATGTCCCAATTAAAGTGTAGTACGTTCCTAAATTGTAAAGATAAATCATTATAGGTGGTTATAAAGCTGGTTACATATTTACCTTGATCATTATTGTGCGAGGAATGTATGATGTCATTTCCCTGCTGTATAATCACATTGCGGTCAACTTCTGTTGTATACCCTTTGGTCAAAAGGGGACCCAACATTTTTGTACATCTCTTAGAACTTACTTCCTCATATAAATTTTTAATGATTCTTAAGGGATACCCACGATTAAGAAACATTGTTTCTAAATATCTACATTCCTGATAAAAATCCCATCATTGGAGCACATCCTAGACGTGCGAACTAATTGCCCTTTAATTATTCCTCTCTTCTGCAAAAATGGATGCTTACTCGTAAAATGAAGAAAGGAATTACTATAAAATGGTTTTCTGTATATTAAGGTTCTAAACCTACTAAATTCCAAATCCTTATAAAGCTGAATATCCAAAAAATTGATATACAAATCATTATATTGGTGTGTAAATTGTAAAAATTTAAAGTTAGAGGAGCAGGAACTTTTGTGGCAGTTAAAAACTAATGCCTATGTTTATCCAGGCATTAACGATGTCTGCTCCATTAAACGTTTACTTAAACTCAAAGCCTTGGAACGTTGAATAATTTGATCTGTCCAAAAAATGTTTCTCTTTTTTTATATATTCATATATTATAATATATATATATATATATATATATATATATATATATATATATATATATATATATATATATCCTTTTTAGTAAGATTTTTTAAGTAGCTTCTTGAATTTATAGTTGAATATGAATTTCTTGTATATCTTGGCTTAAAATAGTACTAGTATTGTTTTGCTAAACATTTAAGAATATAACAAATGGCAGGTTCTTGAATGGAATGGTTCTTTAAAAGTTAATAGAAATGAGCTGATCTTAATGGATTCCTAATTATGGTTTATATATATTCAGTGTTTTTTTCTTGTAATGTTGTCTGAAGAAGTGCACTTAATTCATGTGCATGAAAGCGCTAACAACATTTTAATAAATTACTTGGATTCTACTGCGGTCGTCAGCTTTTGTTTACTCCTACACCACATTTTAGTCCCCCTCTCTCTAACTTTTCTCCTTCTATATTCGGCTACAGCCTACCCCCCCTTTTCTGTAGCTGCTTGTAATACTAGCCTTGCCCTACAGGTGGCACCTCTATCCCATCCAATATTTCTTCTGCTTTTCATTTGCTATTTTGCTTTATTATTCTACACTTCTTTTACCTTAGATTACTCTACACTTCACACTTTACCCTAACTTGCTATACCTGCCTGTTTTCTAACAGACTACTACCTTTTCTCTGCTTCTTCTTACCCTAGACATAACTAACTTACCTTCAATATTCAGCTCTGCTGATTGGTTCTCCTCTAGCTGCTCCATTCTCTGTTTCAACCCGCTCCGTTTGCCCTACGGGCTCACCCCGCTCCCCTACCCTACCCCCAAATCCCACCCACCCCAGTGGTCCTAAACTTATACTTCACTGACCACTCCCTCATCCCATCTCTTCCTATCACAATCCTCATCATCACCAAACCACACCCTTAAAACTCTCTCCTAATTAGTACTACTAAACTCTCTTACAAACCACTCCCTCTACTTCCCAACCTTACTCTACTCTACCTCCTATGTAAGCCTGTGGTACTTTCTCACCTACTTAACTTATAACCTGCTCAACCTCTTCATACACTCTCCTTTCCTTACTACTACACCTACTAACACAATATACTCCCTACTTAAATCCTAGTACTATGGCCCCATCTAATAAAACTATATTCACCACCTTTTTATTCCTAACTACCACACTAGCCTTTCTTACCATACCTTACTCACTTACCTCCTACGAACATCTTTCTCTATCTGAACAAAACCATTGCAGTCAACAGACTTTACCATCTTCTTTCACCTTTTTCCTTAACCATAATAACATAACCTGTTTCTCTAACTATATATTACCAAAATTCCACAGAACAACCCACATTATTTACTTCTCTACCAAAAAGACTTTTAATAACCTCTATAAACTCCTAAAATCTCTACTATAACCCCAGCAACATCCCCTCCTAGACGGTGACATTCATCCAAACCCTGGCCCCTTTACTGACTCCCCCACTAACCCTACCAATTTTACAGTACCTATACTTTCTACAATTACGAATCCATCTAACTCCCTTCTGATAGCTCACCTTAACATTAGAAGTATTAACAATAAAATCTCCCACCTGCATGCACTCCTAGATATCCATTAATTTGACATTCTATGTCTTACAGAAACTTGGCTAAAACCATCTACTCTAGACCAAGAAATTAGCCCTCCTGGCTATAACATCCTCAGAAATGACCGTAAAATAAAAAAGGTGGGGGTTTAGCCATTCTCTATAAATCTAATCTCCAAATTTCCCCCATTAATGTGCTTCCATCATTAGACTCTAAATCTGGAACCCTATCTATCAAACTTTAAATCAATAACTCCAAATCTATCTATATAATCTGCATGTATCTACCTCCAGGTAATAAAACATATTCTCTAGAGAACCTGCTGAGTCACCTCTCTACCCAACTACCCCAGGAGACCATTGTACTTGGTGACGTCAACATAGACTGGTCCACTTGCAGTTCTCTAAACCCTACCAACCACGTAAACCTCTTCGGATTCTCACAATTAATAACAACTCCTACAAGAATCCATAAACCTAGTAACAAGGAAAGTACTCTGGACTGGATTCTTATTAATAGCCACCCTGAATCTTATACTCCAAGAACCCTTCCAGACGATATCAGTGACCACGTACTTACCTACATCATTAGACAAAAAGTCCATATTGCAACTACTTATAATCTCAAAACCTCCCGCTTAAAAAAATTATTTAATCCAGACAGCTTCTTAACTGAATTGCAAGCATGTGACTGGTCACCACTAACCTATCTAGAACTAGACGAAGCTGTCACCTATTTTAATACAAACTTTCTTCAAATCCTAGACTCCCATGCACCTTATTGCTCCACTAGAATATAACCCAAATCTGCCCCTTGGCTCACAAAACAAACTAGGCAAAAGATACTCCTCAGAAATAAAATCTGGGCCAAATGGAGATCTACCAAATGTACAACAACCCACCTCCAATTTAAACAACTAAGAAATACCACCAAAAAGGATATTCTTAGAGACAAAAAAGATTTCTTCCTACACCTTCAACAAACCAATCAACAAACTCCACAAAAATTCTGGTCTGGGATAAACAAACTTCTTCAGCCAGGTCACACTACTACTCCTGACCCAACTGGTTTCAACAATAGCAACTCCAACCTAATCCCCGATGCCTTTAATAACTATTTCACAGATGCCATTCAAACCCTAGCCAATTCTTTACCACCCCCACTGCTACCCAACCTAATAACTGCAATACTTCTCTACCCACCTTTCAAATACAACCTGTATCTACTTCTCTCATCTGTAAGCTTCTTCAAAAATTGAAACCTTGCACCCCGTCTGCTGACCATCTCCCATCTGAATACCTACAAATTGCCGCAAAATCCATAGACTATCCCATCTCAATCCTTATTAACAGAACTATCTCTGAGGGCAAAATCCCTGCTTTATGGAAAATATCCCATATCATCCCTCTACATAAAGGAGGACCATCTACTGAGCTCTCTAACTTTCGCCCTATTGCTCTACTCTCCCCATTAGCTAAGATAATGGAAAAATGTATTCACAAACAACTGCTTAACCACTTACTACAAAATAACCTACTGGCAAACTGCCAACATGGCTTCAGGCCATTCCATAGCACATCTACTGCCCTTTTATCCTTTACCGACACCATATATAAAAATCGTAACAATAACTCTTTCTCCTCTGCTCTATTCATTGACCTGTCAAAAGCCTTTGACATGGTTAACCATAACCTACTATTAAACAAACTAAAGGCTCACTCTCTCGAACCTCAAGCCATACAATGGTTTAGGTCTTATCTGGAAAATAGACAGCAAGCAGTACTTTGGCAGAACAGTCTGTCTTCACTACTTCCAGTAAATACTGGAGTACCCCAGGGCTCTATCTTAGGTCCCCTACTCTTCTCCTTATTTATTAATAACTTACACACGAACTTACCTCAAGCCACCTGCATTCAATATGCTGATGACTCCACTTTAATCTGCATAGCCAAGAATATATCCTCTCTCCACTCCCTCACCCAAACTGTTTTTCAGAATGTTGAAAACTGGTTTATGCAACACTGCCTCCTCCTTAATCCCAAAAAAAACAAAACTACTGCTTTTTACTCCTACTCATAAATCACCTATTCCTTTCTTCTCTTTAA
Source organism: Protopterus annectens (assembly GCF_019279795.1). NCBI lineage: Eukaryota > Metazoa > Chordata > Ceratodontiformes > Protopteridae > Protopterus > Protopterus annectens. Next base: position 7,835,098 of record NC_056747.1, on the reverse strand, counting down.
CCTCTAACAATGGTACCAACATCAACCCAGAGACTACAACCCGCCTACTAGGTGTAACTATTGATAATCATCTCAACTACGATGAACACATAAACTCTACTATAAAGTCTGTTAACAGAAAACTTGGCACCTTCTATAGAATAAAACCCTTCCTCACCCCTTCTGCAAGGAAAGCAATTGCCCAGACCCACCTTATGTCTACCCTCTTCTATGCCCCTGTTATATATACCAACCTATCCAAAAACAACCTCTCCAAACTCTCCACCTGTTATAATAGTATAGCTAGATTCATCACATGTTCCCCCTTTAAAACTCACCACTGCCTTAACCTCAAACAACTTGGATGGCTAGAACTGAAAAACCAGATACTCTTTCAACAATTACTTATTACGCACAAGACCCTGTACCACCCTAACAACACCCCTATCCTCACTAATCTAATTACACCATACACTAATCTAGCTACACTACGCTCTGCTAACAAGCTTCTAGTTTCCTCAAATAAAGCCAACAACAAAGCCGGGGATTCACTTTTCTCAAACACTGCAGGAAAATTCTGGAATCAGCTTCCTGCTGAATTATCTACCCTTGCTTCTACTTCTCTTTTTAAAAAACATCTTAAAGAACATCTGAAAGCTCATTGGCTTTGTCCATGTACTAACCCAGACTGACTTCTTTTTCCCTTCTATTCTTAACCCTATCCCTTCTCCTTTAACCTGTACTTCCAAATCGAATTACTACTCTTCCTCTGGAATAAGACAATGACATATATATTCTTTCCCATAACTAAGACTTGCTCATACCTTCTAGTGTGATTTGTAGAATTGTTTTAGTTTAGTTTTTTATAGAATTGTTTAGTTAATTTCTACTAATACTGTTTAGTATACAAATGTATTATTATAACTGTTCACTAGACCATTGCTACCTCTGTATTTATTCTTAATGGTTCTATGTATTGTTAACTGTCTCAATATTCATGTTTGGAGCTTTTCTCCCCGGGCCTCTACTGAAAATGGACATATATCCAGCTAGACTAGCCCGGTCAACAAATGTAAAATAAAAATAAATAAATACTTTCATGCAGCGTACCCCTCCCAACTCCACACCTAAATACATCTCATACTCCCACATGCACTAAGAACCTAACTATACTTTCATGCAGCCTACTCCTCACAACTCCCACATGCACTAAGAACCTAACTATACTTTCATGCAGCCTACCCCTCACAACTCCACACCTAAATACATCTCATGCTCCCACATGCACTAAGAACAGCCTACCCCTCACAACTCCACACCTAAATACATCTCATGCTCCCACATGCGCTAAGAACCTAACTATACTTTCATGCAGCGTACCCCTCCCAACTCCAAACCTAAATACATCTCATACTCCCACATGCACTAAGAACCTAACTATACTTTCATGCAGCCTACTCCTCACAACTCCACACCTAAATACATCTCATACTCCCACATGCACTAACAACCTAGCTATACTTTCATGCAGCCTACCCCTCACAACTCCAGACCTAAATACATCTCATGCTCCCACATGCACTAAGAACCTAACTATACTTTCATGCAGCCTACCCCTCACAACTCCACACCTAAATACATCTCATGCTCCCACATGCACTAAGAACCTAACTATACTTTCATGCAGCCTACCCCTCACAACTCCACACCTAAATACATCTCATGCTCCCACATGCACTAAGAACAGCCTACCCCTCACAACTCCACACCTAAATACATCTCATGCTCCCACATGCACTAAGAACCTAACTATACTTTCATGCAGCCTACCCCTCACAACTCCACACCTAAATACATCTCATACTCCCACATGCACTAAGAACCTAACTATACTTTCATGCAGCCTACCCCTCACAACTCCACACCTAAATACATCTCATGCTCTCACATGCACTAAGAACCTAACTATACTTTCATGCAGCCTACCCCTCACAACTCCACAACTAAATACATCTCATACTCCCACATGCACTAAGAACCTAACTATACTTTCAATGAACATTCAAAGTATCAGGAATAAAATCTCCCCTTTCTATGCCTGGCTGTCTTTACATACCCCTGATATCCTTTGCCTCGCAGAAACCTGTCTCAAGCCCCATATAGCAGATAATGAAATACTTCCACCTGGTTACAATATCCTAAGGCATGACCGCATCAAAAAGAAAAGTGGTGGTGTGGCTATCCTCTATTCTAACCAGCTCACATTTCACACTCTCACAAGCACTCCCCCAGATTTGCACCCCGCTGAAATCCTCATAGCCAACTGTGATTTAAACACTGACAAAAGGTTAGCCATTGCTGCCCTCTATATTCCCCTGGCAATAACATCCCTATCTTAGAACACGTTCTCTCCTGGATCTCCCTTAACATCACCTATGAGATGGTTGTCTTGAGAGATGTAAACATTGATTGGAATGCCTTAACCACTGAAAGCCCAAACTCCTCCATGAACCTCTTTGGTTTCGCCCAGCTGATCTCTAACTCAACCCGTCTAAATAAGCACAGCAACCATATCTCCACCCTTTACTGGATCCTCACCTCTAATCCCAATTTTACCATAACCCCTCTACTCTACCTGGCGCACTTAGTGATCACCATCCCACCTACATACTTAGACACTAACCTCAACTTCACAAACCCCAACAATATAAACACTGACAAACTCTCCGACTTTAATCCTGATACTTTCAGCACCCTGCTCTCTTCAATTGACTGGTCCTTCCTCCACAATCTTCCCCTGGAGAATTCAGCTCTTGTCTTTAACAGCATTTTCCCAGATATGCCCAACTCGCTACCCCTATCAGAAAATTTAGGATTAAAACTCGTTATGCCCCCTGGCTCACACAAGACACCAAAACCCTAATAAATAAGAGAGAGAGAGAGAGAGAGAGAGTGCCTGGAAAAAGTGGAACAAATCCAAATCCATTTCTGACCTTCACACATACAGACAGCTCCGCAATCTAACATAAAAAGGTCATCGGTGACAAACAAATTCTTTTCCATAAACCACTTAATAATCCTTACTCTAACCCCCCAAAATTCTGGAAATATGTTAATAAGCTGTCATACCCTGGGATCTCATGTTCTCCTAATCCTAGCCCAAGCAGCACCCCCACCGAGACTGCTATGCTTCTAAATTCCCACTTCATCAACTCATCAACTCCATCCATAACCTCACTAAAAGCGATACTGCTACCTAGCCCTCACCACCAATCACCACCAGTTTGACCACCTTCTCGCTTAAACCTACCCCCACATCCTATATTAAATCACTTCGGACCAAACTAAAACCATGCTGTCCATCAGCTGATACCTTACCTCATTTCCCAAAACTAGCTGCTAACTCTATTGCTTTCCCTGTCTCTACATTAATCAACAGATCCATCAAGGAATGCTCTGTACCCGATATCTGGAAAAAATTCCATGTTATCCCATTACATACAGGCGGTACTGCAACCGACCCTCGAACTTCAGTCCTATTTCCATCTCATCTCCCCTGTCTAAAATTCTTGAAAAATGTATCCACAAACAGCTTCTTTATCATATTCTCCAAGAAAATCTCCTGACCCCCCACAACACGGCACAGCACTGCTCTCACATCCTTCATCAATCCCAGCGCTAAATCACATGACAACAATAAATTCATTTCCTGCCTGTTTCTGGATCTATCCAAAACTTTTGATACGGTTTCTCAGGGAGGTTGGCATAATAGTTAAGGTGTTTACCTTACAGAGACAAGGTGCAGGGTTTGATTCTCACATGGGGAAATTGGCTAGGCTTAAAATGGCCCACAAGGGCAGTTAGCTTAGTGCTAAGTTATGAACCTATGAACCTACTACTATCCAAACTTACCTCTCTTAACCTCTCAAGCTCTACTATATCATGGTTCTCCAGCTACCTCTCAAACAGATTTCAGGCTGTGAGATGGCAAACTATTCTCCATTTCTTCCAGTACAAACTGGGGTGCCCCAAGGGTCTATCCTTGGTCCCCTACTTTTCATAAATGACTGCCACTCTTCCTATCCACTCTCTACCCTTATGCAATATGTGGGCAACTCTACAATTATCTCCTGCTCTGATAGCATCACACACCCTCATACCCTCACCCAAGAATCCCTCCACTCCACTGAAAGATGGCTTACTTCCCACCAACTTCTACTAAATCATAAGAAAACTAAACTTCTCTTGTTTCTCCCTACTTCCCTTCAGCATCTTAAATCTTCATTCTCTGTCTCCTACCTGAATAATACTACCATCTCATCTGAACCCCACACCAAGCTCTTAGGTGTTGATGACCATCTCATATTCAACCTACACACTCAGCAGTGCATTAAAAAGACTCATCAAAAACTAGGTCTGCTTTATAGAAATAAATACCTTACAAATGCCCCCAGACTCTCCCTTGCACAAGCCTTTCTACTCCCTCTCTCCTCTATGCTGCCACTGTTCTTATACACCTTCAATCAAATATTCTTACTCAGTTTGAACTGACCTATAACAAAATAGGTTGATTTGCCTCCAGCCTATCTTACCGCACCCACCATTGCTTCGCACTAAGAAATTTGCAGTGGCTGGAATTCAATCACCAAATCCTAATACCACAACTTCTCTTGGCTCATTCAGTTCTGCATAAACCTTCTTCCTGTCCTTCTCTCACCACTATCATCCAGCCCTGTACTCCCAAACGCTCCCTCTGCAGCTCTCAACAAAACCTTATGCACAAATACAAGCCCAACAAAAATGCTTGAAAAGTACTTTATAGCTATTCCATTGCAAATGCCTGGAATAAACTATCCCACAATGTCAGATGAACTAAACACCTTTAAAATAGCAATTAAAGACGACTTCCACAAATTGACATGCCTCTGCCAGGAGTGGACCCAACATAAGCTGCCTGCCACTAGCACTGAGTGCTTTCCCTCAACTGTTATCATACTAGTTCAATTACAGCCCCCTCCTGCTCTCTGTTCCTTCTAACTGTTCTTCTGCTTCTATTCTGCACCTCACTAGCATCAACATTACATATCTGGGTACTCTTTTACCTCAAATATTCTTTACTAGGGCTTTCCCTTACTACAATGTCACTTCCTAAATCTACCTGTAACTGATCATACTTTGTTATTATCAAATATTTATCCAGGTTAGTCCCAGATGATAAATCTCCAACTTACTAGTATTTCTCATTTTCTACAGAATATTATATATATATATATATATATATATATATATTATATATATCATATTATATGCAGTTATTTATTGTTTAATTCATATTTTTATTTCATCTTTTATTTCATTTACTTGACTTGTAACAAATGTATCTGCTAATGAATCTCTATGCATTGTAATACTGGAGATTTTCTCCTTGGGTCTCTCCTGAAAAAGGGCTTTTGCCCAGTCAGACCAGCCCTGTTAACAAATGTCAAATAAATAAATAAATACATTAGCATAGGAAGCTTAAAAGATTTATGGATTAGCCATATCCAGAAGTCATATACACAAAAATATGTATATAGAGACCTTGTAAATACTCGTTCCTCCAGAAGCCATAAGATGGGGGTTGGTGGAATGGGAGTTGAGAAAGAATGAAAATAGACAACATACATGGAACATTATGGTAAGTACATAACTTCTTAATCTGATGCTATCAATCTTCATTCTATCCTCAGCAAGTGGGACAGTGTCCCTAGCTATCTGTGTCCAGGGTGGACTCAAGGAAGGATATTCCTGACCACCATACAACCAAAAGATACCCTACCTCTGGACACCAGATCTGACTTGTAGTGAGTGACAATAGTATGAGGAGTAGCCCAAGTTGCTGCTCCACATATATCATCCATGGACATTCTTGAATGAAAAACTGCGGAAGTAGCCATGGATTTAGTGGAGTGCTCTTTCAAGGGATGTATAAGAGAAATGCCCAATTTAGTACAGACAAAGGAAATGCAATTTGTCAACTAGTTTGATAAGGTAACTTTGGAAACTGGTTTTCCCAAGGTTGGTTCACAAAAGGAAATAAACAGTTGGTCAGCTTTCCAGATTGTTGCTGTTCTATGTAAACAGAATCACAATTGTCTATGAACAACCAGTAAATGTAAGATATATTTTTCTTTGCTGATAAACTTGGGCAAAAACACTGGTAGATTGATAGCTCTATTGATATTGGATTCTGACACCACCAGGACAAATTACTATGCAAGGTCACTCTATCTTTGATGAAAAACAAATATGGAGGTTTCAAAGAAAATGCTTGGATATCTGAAATTCTTCTTGTGGAAGTGATGGCAACCAAGAAAATTGTCTTCCATGTAAGATATTTAAGGTCACATGTAGATGCTTGTTCAAAAAGAGGTTGTGGGAGAGACTGTAGCATCAAATTTAAATCCCATAGAGGAGTAGGGTCTTTAAAAGGAGCCTTAGAAGAAGGGTCCCTTTCAAGAAGGCCTTACTCAATTTGTGAGAAGCTATGGATGCACCATTAAAACCGGTATGGTAATTTGAAATTGCTGCTTGTTGTATTTTAATGGTTGAAGAACTAGCATCATTTTGAAATAAATGTGCAAGGAAATCTAAAATGTGACTGATATTAGCTGAAAAGGGGTCAAGATTGCATTGCGGAGCTCAAAGGCCACATTTTTTTTCTATTTACCGGAATATATTTTTCTTGTCGAGAGTTTATGGGAAGATATAATTATACATCAGACAGGTGATAAGAGCATAGATTGCCTGGCTACTAAGGGAACTGAAGAAGCCAAGCAGCCAGCTTGAGGTTGGGTAAATCCAGGTGTAACATGCCTGTCAAGTGAGCCAGGAGATCCAGAGCCAGATCTAAGTTCCATGGTGACTGAACCAGGTGAGGCCAGAGGAAGGGAAAACAAATTTGTCGAGGCCAAAAGGGGGCAATGACGATTACTCTGCTCTTTGACCTGAGAGCTTTCTGCAGAAATTATGGAATCACTGGAGTTGGTGGGAAGGCATAAAGCAGCCCAGGAGGCCAATCGTGAAGCAGAGGATTCCTCTGTGACTGCCCCTGTGGATGAACCACAACAAAGTAGTTGTTTCACTTGTTATTTATGAGAGAGGCAAAAAGATCACAGCATGATTGGCCCCACTGACAGAAAATCTTCTCAACCACTTTCTTGTTCAGGGACCACTCATGTGGGAGAAGAATGTACCTGCTCAGCTTGTCTGCAATTATGATGGATTTCCCTGGAATGTCTGTCACTAAAAGAAAGTGGTCAGAAGAGACTGCCCACTGCCAGACCCTGAGAGCTTCTTGACATAATGGGTAAGATTTGGTTTTCCCTTCTTTTTTGATGTATCAGACAACTGACATGTTGTCTGTTTGAATCCAAGTTGTCCCAGAAAGAAGTGCAAATTTGAAATACTCGCAACGACAAAAGCACTGCTCTCATCTCTATAACATTTATGTGCAAACTGAACTCTTCAGGGGACCAAGTACCCTGGACTGTCTTCTCCAGATAATGCTACCCCTACCCTATCTGGGAAGCATCCATGGTCACTATGGCATTGGGCTATTGGCAGATGAAACAGTTGGTTGGACTGGATCCACCAATACAGTCTCTTTTGCAAGTCTCGGCAAGTCTTATCTAATGTGACACTGATTGATGAAGGATTGACCATTGAGTAGCCAGCATCCACTGTAGGATCCACATGTACAACCTGGCTAACAGAACTAAGGTTATAGCCCCCTCTCCCCCATGAGGGCTAGAGTGTAAAGAACTGTATGGGCTGGAAATGAGGTGCATTTTACTACCTTTTTGGCATTTGATCTTACTATTTGAACTCCGTGTGGTGGAAGGGAAGCAATGGCAGACTGTGTATTGAGAAGTGCTCCAATACATTCCAATGTTCGACTAGGCTGAAGTGCTCCAATACATTCCAGTGTTCGACTTGGCTGAAGTGCTCCAATAGATTCCAATGTTCGACTTGGCTGAAGTGCTCCAATACATTCCAATGTTCGACTTGGCTGAAGTGCTCCAATACATTCCAATGTTCGACTTGGCTGAAGTGCTCCAATACATTCCAATGTTCGACTTGGATGAAGTGCTCCAATACATTCCAATGTTCGACTTGGCTGAAGTGCTCCAATACATTCCAATGTTCGACTTGGCTGAAGTGCTCCAATACATTCCAATGTTCAACTTGGCTGAAGTGCTCCAACACATTCCAATGTTTGACTTGGCTGAAGTGCTCCAATAAATTCCAATGTTCGACTTGGTTGAAGTGCTCCAATACATTCCAGTGTTCGACTTGGCTGAAGTGCTCCAATACATTCCAATGTTCGACTTGGCTGAAATGCTCCAATACATTCCAATGTTCAACTTGGCTGAAGTGCTCCACTACATTCCAATGTTCGACTTGGCTGAAGTGCTCCACTACATTCCAATGTTCGACTTGGCTGAAGTGCTCCAATACATTCCAATGTTTGACTTGTCTGTACTGCTCCAATACATTCCAATGTTCGAGTTGGCTGAAGTGCTCCACTACATTCCAATGTTCGACTTGGCTGAAGTGCTCCATTACATTCCAATGTTCGACTTGGCTGAAGTGCTCCAATACATTCCAATGTTTGACTTGTCTGTACTGCTCCAATACATTCCAATGTTCAACTTGGCTGAAGTGCTCCACTACATTCCAATGTTCGACTTGGCTGAAGTGCTCCACTACATTCCAATGTTCGACTTGGCTGAAGTGCTCCAATACATTCCAATGTTTGACTTGTCTGTACTGCTCCAATACATTCCAATGTTCGAGTTGGCTAAAGTGCTCCACTACATTCCAATGTTCGACTTGGCTGAAGTGCTCCATTACATTCCAATGTTCGACTTGGCTGAAGTGCTCCAATACATTCCAATGTTTGACTTGCCTGTACTGCTCCAATACATTCCAATGTTCGAGTTGGCTGAAGTGCTCCACTACATTCCAATGTTCGACTTGGCTGAAGTGCTCAACTACATTCCAATGTTCGACTTGGCTGAAGTGCTCCAATACATTCCAATGTTTGACTTGTCTGTACTGCTCCAATACATTCCAATGTTCGAGTTGGCTGAAGTGCTCCACTACATTCCAATGTTCGACTTGGCTGAAGTGCTCCATTACATTCCAATGTTCGACTTGGCTGAAGTGCTCCAATACATTCCAATGTTCGACTTGTCTGTACTGCTCCAATACATTCCAATGTTCGACTTGGCTGAAGTGCTCCATTACATTCCAATGTTCGACTTGGCTGAAGTGCTCCAATACATTCCAATGTTCGACTTGTCTGTACTGCTCCAATACATTCCAATGTTCGACTTGGCTGAAGTGCTCCATTACATTCCAATGTTCGACTTGGCTGAAGTGCTCCATTACATTCCAATGTTCGACTTGGCTGAAGTGCTCCATTACATTCCAATGTTTGACTTGGCTGAAGTGCTCCACTACATTCCAATGTTCGACTTGGCTGAACTGCTCCAATACATTCCAATGTTTGACTTGTCTGTACTGCTCCAATACATTCCAATGTTTGAGTTGGCTGAAGTGCTCCACTACATTCCAATGTTCGACTTGGCTGAAGTGCTCCATTACATTCCAATGTTCGACTTGGCTGAAGTGCTCCAATACATTCCAATGTTTGACTTGTCTGTACTGCTCCAATACATTCCAATGTTCAACTTGGCTGAAGTGCTCCACTACATTCCAATGTTTGACTTGGCTGAAGTGCTCCACTACATTCCAATGTTCGACTTGGCTGAACTGCTCCAATACATTCCAATGTTTGACTTGGCTGAAGTGCTCCAATACATTCCAATGTTCGACTTGGCTGAAGTGCTCCATTACATTCCAATGTTCGACTTGGCTGAAGTGCTCCAATACATTCCAGTGTTTGACTTGTCTGTACTGCTCCAATACATTCCAATGTTCAACTTGGCTGAAGTGCTCCACTACATTCCAATGTTCGACTTGGCTGAAGTGCTCCACTACATTCCAATGTTCGACTTGGCTGAAGTGCTCCAATACATTCCAATGTTTGACTTGTCTGTACTGCTCCAATACATTCCAATGTTCGAGTTGGCTGAAGTGCTCCACTACATTCCAATGTTCGACTTGGCTGAAGTGCTCCATTACATTCCAATGTTCGACTTGGCTGAAGTGCTCCAATACATTCCAATGTTTGACTTGTCTGTACTGCTCCAATACATTCCAATGTTCAACTTGGCTGAAGTGCTCCACTACATTCCAATGTTCGACTTGGCTGAACTGCTCCAATACATTCCAATGATCGACTTGGCTGAAGTTGTCATTTGCTGTAGTTTATTGTTTATTTATTTATTTATTATTTATTTTACATTTGTTGACCGGGCTAGTCCAACTGGATATATCTCCATTTTCAGCAGAGGCCTGGGGAGAAAAGCTCCACATTTAAAAAAGGAATTACATTTTAAGCACAAAAAAAAAATAACTCATAATACACATTATTACCTATTTCTAAAAACAAGACTAGTAAGAGTAAGAGCAGGGCAAGAGAAATGACAGAAAGTTGTCTGAAGAAAGAAGAGGAAGTTGAACAATCTAGGGAAAAAGTAACATCCAAATGAACAAACTAACAAGTTTTAATACCAAGAAGAGAGATGAAAGTTCAAGGAGAGAGAAGCAGTGAAAAAAGAGAGAGCAAGGATAAAGAGAAATACTAGTGAGTAAGAGATTTGTAGCCATAAGGAGGATAGATGCAGAAGAGGACTTCACAGAGGTAGAGATAGAAAGAAAAAGAGAGGAAGCAGGATGGAAAGAAAAGTAGGGAGAGAGATGGATAAGATAGAGCAAATTACTTTAGTCAGGATTAGAGCATGGACACATCCAGTGGCTTTTAAGGTAAATTCTAAGTTTTTGTTTAAACAGAACAGTAGATGCAATGGAAGTAAGTTCAGTAGGTAATTGATTCCAGTGTTTTCCAATAGTGTTAGAGAAAAGGGAATCACCTGCTAGGTTATTGGATTTGGTTAAGGTAACTAGCAGCTTACTTGATGAACGAAGGGAGTTCAGATTAGAGTAGGGGGTTGTATGGGTGTGTTTTGAGGTTGGTAGAATGCTTTTTGGACAAATGTCAGTTGAGACTGTAGCAGCATGTTAGACAATTCAAGCCAGTTAAGTTGCTGCAGATTCAGACAGTGGTGAGTTCTGAAGGGTTGACCAGTGACAAATCTAGCTATATTATTGTATGTGGAACATAATTTTGAGAGATTATTTTTCTTTAGGTTTGTATAGATTGGTGAGGCATAGAGAAGAGTCGAGATAAGATGAGAGTGGGCAAGAGTAGCTTTGGCTTGGGGGGTTAAGAAAGTTTTAATTCTATAAAGAGAGCCAAGTTTCCTGTTTACAGATTTAATGGTATTGTTGATATGACAATCAAAAGTAAGGTTGTTGTCAATCGTGACACCTAGCAGTTTGGTATCGGGGTCGGGTGATATAATGGTTCCATTGTTAGATAGGATAGTAAAGTCTAATAGAGGGGATCTGGTACTGGGCTTAAAGAGTAGGAGTTTGGTTTTTTTAGCGTTTAGGAGTAGGCAGCGTTTTGAGAACCAAGTTTCAACTTTAGAGAAAACAGCTTGAGTAATAGTTTGAAGTTCAGAGATGGATTTAGCAGAGCAAATTAATGTGGAATCATCTGCGTATTGTATACAAGTAGCCTGGGGGATAGCTGTTTGTAAGTCATTAATAAAGAGGGAGAAAAGAAGTGGTCCAAGAATGGAGCCTTGGGGGACCCCGAGTGAAATTGGGAGAAGGGATGAGAGTTTATTATCCCAGAGAACAGCTTGTTTCCTGTTTGTAAGATAGGAACAAAACCATTGGACAGTCTTAGATTCTAAGGAGAGAGATTCAAGAATTTTTAAGAGAATAGAGTGGTTGACCATATCGAAGGCTTTGGATAGGTCAATGAACAGAGCTGAAGACAGGGTACAATTATTTTGGTTTTTGTTAATAAGGTCTGTAAAGGTGAGGAGAGCGGTGGTTGTGCTATGAAAAGGCCTAAAGCCATGTTGACAGGGAGTGAGAATGTTATTTTTTATTAGGTGGTCCATTAACTGATAATGGACACATTTTTCCATGATTTTTGCTAGTGGGGACAACAGAGCAATGGGCCTATAATTAGAGTATTCATAGGAGTTACCTCCTTTGTGTAAGGGTATGATGAGATTTTCCCGAAGTCAGGTATGGTTTCTTCATTTATGGTTCTGTTAATAAGAATAGATATGGGGTAGGCCATTTCATGGCTGATTTTGAAGGAATTCAGATGGGAGTTGGTCTGCTGAGGGGGTGCATGGTTTGAGTTTGTGAATACATTTTTGTATAATGGCAGTAGAGATGGGTTGTAGCCTAAAGGCTGGTAGTTTGGAGGTGGCAGGATTGGGGATACTAGTGTTGTCACTAGAGAGGTGTGAGGCCAAAGAGTTAATAGTATCAATAAAGAAAGAGTTGAAAGTGTTGGCAGTGTCAAGGGTGGAATTCTTTTCAGATCCGGTAGGGAAGGAGTGGTAGTCTGTCCAGGGTGTAGAAGCCTGTTAAGGGTTGACCAGAATTTTGAGGGTTGTTGTGGTTAGCTTGTTGGAGATTACTATAATAGCTTCTTTTATCAGAGAAAATGGCTTTTTGGTAGAGTTTCTTAGGTGTCTAAAGGTCTGTTGGTCTACACTAGATTTGCTAGCTCGCCATTTTTTCCATGCTTTGTTTCTAAGATTCATTTTTTGTCTTGTGTCTTTAGATAGCCAGGGGGCAGGTTTAGATTTAATTCGGATGGAGCGTGATGGTGCATGATTATCAAGAATAGTTAGGAAGGTGGTGTTGAAGAAAAGTACAGCTTCTTCAAGGGGAAGTGTCTTAAGTGGGTTCCAATTGCAGGCCTTTAGTTCTATTCTAAATTGAGTAGGGTTGAAACATTTGAGATTGCGTAAGGTCCTACAGATAGGTGTATTGTTAGAGGCATTTCTTTGTCTAATAATAAAGGTTAGATTGTGATCACTAAAGTCATCAGGTACTGTTCCATACTGATATTTAAGTTGAGGTTTGTTAATAAGTATCCAGTCTAGAGTACTTCCTTTGTTGTTAGATTTATTGATCCTGGTAGAGGTGTTTATTATTTGACTGAAGCCAAAAAGGTTGATATGGGAACCTGGGTTATTAGTAGTTAAAGAGGACCAGTCCAGGTTGAGATCACCAAGAATTATGGTTTCTTGAGGATAGGAGGTGGAGAGCCAACTTAGGATATTTTCTATAGTGGTGGAATTATTTCCAGGAGGTAGATATATACAGATGATATAGATGGATTTTTTAGGGTTTAGTTGTAGCTTCGAGATGAGAAGTTCAGTCTTATTACTGTCTGGGTTATCATAGGGTATTAATGTTACATTAAGTTCTGTTTTAAATAGAATTGCAACTCCTCCGCCTTTTTAGTTTTGGTCAAGTCTTAGGATGTTATAGCCTGGAGGTAGGATTACATTGTCTTTAGTAAAGGGTTTCAACCAGGTTTCAGTTAAACAGAGAATATCAAAGGAGTGATGTTGAAGAAGGGAGTGGAGATGGGTGATTTTGTTATTGACGCTTCGTATATTAAGGTGACCTATGAGTAGAGTATTTGGATTAGAGGTTGGTAGTGGAAGGGAAGAGTTTAGTATAGAGGTTGCTTCGTCAGATGAAGTGGTTAAGGGCCCTGGGTTGGGGTGGATGTCCCCATCTGCTAAGGTAGAATGCTTCTGTTTGAGGTAGGCTGTGATGGGGGAGTATAGTGAGTATTTTGGTTTCCTTATCAAGAGATTTAGAATTTTAATGTGGAACAGTCTGTGATATCTGGCAAGGAGGTAGCTAGGGGTAGATGTAATGTTTAAATGAGTCAAATTTATTGTTATTCCAAGGAGACTACAGGTGTGGAGAACCCGATCCCTTGCATACATGAGTTGATGACTGATCAGAGCTGTAATGAGCCAGTCGTCCAAGGAAACACCCAGAATGCCTGCAGTCTGAGGTAAGCTGCTACTACTGCAATGCATTTTGTGAACACCATGGGGGCTGTGGTGAGTCCAAAGGGCAGTACTCTGAATTGGTAGTGACTGGCTCCCAGCTGGAAGTGAAGAACTTTCTGTAGCACCTGTTCATTTTTACCTGATATTGCCCAATACAGGGAGAATGAACTAAACTGTAACCATCCGGAACTTGGTTCGGTGACCAGATTTGTTTTAGATTTGTGAGTTCCAAAATTGGTCTCCAGTCCCTTGTTTTCTTTGACACTAAAATGAATCTTGAGTAAGTTCTGGGTCCTATCTGGTCTGGTGGGACCTCTTGGATGACTTCTTTCTAGCAGCTTTTGTATATGAAATGGCACAGACTACCAAATTACATTAAAGCAAGTACTAGTTTAGATATTTTTAAGAACAGCCTGGATACCTGTTATGGGAACAAGTGTTTTGGAATATTGGCAAGCTAGAAGGGCATTAATGCCCATGCTCGAAATATTTGTATGCATGTATGTATGAATTGCTGCTTGATCACTCTGACTGAGTAGAACATTGGGGATTTTTCTTTGAATTGGTTATGGTAGGGAAAATGGTATTATGTAACCTCTGGATATAATCCTCTGCACCCAATTATCATTTATTTCTAGCCAGGCTCTCTGGTGCAGGGATAATTCTCCCACAGCTGTCTACAGAGGTGGATAGTCGGGCCTCCGTTCAGGAGTGCTGGTAGGGTTTATCAAAGAAAGATTATCGACAGCCCTGGTTTTGCAGGCCACCTCTGCTACAAGGGCAATAACGTCTATTGGAGTTTCCCCCCTACCCCTAGGGTACTTCCTCCATGTGTGTCATGGAAAGAACCTTGGGACTTTTTGAACCACATTTTCCAGACACTCCACTGATTCCTGGAGTAGGATCTTTTGGGGGCTGAAAAATTTATGCCCATGATAGACGAGGTCTTCCCATCATTCTCATACTGGACAGCATTTCCTTTACTTTAGGATCAAAAAGAGTAGCTCCTTCCAAAGGGGCATTGACAAAATTGGACTTAAATGGCTCTGCAAAACTGCACAAGCACATCCATGCATGCCTCCTCATGGAAATGCCTGAGCCCACTGTCCTCAAGGTCCCTTCCACTATGTTGAAAACTAACCTCATACAAAGTATTGGATATTGATGGTAGGGTTGTCAACTGAGTGGTTACCAAACCTTGGACCTCTTCAGAAATGTATTCCGCAGCCACCAGGGTACAAACGGACAATTTCAAAGGTACTGAAGTTAATTGTTCTAGCCCTAATTACAACAAAGCAAATAGCAATAATCAATATAAGAAAAATAGAATGTATACTACTGATAGAGCGTTTGGTGGCAATGACAATGACTTTTTGGATCGTTTTTTTTTAAGTGATGATTACAATTGCAACAACAATGATGGTCACACAGAGAATTATGTTGTTGGGTGACAATTTGGTGGAGTAAAGTTGTCTATTAAGGACAAGATATATTTTTTGGGAAAGAAATTATTGACTGTAAAAAGTTTGAAAATTGACAATGCTTATTTGTCCAAGTGTATTGCTATGCAGATTGTACCTAAAGGTTTGAGGTTTTTTTAATTACCTATGGGTCTAGAAATAAATAATGATGTTGTTGGGGAATTTAACCAACTATTTGATAGCTTTGGTATAGGTTACATGAAGATTATTATTAAGAAAAATGATGAGAAATTATCTGGGTTATTGCAGGAGACTGACAAACTAAACAATGAAATTGTTAATAATGAGTCATTCTCTAAGTGGAATGATTTGTATGACAAACAGTTTAACCTAGCCGAACAAAAAGCAAAAAGTATTTTTCAAAGAAAATCTTGGAAAATTGCACGTGATGTCGAGCAATATGCTGACAATAGGGCTTATATATGGCCCAAAGATTATCGGATACCTGGAAGGGATAGGAATCAAAGAAATTCAGAAAGACAGGTAAATAAGGATTCTAATTTTCAAGGGGGCAGGTTTTATCCAGCTCCAAAAAGTTCATTCACCCCATGGAACAGGAGAATGAGATAAATATATTTGGAAATGATACAAGGACAACTCATGTCTTTGGTTTGGATGATGGAACAATTGATGATATATCTAATCGATCTGAAAAGGTTATTGATAAAAGTGGAGATAAAATTACACATACATTCAATGGGTTTAAAGTGTTTAATTACACTAATGTTAATATTTCTGAGGAGTTTTTTAGGCTATTTACAAAAGGGATGAAATTTATTCCCACTGTTGGATTTAATTTAGTTGACACCGTTTTGGAACTGAAATTGTATTGCAGGAGGTTAAATTTATGCTAATCCCAAACGTTCACAGTAATCCAAATGTAATTTTACTGAAGACTGTTCAAGTCAGCATTTTACCAGTTCAATAACTCAAATTTGTATAGTAATGAAGAATCTTATATATGTTGGGGAATTGCAGACATATGCATAACATCCCCATGCATGGGGAAGTTTAAACATTACGCCTCTGAGGTCACACAAAAATTAGAGAAGATGGAAAAGTTCAGATGCTCTGCCTTCCCAGATAAATATTACAACTGTGTGGTCTGCAGCAAGTGGTGCTGAGGTGCAAGCATTGTTGTATTAATAACACTAACATATGTAGCGTTATCTGATCTGGGTGATTCCAGCTTTAGGGACAAGATGTTTATCACTTGGGGTGGGTTTGGTAAAGGTGGTCATCTTACAGACATAAGATACAGGGTCTAATTCTGACCACAGGTTACAGGCTAGGTTTAAAATGGCCCTTCAGGGCAGTTTGCCTAGTACTCACCTATGAACTTGGCATGTAACCATTTAGGAATGATATGTCTGGCATGAGTGGAGATGGTGTGTGCTAGTAAACACCATGAAGAAAAAGACAGGACAGCAACAGGAAGAAACAGGCCATTTCAACTCGGATATGTTTAGCGACATATATCCTGAAGGGGGCACTGCACTTGACAACTGATCTATCAATGCTGACTATTTATTTATTGTATCAGTCCTTTGCTAATTGGGTTAGTCCCACTAGGCTAGTAACCTCTTTTCAGGGGATACCTGAGGTGGCATTTATGGTACTAGGGAAATTTGGTCAGGGCGTTTGGGAAAGTTCTGCTACTCTTTTCAATAGGTACTGTGGAATCTTTGACATCGGCCTGAGCTAACACCAATGCAAGTACATGGGCCTCTGTAATAACTCATCCGAAGGACGTCACCCCTCCCTTATGCTGAACTGCAATGACATCAGTCTCTACCTGGTGTGGGATTAGAACACATACCATTCTGTACCAAAGGATTATGTACTAGCCATCATGCGAATAACTATAAGGGATGAGTGCCTCTTTAGATCTTCATGACATTCCTTTGGAAATTAGCTAAACTTTATACAAAGATTATATAGTATGAAAAGTATAGAAGAAGACTTCCTAACAATTCTAATCACATGATGGTCAAACTAGAGGGAGTCGCAAGTCCAAGTTCCAAGGTCCTGAACTACATTTTGTAGTAGAGTGTTGTATGGTACTATGAGGGGAGGGTGGTCATCTACCAAAAGTGATCATACTACAGTTTTTAGCATTTAGTTTAATCCCATTATTAGTCCCGTTATGTCACTGACTGATAGTACTACAGTTTTTAGCATTCAGTTTGATCCCATTATTAGTCCCGTTATGTCACTGACTGATAGTACTACAGATTTTAACATTTAGTTTGATCCCATTATTCATCCCGTTATGTCACTGACTGATAGTACTACAGGTTTAGTATTTAGTTTGATCCCATTATTAGTCCCGTTATGTCACTGACTGATAGTACTACAGTTTTAGCATTTAGTTTGATCCCATTATTAGTCCCGTTATGTCACTGACTGATAGTACTACAGGTTTTAGCATTTAGTTTGATCCCATTATTAGTCCCGTTATGTCACTGACTGATAGTACTATGGGTTTTAGCATTTAGTTTGATCCCATTATTAGTCCAGTTATGTCACTGACTGATAGTACTACAGGTTTTAGCATTTAGTTTGATCCCATTATTAGTCCCGTTATGTCACTGACTGATAGTACTATGGGTTTTAGCATTTAGTTTGATCCCATTATTAGTCCAGTTATGTCACTGACTGATAGTACTACAGTTTTAGCATTTAGTTTGATCCCATTATTAGTCCCGTTATGTCACTGACTGACAGTACTACAGGTTTTAGTATTTAGTTTGATCCCATTATTAGTCCCGTTATGTCACTGACTGATAGTACTACAGGTTTTAACATTTATAACAATATAACATTTATTCATGCAGTATATAAATAGATTAGGTTGATTAAGTCTGATATACTCTGTTAAAGGCAAGTGTGGCCGAGGCGCTAGAGAAGATTCATGTGTATTTGACTCTATTTTTATTAAATTCCTTTTTTACTATTTTGGTATTGGCCTTCAGTTGGTGGTATTGTTTCAGTTTCCAGTTTTTGGTTGTGGTTTATCAAGATTTATGGCCAGTGAATCCTTTTTGGGACTTCCAAGGGTGTTCCGTGATACCTCTATGGATACTACACAGAAATCTATGGATAATTTTCTGGTAGCTACAAATGGAGCGAAAGGTTCGTCTACTGCATCGTTGCTACTAGGTAGAAATGAAAGTGGTAGCTCTGCTGAAGTTATCAGTACTGTTTTAAGTAAATGGGAATAGGAGAGAAAAATATGGCAACAAAATCCGTTTTCTAAAATTGGTAAAAAAACGGAAACTACAGTAATTCCAGAAGTTCGTGATATGTATATAAAAGTTGAGAAGATGTTATTTAAAGAGACTTCAGTGTTCCTGAATTTACAAAGTTTCCAGAGATATGAGGAACTTGAAATTACCCCATGGGGACTTCGGACTGTTAAAAACCCTTCCACTCCGTTTGATCTAACGGTGGTGGAAGAAAAGCAATTTCATGATAGGTGGATTGCAGCTGATCATAGATGTAGCCTAGATTTGGTTCACATCTTGGTAGAAAGAGATATGTTTAAGAAACAAAAACAGAGAAGAAATTAAAAATATATGTAAAGACATTACTAACAAAATATCTCATGATGAACTGCAACAATTCCTTATAAAAACTAATGAACAATTGCTGACTTTTGAACAAGAATTGATTGATAGAAAGAAAACCAAATTGTTTTGTGATCTACGTGATTACGAAAACAAACGTGCGTTTCTAGTGGTGACCAATCCTAAGGCTAAGAGGCAACATGTTCAATTTGAACAGAAGAAGCATAACGTGAATAAGGGAGGCTGTGCATTTACATCTGGGGAAAGTGGTACGTCTTTTACAGAATGTGAAATGGATGCGGAAGGTTTTCCAGGTTTGCCTCAAGCGGGGAACAGCAATTACATGAATACTTTTCGTGGAGCCCAGACAGGTCGTAAACGAAGTTTGAATGGTCAGGGACATTATAAGGAACAAAATACATATCAACGAACATTTAAACGGGGGAAATGGGACTGAATTGTTTAATGTAGTATCTACCAACTGTAAGTATGTGGTTAATTTATCTGGATATGAACTATCGGATTGTGATATGAGTGTTCTTGAAAGAGGACTGAAATTTGTTCCGACTGTCCTACCTATATTGCATGAATTAAAAGGTGATGTTTTTTGTTTTAGTCGGAAATTAAATTTGCTAGATTATTTTAGAACTGATGTAACTGAAAATGTTATATATGAGGATGTGAGTGATAATTTGATTAGTAATGAAGACAGTTTTTACTCTTGTCATTCTAATGAAGATGCAAATGCTTATTGTAAATTAAATACTGATAGTATTAAGGTAAAAAGTGACTTTATGCCTCCGCAAAGAAATGAAAGTATTAGACATTTTAATATATCACTTGGTTATAATATAGAAAAATAATTTTATGTATTTTTGAAGCATAAAAAGAATGTGAGATATAATATGGATAGGAAAGAATGGGAATGTCTAAATAAATTAAGCCGCAAGGCGGAATTAATATTCAAACCTGCAGATAAGGGAGGCAAGTTAGTTATTTTAAATTATATACTATATCTAACTATGTGTTACACACATTTACATGATGAACAAGTATATAAAAAAATCAATATGGCAGAATATGTAAAAGCCCAAAAAGATTACAATGACTTGATAAATAAAGGGTATAGATTACATTATTTCTCACAGAAGGATGTACAAGAGAAATGTATTATTAAAAATTCTAGACTGCCATGTTTTTACTGTCTTCCTAAGATTCACAAAAGCTTGATAGACCCACCCGGACGACCTATAGTTTCGGCTAGTGGCATTTTTTTACCTGAATTTTTGCTACCGACGGTTAAAAAATTGCCATCTTATGTGAAGGATGTGTTTGAATTCTTGGATAAAATTGGTAACATAAAATGGGAAAATGATATGTATTTTCTGGTACTGGATGTTGTTAGCTTGTATACCATTATAAAACATTCTGATGGTATACAGGCAATTAAACATTATTTAGGTGAAAATCCAGTTACTGAATATGTTACTGATTTAATTATGATGTATTTGCAGAATAACATATTTGAATTCAATGGGAGTCTTTACAAACAGACTCAGGAAACAGCGATGGGGGCACCTTTTGCTCCCAGTTAAGCAAATATATTTATGGGTCATTTTGAGAATTTGTATAATACTAATCAGTTTTTCATGAAATATGTTTACAAATATTTTCGTTACATTGATGATCTAATATTTATTTGTAAGGGAGGACAAGACTATATTTATGAATTTACAGATGAAATACAGAAAAACAATGTAGGAGTAAAATTTGATGGTTTACAAAGGGGGACAGAGGTACATTATTTAGATGTAGTCTTGAAGGGACAAGTTGGTGCTTATATTACCATTAGCATACATAGAAAATTTAAAGAAACAAATGGTATTCTACATGGCGACATACACCACCCCCCCATACTATTAAATCTATACCATATACTGAGTTTGTTAGAGTTAAGAGATTATGTAATGATTTAGGTATTAGGAAAAGGGAATTGAATGAGAGTTTTAATAAATTTCATGAGAGGGACTGTTGCGAAGTAGATTTAAAGGATAGTTTAAATAAAGTATTAAATAATAGTAAAATTGGATATAATTATGGGGTTAATGGAAATAAAAATAAACGTGATAATAGTGAAGGTATTTATTTTACTACTTACTCTATATTATCTGACAAGATTTTGGAAGAAGTTAAACACAGTTGGAGACTAGTCAAAAGGGAAGTTGATTTTCTAGAATGCAAAAGATTGTTTCTCCTTTAGAAGGGGCAGAAGTATAAAATAATTTATAGTTCACAGTAAATTTAATATGCCAAATGTTATGTTTGTGAAGTCAAGAGATACAATGGGTACATTAGCTTGTGGCAAATGCAGTATTTGCAAATATATAAGTAAAGAATTTACTAATATTAATGGTATTAATTTTCAAATTAATGGGTCTTTTAATTGTAGAACTGAGAGGGTTATATATGGTCTTAAATGCCCTTGTAATAAATTTTTATGTCGGAGAGACTAAAAGACAATTTGCTTGTAGAATAAAGGAGCATATGAGGGGCATTAAAAATAATAAACAGACTAGCCCTACAGCAACACATTGTAATAAGTATCACAATGGTAGCCCTGAGGGGCTACTAGTGACAGTGTTAGATAATATAAGAAGTAATATGTCTATGAATGAACAGCAAGTAAAATATATTTTAAGGAAAAAGGAGGCTTTTATGATTTTGAAATTTAATACAATGAGCCCACTAGGGCTTAATCAGGAATGTGTATGGAAAAGTTTTATATAAGTAATGGGAATGTATGCATTTCAGGCTTTTATTGTGAAGTGTTTTATTTAATTGATTAATTAAATAAATGTGTATGATGCAGTATATAAGTAGATTAGGTTGATTAAGTCTGACATACTCTGTTAAAGGCAAGTGTAGCCAAGGCGCTAGAGAAGATTCATGTGTATTTGACTCTATTTTTATTAAATTCCTTTTTTACTATTTTGGTATTGGCCTTCAGTTGGTGGTATCGTTTCAGGTTTTAACATTTAGTTTGATCCCATTATTAGTCCAGTTATGTCACTGACTGATAGTACTGCAGGTTTTAGCATTTAGTTTGATCCCATTATTAGTCCCGTTATGTCACTGACTGATAGTACTACAGGTTTTAGCATTTAGTTTGATCACATTATTAGTCCTGTTATGTCACTGACTGATAGTACTACAGGTTTTAGCATTTAGTTTGATCTGATTATTAGTCACGTTATGTCACTGACTGATAGTACTACAGGTTTTAGCATTTAGTTTGATCACATTATTAGTCCTGTTATGTCACTGACTGATAGTACTACAGTTTTAGTATTTAGTTTGATCCCGTTATTAGTCCCGTTATGTCACTGACTTATAGTACTACAGGTTTTAACATTTAGTTTGATCCCATTATTAATCCTGTTATGTCACTGACTGACAGTACTACAGGTTTTAGTATTTAGATTGATCCCATTATTAGTCCTGTTATGTCACTGACATTACTACAGGTGTTAGCATTTAGTTTGATCCCATTATTAGTCCCATTATGTCACTGACTGATAGTACTGCAGGTTTTAGCATTTAGTTTGATCCCATTATTAGTCCCGTTATGTCACTGACTGATAATACTACAGGTTTTAGTATTTAGTTTGATCCCATTATTAGTCCCGTTATGTCACTGACTGATAGTACTACAGGTTTTAGTATTTAGTTTGAGCCCATTATTAGTCCCATTATGTCACTGACTGATAGTACTACAGGTTTTAGTATTTAGATTGATCCCATTATTAGTCCTGTTATGTCACTGACAGTACTACAGGTGTTAGCATTTAGTTTGATCCCATTATTAGTCCTGTTATGTCACTGACAGTACTACAGGTGTTAGCATTTAGTTTGATCCCATTATTAGTCCCGTTATGTCACTGACTGACAGTACTACAGGTTTTAGTATTTAGTTTGAGCCCATTATTAGTCCCATTATGTCACTGACTGATAGTACTACAGGTTTTAGTATTTAGTTTGATCCCATTATTAGTCCCATTATGTCACTGACTGATAGTACTACAGGTTTTAGTATTTAGTTTGGTCCCGTTATGTCACTGACTGATAGTACTACAGGTTTTAGTATTTAGTTTGATCCCGTTATGTCACTGACTGATAGTACTACAGATTTTAGCATTTAGTTTGATCCCATTATTAGTCCCATTATGTCACTGACTGATAGTACTACAGGTTTTAGTATTTAGTTTGGTCCCGTTATGTCACTGACTGATAGTACTACAGGTTTTAGTATTTAGTTTGATCCAGTTATGTCACTGACTGATAGTACTACAGATTTTAGTATTTAGTTTGATCCAGTTATGTCACTGACTGATAGTACTACAGATTTTAGTATTTAGTTTGATCCAGTTATGTCACTGACTGATAGTACTACAGATTTTAGTATTTAGTTTGATCCCGTTATGTCACTGACTGATAGTACTACAGGTTTTAGCATTTAGTTTGATCCCATTATTAGTCCCGTTATGTCACTGACTGATAGTACTACAGTTTTAGCATTTAGTTTGATCCCATTATTAGTCCTGTTATGTCACTGACTGATAGTACTACAGGTTTTAGTATTTAGTTTGATCCCATTATTAGTCCTGTTATGTCACTGACTGATAATACTACAGTTTTAGCATTTAGTTTGATCCCATTATTAGTCCCATTATGTCACTGACTGATAGTACTACAGGTTTTAGTATTTAGTTTGATCCCATTATTAGTCCCGTTATGTCACTGACTGATGGTACTGCATGTTTTAGCATTTAGTTTTATCTCATTATTAGTCCCGTTATGTCACTGACTGATAGTACTACAGTTTTTACATTTAGTTTGATCCCATTATTAGTCCCATTACATCACTGACTGATAGTACTAAAGGTTTTAGTATTTAGTTTCATCCCATTATTAGTCCCGTTATGTCACTGACTGATGGTACTGCATGTTTTAGCATTTAGTTTTATCTCATTATTAGTCCCGTTATGTCACTGACTGATAGTACTACAGGTTTTAGTATTTAGTTTGATCCCATTATTAGTCCCGTTATGTCACTGACTGATAGTACTACAGGTTTTAGTATTTAGTTTGATCCCATTATTAGTCCCGTTATGTCACTGACTGATAGTACTACAGGTTTTAGCATTTAGTTTGATCCCATTATTAGTCCTGTTATGTCACTGACTGATAGTACTACAGGTTTTAGCATTTAGTTTGATCCCATTATTAGTCCTGTTATGTCACTGACTGACAGTACTACAGGTTTTAGTATTTAGTTTGATCCCATTATTAGTCCTGTTTCGTCACTGACTGATAGTACTACAGTTTTTAGTATTTAGTTTGATCCCATTATTAGTCCCGTTATGTCACTGACTGATAGTACTACAGGTTTTAGTATTTAGTTTGATCCCATTATTAGTCCTGTTATGTCACTGACTGATAGTACTACAGTTTTAGTATTTAGTTTGATCCCATTATTAGTCCTGTTATGTCACTGACTGATAGTACTACAGGTTTTAGTATTTAGTTTGATCCCATTATTAGTCCTGTTATGTCACTGACTGATAGTACTACAGTTTTAGCATTTAGTTTGATCCCATTATTATTCCTGTTATGTCACTGACTGATAGTACTGCAGGTTTTAATATTTAGTTTGATCCCATTATTAGTCCTGTTTCGTCACTGACTGATAGTACTACAGTTTTAGCATTTAGTTTGATCCCATTATTAGTCCTGTTATGTCACTGACTGATAGTACTACAGGTTTTAGTATTTAGTTTGATCCCATTATTAGTCCCGTTATGTCACTGACTGATAGTACTACAGTTTTTAGTATTTAGTTTGATCCCATTATTAGTCCTGTTTCGTCACTGACTGATAGTACTACAGTTTTTAGTATTTTGTTTGATCCCATTATTAGTCCCATTACATCACTGACTGATAGTACTACAGGTTTTAGTATTTAGTTTGATCCCATTATTAGTCCTGTTTCGTCACTGACTGATAGTACTACAGGTTTTAGTATTTAGTTTGATCCCATTATTAGTCCCGTTATGTCACTGACTGATAGTACTACAGGTTTTTAGTATTTAGTTTGATCCCATTATTAGTCCTGTTATGTCACTGACTGATAGTACTACAGTTTTTAGTATTTAGTTTGATCCCATTATTAGTCCTGTTTCGTCACTGACTGATAGTACTACAGGTTTTTAGTATTTAGTTTGATCCCATTATTAGTCCTGTTTCGTCACTGACTGATAGTACTACAGTTTTTAGTATTTAGTTTGATCCCATTATTAGTCCCGTTATGTCACTGACTGATGGTACTGCATGTTTTAGCATTTAGTTTTATCTCATTATTAGTCCCGTTATGTCACTGACTGATAGTACTACAGGTTTTAGTATTTAGTTTGATCCCATTATTAGTCCTGTTTCGTCACTGACTGATAGTACTACAGGTTTTTAGTATTTAGTTTGATCCAACTAAGAAATGCTGTCAAAAAGGATATAATCTCAGACAAAAGAAAACTACTACTCCCACCTGCAACATTCACACTCTAATAATCCTAAAAAATTCTGGTCTGGCATTAATAAACTTCTCAAACCAGGACATGCCACAACTCCTTCCCCCTGCTCTATTCCTAGTAGTAATCCTCTGCAAATAGCTAATGCCTTTAACAATTACTTCATTGAAACTATTCAAACTTTAACTCAAACTCTAGTTCCCATGTCCCCCACTCCTACACAACACACTAATAGTGCCTTTCCCTCCCTTCATCTGCAACCTGTTCCCATCTCCTTTATCTGCAAACTCCTTCAAAAACTCAAACTCTGCACTCCCTCTGCTGATTGCCTCCCAGCAGAATACCTTCAAATTGCAGCCAAAGCCATAGCATACCCTGTTTCTATCCTGATAAACAGATCCATCTCTGAAGCCTACATCCCCTCTATTTGGAAATTCTCACATATAATCCCTCTGCACAAAGGTGGTAAATCTACTGAAATCTCCAACTACCGTCCTATTGTTCTACTCTCCCACTAGCCAAAATTATGGAAAAATGTATTCACCATCAGCTACTCCAGCACCTTCTCCAAAACAACTTGCTTTCTAACTGCCAACATGGATTTAGGCCCTTTCATAGCACTACTTCTGCCCTTTTAACTTTTACTGATTGCATAAATAGGAATCGTAACAATAACTGTCTCTCAGCTGCTCTATTTATTGACCTTTCCAAAGCCTTTGATATGGTCAATCATAACCTACTTATCAATGTGCTAAAAGCCCAATCTCTTGACCCACAAGCAATCCTTTGGTTCAAATCTTATCTGGAAAACAGACAACAAGCAGTACTCTGGGATAATAATCTATCCACATACCTCCCAGTAAGCACTGGAGTTCCTCAAGGTTCTATCCTAGGCCCTCTTCTTTTCTCCATCTTTATTAATGATCTCCATACTGTTTTTCCACAATCCACTTGCATACAATACGCTGATGACTCTACTCTTATCTGTACTGCCAAGTCTTCTTCCTCTCTCCACACCCTTACAAAATGTATTTAACACAGTTGAAAACTGGTTCACACAACGCTGCCTTCTTCTTCTTAACCCTAAGAAAACTAAGCTACTACTCTTTACTCCCACCATAAAATCTCCTCAGTTCCACTTCACTATTACCTCTGACAATGGAACCTGCATTTCCCCCAATTCTACTGCTCAACTACTTGGCATAACTATTGACCATAACCTCACCTTCAATGCCCATGTTAATAATATTATAAAAACTGTTAATAAAAAATTAGGCTCCCTGTATAGAATAAAACCCTTCCTTACACCTCTAGCTAAGAAATCCACAGCCCAGACTCACCTTATTTCCACCCTTTTCTATGCTTCTGCCATTTACACCAATCTATCAAAGCATAATCTCACCAAACTTGAAACTAGCTACAATAACATAACCAGATTTGCCACTGGCTCTCCATACAGAACTCATCACTGCCTTAACCTTAAACAACTCAGATGGTTAGAACTACAAAACCAACTACAATACAATCAACTTGTGATTGCACAAAAAATCCTGCACCATCCTTCTAATACTCCCATCCTTACTAATCTTATCTCCCCTTATAAAAATCTTTCAACACTACGCTCAGCTAATAAACTTCTTATTGCCAGCAACCCTTCTAATAACAAAGCAGGCGATTCCCTCTTCTCCAATGTTGTGGGTAGAATCTGGAACAAACTTCCTAATACACTCACCTCACTCTCATCCTCTCTAATCTTTAAAAAACACCTTAGAGACCACCTTAAAATACATTGGCTTTGCCCCTGCACAAAGCCTGATTGAATCTACTTTTCATCTCTCCCCTCCCCTGGTTCCTACTCTCTTGCTTCCTTAACAATTCCCCTCCCATATCGTATGAACAACACTATAACAAGTTTCCTAATGTTCAATTGTTTTAGTTTTGATTGACTTCACATGAACCCTACTAAAGCATTAAGACTCATTTATTTTTTACTTCTACTCTAATGAAACATTACATTATTCACAATTTATTTTTTTTTTTTTCATGTCTTATTTTGTAATGTGAAGCTAATCTTTTTTAGAATATTTTGAATGTATTAATTTACTTATGTTGGAGCCTTTCTCCTCGGGCCTCTACTGAAAAGGGATATGTATCCAGCTAGACTAGCCCGGTCAACAAATGTAAATAAATAAATAAAAAAAAATAGTCCTGTTATGTCACTGACTGATAGTACTACAGTTTTTAGTATTTAGTTTGATCCCATTATTATTCCATTTATGTCACTGACTGATAGTACTACAGTTTTAGCATTTAGTTTGATCCCATTATTAGTCCCATTATGTCACTGACTGATAGTACTACAGTTTTAGCATTTAGTTTGATCCCATTATTAGTCCCGTTATGTCACTGACTGATAGTACTACAGGTTTTAGTATTTAGTTTGATCCCATTATTAGTCCTGTTATGTCACTGACTGATAGTACTACAGGTTTTAGCATTTAGTTTGATTCCATTATTAGTCCCGTTATGTCACTGACTGATAGTACTACAGGTTTTAGCATTTAGTTTGATCCCATTATTAGTCCCGTTATGTCACTGACCGATAGTACTACAGTTTTTAGTATTTAGTTTGATCCCATTATTAGTCCCATTATGTCACTGACTGATAGTACTGCAGGTTTTAGCATTTAGTTTGATCCCGTTATTAGTCCCGTTATGTCACTGACCGATAGTACTACAGCTTTTAGTATTTAGATTGATCCCATTATTAGTCCCATTATGTCACTGACTGACAGTACTACAGTTTTAGATTTAGTTTGATCCCATTATTAGTCCCGTTGTGTAACTGACTGATAGTACTACAGGTTTTAGTATTTAGTTTGATCCCATTATTAGTACCGTTATGTCACTGACTGATAGTACTACAGGTTTTAGTATTTAGTTTGATCCCATTATTAGTACCGTTATGTCACTGACTGACAGTACATGTTTTACCATTTAGTTTGATCCCATTATTAGTCCCGTTATGTCACTGACTGATAGTACTACATGTTTTAGCATTTAGTTTGATCCCATTATTAGTCCCGTTATGTCACTGACTGGTAGTACTACAGGTTTTAGCATTTAGTTTGATCACATTATTAGCCCCATTATGTCACTGACTGATAGTACTACAGGTTTTAGCATTTAGTTTGATCCCATTATTAGTCCCGTTATGTCACTGACAGTACTACAGGTTTTAGCATTTAGTTTGATCCCATTATTAGTCCAGTTATGTCACTGACTGATAGTACTACAGTTTTTAGTATTTAGTTTGATCCCGTTATGTCACTGACTGATAGTACTACAGTTTTTAGTATTTAGTTTGATCCCATTATTAGTCCCATTATGCCACTGACTGATAGTACTACAGGTTTTTAGTATTTAGTTTGATCCCATTATTAGTCCCGTTATGTCACTGACTGACAGTACTACATGTTTTAGCATTTAGTTTGATCCCATTATTAGTCCCGTTATGTCACTGACTGATAGTACTACAGGTTTTAGCATTTAGTTTGATCCCATTATTAGTCCCGTTATGTCACTGACTGATAGTACTACAGGTTTTAGCATTTAGTTTGATCCCATTATTAGCCCCGTTATGTCACTGACTGACAGTACTACAGGTTTTAGCATTTAGTTTGATCCCATTATTAGTCCTGTTATGTCACTGACAGTACTACAGTTTTAGCATTTAGTTTGATCCCATTATTAGTCCCATTATGTCACTGACTGATAGTACTACAGGTTTTAGCATTTAGTTTGATCCCATTATTAGTCCTGTTATGTCACTGACTGATAGTACTACAGTTTTAGCATTTAGTTTGATCCCGTTATTTGTCCTGTTATGTCACTGACTGATAGTACTGCAGGTTTTAACATTTAGTTTGATCCTATTATTAGTTCTGTTATGTCACTGACTGATAGTACTACAGGTTTTAACATTTAGTTTGATCCTATTATTAGTTCTGTTATGTCACTGACTGATAGTACTACAGGTTTTAGTATTTAGTTTGATCTCATTATTAGTCCAGTTATGTCACTGACTGATAGTACTGCAGATTTTAGCATTTAGTATGATCCCAATATTAGTCCCGTTATGTCACTGACTGATAGTACTACAGGTTTTAGCATTTAGTTTGATCCCATTATTAGTCCCATTATGTCACTGACTGATAGTACTACAGGTTTTAGTATTTAGTTTGATCCCATTATTAGTCCCGTTATGTCACTCACTGATAGTACTACAGGTTTTAGTATTAAGTTTGATCCCATTGTTAGTCCCGTTATGTCACTGACTGATAGTACTACAGGTTTTAGTATTTAGTTTGATCCCATTATTAGTACCGTTATGTCACTGACTGACAGTACATGTTTTACCATTTAGTTTGATCCCATTATTAGTCCTGTTATGTCACTGACTGATAGTACTACATGTTTTAGCATTTAGTTTGATCCCATTATTAGTCCCGTTATGTCACTGACTGGTAGTACTACAGGTTTTAGCATTTAGTTTGATCACATTATTAGCCCCATTATGTCACTGACTGATAGTACTACAGGTTTTAGCATTTAGTTTGATCCCATTATTAGTCCCGTTATGTCACTGACTGATAGTACTACAGGTTTTAGCATTTAGTTTGATCCCATTATTAGTCCAGTTATGTCACTGACTGATAGTACTACAGTTTTTAGTATTTAGTTTGATCCAGTTATGTCACTGACTGATAGTACTACAGTTTTAGTATTTAGTTTGATCCCATTATTAGTCCCATTATGCCACTGACTGATAGTACTACAGGTTTTTAGTATTTAGTTTGATCCCATTATTAGTCCCGTTATGTCACTGACTGACAGTACTACATGTTTTAGCATTTAGTTTGATCCCATTATTAGTCCCGTTATGTCACTGACTGGTAGTACTACAGGTTTTAGCATTTAGTTTGATCTCATTATTAGTCCCGTTATGTCACTGACTGATAGTACTACAGGTTTTAGCATTTAGTTTGATCCCATTATTAGCCCCGTTATGTCACTGACTGACAGTACTACACATTTTAGCATTTAGTTTGATCCCATTATTAGTCCTGTTATGTCACTGACAGTACTACAGTTTTAGCATTTAGTTTGATCCCATTATTAGTCCCATTATGTCACTGACTGATAGTACTACAGGTTTTAGCATTTAGTTTGATCCCATTATTAGTCCTGTTATGTCACTGACTGATAGTACTACAGTTTTAGCATTTAGTTTGATCCCGTTATTTGTCCTGTTATGTCACTGACTGATAGTACTGCAGGTTTTAACATTTAGTTTGATCCTATTATTAGTTCTGTTATGTCACTGACTGATAGTACTACAGGTTTTAACATTTAGTTTGATCCTATTATTAGTTCTGTTATGTCACTGACTGATAGTACTACAGGTTTTAGTATTTAGTTTGATCTCATTATTAGTCCAGTTATGTCACTGACTGATAGTACTGCAGATTTTAGCATTTAGTATGATCCCAATATTAGTCCCGTTATGTCACTGACTGATAGTACTACAGGTTTTAGCATTTAGTTTGATCCCATTATTAGTCCCATTATGTCACTGACTGATAGTACTACAGGTTTTAGTATTTAGTTTGATCCCATTATTAGTCCCGTTATGTCACTCACTGATAGTACTACAGGTTTTAGTATTAAGTTTGATCCCATTGTTAGTCCCGTTATGTCACTGACTGATAGTACTACAGGTTTTAGCATTTAGTTTGATCCCATTATTAGTCCAGTTATGTCACTGACTGATAGTACTACAGTTTTAGCATTTAGTTTGATCCCATTATTAGTCCCGTTATGTCACTGACTGATAGTACTACAGGTTTTAGTATTTAGTTTGATCCCATTATTAGTCCCGTTATGTCACTGACTGATAGTACTACAGGTTTTAGCATTTAGTTTGATTCCATTATTAGTCCCGTTATGTCACTGACTGATAGTACTACAGGTACTACAGGTTTTAGCATTTAGTTTCATCCCATTATTAGTCCTGTTATTTCACTGACAGTACTACAGGTTTTAGCATTTAGTTTGATCCCAATATTAGTCCCGTTATGTCACTGACTGATAGTACTACAGGTTTTAGTATTAAGTTTGATCCCATTGTTAGTCCCGTTATGTCACTGACTGATAGTACTACAGGTTTTAGCATTTAGTTTGATCCCATTATTAGTCCAGTTATGTCACTGACTGATAGTACTACAGTTTTAGCATTTAGTTTGATCCCATTATTAGTCCCGTTATGTCACTGACTGATAGTACTACAGGTTTTAGTATTTAGTTTGATCCCATTATTAGTCCCGTTATGTCACTGACTGATAGTACTACAGGTTTTAGCATTTAGTTTGATTCCATTATTAGTCCCGTTATGTCACTGACTGATAGTACTACAGGTTTTAGCACTTAGTTTCATCCCATTATTAGTCCCATTATGTCACTGACTGATAGTACTACAGGTTTTAGTATTTAGTTTGATCCCATTATGTCACTGACTGATAGTACTACAGTTTTAATATTTAGTTTGATCCCATTATTAGTCCCGTTATGTGACTGACTGATAGTACTACAGGTTTTAGCATTTAGTTTGATCCCATTATTAGTCCTGTTATGTCACTGACTGATAGTACTACAGGTTTTAGCATTTAGTTTGATCCCATTATTAGTCCCGTTCTGTCACTGACTGATACTACTACAGGTTTTTAGTATTTAGTTTGATCCCATTATTAGTCCCATTATGTCACTGACTGATAATACTACAGGTTTTAACATTTAGTTTGGTCCCGTTATGTCACTGACTGATAGTACTACAGGTTTTAGCATTTAGTTTGATCCCATTATTAGTCCCGTTATGTCACTGACTGATAGTACTACAGATTTTAGCATTTAGTTGATCCCAGTATTAGTCCAGTTATGTCACTGACTGATAGTACTACAGTTTTTAGGATTTTGTTTGATCCCATTATTAGTCCCGTTATGTCACTGACTGACAGTACTACATGTTTTAGCATTTAGTTTGATCCCATTATTAGTCCCGTTATGTCACTGACTGATAGTACTACAGGTTTTAGTATTTAGTTTGATCCCATTATTAGTCCCGTTATGTCACTGACTGATAGTACTAAAAGTTTTAGTATTTAGTTTGATCCCATTATTAGTCACGTTATGTCACTGACTGATAGTACTACAGGTTTTAGCATTTAGTTTGATCCCATTATTAGTCCTGTTATGTCACTGACTGATAGTACTACAGTTTTTAGGATTTAGTTTGATCCCATTATTAGTCCCGTTATGTCACTGACTGACAGTACTACAGGTTTTTAGTTTGATCCCATTATTAGTCCCGTTATGTCACTGACTGACAGTACTACATGTTTTAGCATTTAGTTTGATCCCATTATTAGTCCCGTTATGTCACTGACTGATAGTACTACAAGTTTTAGTATTTAGTTTGATCCCATTATTAGTCCCGTTATGTCACTGACTGATAGTACTACAGGTTTTAGCATTTAGTTTGATCCCATTATTAGTCCCGTTATGTCACTGACTGATAGTACTACAGTTTTTAGGATTTAGTTTGATCCCATTATTAGTCCCGTTATGTCACTGACTGACAGTACTACAGGTTTTTAGTATTTAGTTTGATCCCATTATTAGTCCCGTTATGTCACTGACTGACAGTACTACATGTTTTAGCATTTAGTTTGATCCCATTATTAGTCCCGTTATGTCACTGACTGACAGTACAAGTTTTAGTATTTAGTTTGATCCCATTATTAGTCCCTGTTATGTCACTGACAGTACTACAAGTTTTAGTATTTAGTTAGATCCCATTATTAGTCACGTTATGTCACTGACAGATAGTACTACAGGTTTTAGCATTTAGTTTGATCCCATTATTAGTCCCGTTTTGTCACTGACTGATAGTACTACAGGTTTTAGGATTTAGTTTGATCCCATTATTAGTCCCATTATGTCACTGACTGATAGTACTACAGGTTTTAGTATTTAGTTTGATACCGTTATGTCACTGACTGACAGTACTACAGGTTTTAGTATTTAGTTTGATCCCATTATTAGTCCCGTTATGTCACTGACTGATAGTACTACAGGTTTTAGTATTTAGTTGGATCCCATTATTCATCCCGTTATGTCACTGACTGATAGTACTACAGTTTTAGCATTTAGTGTGATCCCATTATTAGTCCCATTATGTCACTGACTGATAGTACTACAGGTTTTAGTATTTAGTTTGATCCCGTTATGTCACTGACTGATAGTACTACAGGTTTTAGTATTTAGTTGGATCCCATTATTAGTCCAGTTTTGTCACTGACTGATAGTACTACATGTTTTAGCATTTAGTTTGATCCCATTATTAGTCCCGTTATGTAACTGACTGATAGTACTACAGATTTTAGTATTTAGTTTGATCCCATTATTAGTCCTGTTATGTCAGTGACTGACAGTACTAGAGGTTTTAGCGGATTCACTTCATAACACTGAAACTTCAAAATACTGAAAATGACAAAACTTCATAATACTGAAGACCAAAATACTGAAAGCTCAAAATACTGAATACTCAAAATACTGAAACTTAAAATACTGAAAACACATATTATGCGTAAACTCAGCTTAAACAACATAAATCATAACAATTTCTGCCAAATATATGCAGGGGGGCAAGCCCCCCTGCACCCCCTGCTAATTATATATATCTACTCCAAGACTGCACTTAACTACACTATGTGCAATCTTGGAGTTGATATATTTAATTAGCAGGGTGTCAAGCAAACCACATGGGGGTGCAGGGGGGCTTGCCCCTCTGCATATATTTGGTAGAAATTGTTATGATTTATGTTGTTTAAGCTGAGTTTACACATATGTGTTTTCAGTATTTTGAGTTTCAGTATTTTGAGTATTCAGTATTTTGAGCTTTCAGTATTTTGGTTTCAGTGTTTTGAGTTTCAGTATTTTGATATTTCAATGTTATGAAGTGAATCCGTTTTAGCATTTAGTTTGATCCCATTATTAGTCCCGTTATGTCACTGACTGATAGTACTACATGTTTTAGTATTTAGTTTGATCCCATTATTAGTCCCGTTATGTCACTGACTGATAGTACTACAGGTTTTAGCATTTACTTTGATCCCATTATTAGTACACTATGAGTTTACTAGGGAGACGGTCCGGTTTGCATAGAGTGACTTAATAACAGCATCAAGTTAACCAGAAGTCTTGGCTCTCTGCTTGGAGATCTGAGTAGCAAATGCAGAAAAGGAGTGTTCCAGCTTGCCACTTACATAATTTCAGAAAAGGCACTAGCAACTTTCAGCCCTGTTGCTATCCATCTTACTAAATGCAGGTCAATATTTAAAGCATTTATATTCCATATGATGCCAATGACAGGAATGGCACTGAATGACTGCCAGGTCAAGATACACTCTGTGGACTGCATGGCTTCCCTCTACAACCTTCATGACCCTTTTGAAGTTTATTACCAAATTCACTAGACAAAGATCTGCCCTTCACAAAAGCCCAACTGTTGTGGCTCAATCTCAGATATCAAGAATCTTATTGGACTTATGAAATCAGTATATTTCATGGTTTTGCTGATGATGCTTGTAAGGCTGATAGGTCTACCTCCATGGGTGAATTATAAGGCCATGCACATCACGGATTAATCTAAGTTTATCCACTGGATTTAACAGTTTGAGGTGTATGTCTCCAAATGGCATGTTAACACCATTAATGAAGCAACAAGGTATATTGTCAAGTCCCACAAAGAAAGTATTTTGGGCTCAGTTATCACTTTCAGTAAACTGTCTTTATAAATAATTAAGGGAATAAGAGGTTCAGATATTATGTGGCTTTGAACAGAGGTGTCAGGGGTGAAGGTGGTGCTAAATTTGTTTGCAGGGATATTTTCAATGTCTATTGGGTTAGAAAGGAGGCACCATTATGAATACATTCTGAGCAATGTAGGCTCTTGTTTCTTAGTTTTCTAACACAGCTAAAGAATTATTTACAATTATCTTTCTCTTGAGAGAGCATACATTCACTGATAATGAATTGGAAAGAAACAAATTAGACATCTTGTCAAGTCCCCCAAAGCTAATTATGAAGCAAATATAGCCTCCCTTGCTATGGATAATCACAAGGTATTACCTACATCCGAAATCTAATAGGTAATTAACTCCTACATTACCAGATAGGTAGCCACAGAGCACATACTGTTGAAGTGGTGACTTCATCTCAGGCAAAAAGACCAGTCATGGTCGTGGTGTACTATAAAGTTCCGTGCTGGGCCCCTTACTGTTCAGAATTTATTTCTTCAAAGTCCAGGAAAACTTGGATGGCCTGTGGCTGACCAAGTTTGCCAACAATTGCAAATTGGGAGCAATCATGGAGTACCCCAATGATATTAATATACTGCAAAAAGGGGAAAACACAGACAAATGATTGGTGCCAAAGAAATGGATTAAAGCTAAATGCAAAAAAAAAATTATTATTATTCCCTTTGGGAAAGCTGACATCTTTGCTAATTCCATTATAAACATTACTCCCTTAAGTGTAGACCCAGTGGTACATAATCTTGTTACTCAGGCTGACAGTAATCTGAACTTTGATGACCACGTATCCACAGTAGTAAGGAAATCCTTCTATGTGGCCCATCTTAGAAAGTAAATGCATTGCATTCAGATCCAAGGATGTTATAATTCCATTACACTCGGCCCTCATCAAACCAATAATTGAGTAAAATGAGCCCTTTTGCATGTACCTCACCAAACACATGCAACAACTGCAGAGACCACAGAGGTTTCTCACTGAGAAATTAAAGAGTACATAAAACAAGTCTTACATGGAAAGACTGAAAGCCCTGTCACTGTATTCTGTCTCCTACAGGTTGCTAAGGGGTGAGCTGTCCCTGGCTAACAGGGCAGTCCCTAACCAGGCACTGATGGAAATGCTACACACTCATAAATCAAATTGCTTCAGTCACTCACTCCAGGCATCTTAACCTAGCCTCCGACATGAACAGAAGAAGCTGGAGAAATAGATACATCTCCTAGAGACTACCACTTCTGTGGAACAAGCTTCCAATTCACATTAAACAGAGCCCCTCCCTGACCCTAGATCAATGTATGGGTAACTGCAAATTCACTCCTGGGGTAGCGCCCATGTCCCTCCTGGATAGAACAAGTCGGTATTAACTACTATAGACCCTTACCTCTGTGAACTTTACTCACCTAACCACCACCAGCTGGAGGGTAAACTCCAGATAAATTTGGCTAGGCTTCCTATCAGCCTAGTAACCTTCTATGAACCTATTAAGGTATGAGAAGAAAAAAAGTACAGTTGTGTACACTTACCACAAATGTAGATGTTAGAGTGTATTCATTGTTGCAGTCATCACATTTGGGTTATCTGCCTTCAGGTAGCCCTCAGCTGGCCTGAATACCAGAGTCTTGGATTCCTGCATCGAATGCTGTCTCTTTTTCCATGACATCAGGTCGTCAGGGATATAAAACATACAGCCGACACCATTACATCAGTTTTTCTTGCCCCAGATGTTAGGTGCCCCCACAATGGGAAGCAATTATATGTTATGGTACCCCTCCAACAAAAAGCAAATACACCATAAAGCTGAAATACACCAAACAAGAAGGAAAGGTAAAGCCAAGAGAAGTCAGTGGGCTGCAGGGAGGGTAACCAGGACTGCAAAAGTGAATACACTCTAACATCTACATTTATGGCAAGTGTACACAACTGTACTATGTTCTTCGTGTTTCTCTGTTGCAGCCATCACATTTGGGTTGATTCCCCAAGCTAAGGGAGGGAGGAGGAAGTTAGAGAGCATTAGGACCAGCTATTAAGCCCTGTAAGGCTGCAGTGGAAAAACCAGCTCTGGATTCAGAAAAAATAGGCATGTGGTAATGCTTGGTGAAGGTATGTACAGAGCTCCAGGTAGCAGCTTCTAAGATGTCCCTGGTAGGGACACCTCTGAGAAAGGCTGTAGAGGTAGATGCAGCCCTAGTGGAATGTGATCTTAGCCTCTGTGGGGTAGGTTTTCCATGGATCTAGGACTATTGAACAAAAGTTCAATAGTCCGAATCCACAATAACCGAACGCACTTTAACGAAAGTGCTTTCTTTAAAGTGCATTTGAAAAAAAAAAAAAAAAAAATCTTTTATGCAGGGGAGCAAGCCCCCCTGCACCCCCGTGTGGGGTGCTCTGCCCCCCCTTTATATTCTCACTCCGAGGTCGCACTACAGTGGGGAGAAGGGAATTTTCCCTTAACCGCACTGTAGGGTGACGGGCACAACGGGCATACTTATCCAAAAGTGCTACTTCGCTGAACAGCACTTTTGGTTAAGTATGTTCGGTGAGGACTGCTTCGGCAGACAGTGCCATTGGGGATCTGTACGGATCCCATTTTCTATGGTGCTTATAGCAGAAATGAATGCAATGGGCTATCCACTTAGAAATAGTTTGCTTTGAATGGCCTTCCCCTCTGCCCTTGCAGCAAAGCCAACAAGCAGCTGTTCAGATTTTCTGAGAGTCTTAGTCCTGTCCAAATAAAATCTAAGGTGTCTGTGCACGTCCAAAGAGTGCAGTATTCGTTCTCCTTTGTTTTGTGGATTCAGGAAAAAGGTAGGCAAATGAATGTACTGATAAAGGGCCACACTAGACGCCACCTTGGGTATAAAGGAAGGATTGGTTTTGAGAGGAAACCCTGTCTGCATGGAAGATAATGACGGGCTCCACTGCCATGAGGGCCTGTAATTCAGACACTCTTTTTGCTGAAGTGAAGGCTAGAAGGAAGGCTGTTTTCCAAGAAAGGAATTTCAACTCTGCAGTTGCAGCTGGCTCAAAAGGAGGTAGAGTGAGCTTTTCCAATACAAAGTTAAGGTCCCAGGCTAGAGTAGGGGCTCTCCTGGGGGGGGTCTTACATTTTTGGCCCCTCTGAGGAATTGCTTTAGCAAGGGGTGAGAGAAGAGGGGTGGTTCAGTATCATAATGTGCTGAAATGGCAGAGGCATGAATTTAATTGAAGAGAAGGATAGGCCCTTGTGGAGCATTTCTGTTAAGTACTGAAGAATATGAGGTAAGCTAGGCACTGTTGTGCCCATCCCCTGAGTCTGGCTCCAGGAACAGTATCTTTTCCACTTTTCAGTATAGGATTTTCTAGTACTACGCCTCCTTGTCTCCAGGATGACATCTAGCACCTGCTTACTGAGGGATATTATTGGAGAGCTCAAGGAATTAGCCAGGCTGCAAGGTTCAGGGTTTGAAGCTGAGGGTGCAGAATCTGGCCCACCTGCTGGGACAGCAGGGAAGGGTTCTGAGGCAGGTGCCATGGTTCCAGCAGTGTCATACTGCGCAAGAGGGGGTACCAGTGCTGGCGTGGCCAGTCTGGTGCAATCAGTATTGTCCTTGGTTTGTCCCGTTTGATCTTTAGCAGAACCTTCCAGAGGAGAGGTAGAGGAGAAAAGGCATAAACCAAGAGGCTTTCCCAGGTAAAGGACAGGGCATCCACTTTTCAAGCTTGACTGTGGGAAGTCCTTGTGCAGAATTTGTCCAATTGGTAGTTCTGACGGGAGGCAAACAGGTCTATCTCTGGTGTCCCCCATTTGTTCCTCAAGAGGTTGAATATTTTTGGTTCCAGTTTCCATTCGTGTGGTTCCATAAGATTTCTGCTTAGGTTGTCTGCTAGTGAATTTAGCTTGCCTGGCAGGAACTGAGCTTGTAGGTGCACTTGGTGGCACAAGGCTGTGTTCCACAGAGCCATAGCTAGTCTGCAGAGATGGTTTGAGTGGGTTCCCCCCTGCTTATTTTTTTACCACATAACTGTGGTGTTGTCTGTCTTTACCAATAATTGTCCTGAAAGAATGGGGTCCTTGAAGGCTGTCAGGGAATTCTGTACAGCTAATATTTCTTTTTGGTTGATATGCAGGTGCATCTGTCTCGGGTTCCATTTGTCCTGAATGCACTGCCCTGCCACGTGAGCCCCCCCATGCATAGTCTGATGCGTCTGTTCTTAGGGTTTGGGTGGCAGGGGGTAGAGTGAAAGGGAGCCCCTTGTTGCGGTAGCAGGCCTCTGCCCACCAAAGGAACTCTGTCTTTATACAAGGAATTATAGGAATCACTGATTCCATGTCCTGAGAATGTTGACACGATAGGCATTTTAGATACCATTGCAGTTTCCTCATATGCAGTCTTGCATATGGAATTAGTAGAATGCAAGAGGCCATGAACCCCAGGGCTTGCAGATAGCTGGGTCTTTGCGGCCAGTAGTTTGAAGTAGGTTGTCAAATAAACTTGTTTCTCTGGAGTGAGGAAAGCCATCTGGGAAGTTGTATTCAAGCTTGCTCCCAGGAATACAATTTGTTGGCAGGTACTAGGTGAGATTTCTTTTCATTTATGGTGTACCCCAGTGAGTTTAGACATTTCTTTATGAATGCCAGATGTTTTAATAGCAATTCCTGGAACCAGACAATCGTCCAGGTATGGGTATATTTTAATATTTCTCTGCCTGCAAAATGCAATGGCTGGAGCTAGACACTTTTGTGAATACCCTGGGCACAGTAGATAAGCCAAAGGGAAGTGCAGAGAACTGATAGTGCATGGAGCCTGCCCTGAAGTGGAGGTATTTCCTGCAAGATTCCATTATTGGAATGTGCAGGTAAGCTTCCTTTAAGTCTAAGGTTGCCAACCAGGCATCTTTGCCTATCATAGGAAGCAGCTGTTGAAGTGTTAGCATCTTGAGTTTTGGGATTACCAAAAAAGTGTTTAGAATGGAGAGGTCCAGGATAGGACACCAGGAGCTGTCTTTTCTGGGTACCAGGAAACGTCTTGAGTAAAAACCTTGTCCCCTTTCTTCTGCTGGGACAGGCTGAATAGCCCTGATACTTAGAAGAGAGAGAACCTGCTGTTGAGCCTCTGCCCACTGATTTGGGGGTAGGTCTGGCCAACCGTTTGGGGTTGGTAGGGTGTGGAAGTGGAATCTGTATCCTTGGGAGACTATATTCAAAACCCATTTGTCCTGGGTAATGTTCCCAGTTTTTTGCATGCAGGGCGAGCTTTCCTCCTAAGGTAGCAGGCAGCTGAGCAGGGCATGGAAGGGTTAAGGTTAAGTCATTGTGCCATTTTCCTGTAGGGGGGTGTCTTACTACTCCCTACTTTGGAAGTGGGAGCCCCCACTTCTTAGGCCTGTGCGGAGCCTGAGACTGTAACCTAGGTGGTCTGCTGTTCCTGGGTTTGGACTGAGAAGGCCTGGAAGAGGCTGGAAAGGACCAATTCTTTGAAGGCCAATGCATACTAAATCTGGGAGGCTGTACTTGCAAGAAATCTTTAACAGTTTGCATAGATTTAGCTTTTTCCCCTCCATCTTTTTGAGAACAACTTCTGCTTTGTTACCAAACAGGCGGCCTTGGTTTAAGGGAGCATCCAGTATTTTAGCTTTAACATGATTTGGCAAGTTTTGCTCCTTAAGCCAAGCATGCCTTTTAAGTACAGACCCAGTGACAGCAGCCCTGCAAGATGCTTCTAAACAGTCAAAACCACATTGCAAAGTATGTTTACCAACTTGTTGTGCAGAATGCATTAAATCCTGTAATTCTTTGTGTTCAGCACAGTCAGGAATCAACATCATTTTCTGTTTAAGTAGTCCCATAATATGCTGCTGGTACTTTAACATATGAAACTGACAATTTAAAGCCCTAATGGCCAAAGTAGCAGAAGTATATACCTTCTTACCCCATCTGTCCAAGGCTCTAGAATCTCTATCAGAAGGGGTAGGGCTTTTGGCAGTAGTAGCCTTAATGCCCTTTGGTCCTTGGGAAATGGTCTCTGGATCCGCAGTAGGATTCTTGAAGAGGAATTTGTGAGAGTCAGGTACTCTGTAATACCCATCAGGTTTTCTGGGAGGTGGAGGTAAAGTGTCTGGGGAAAGGCTAGATTCCAAGAAGGCATCATATACAATGTCCAGAACAGGAGGGATAGCTAAAGACCTGTGTTGAGGGAGGAGTAAGAATTCCCTAAGCCTCTTTTTGGAGTCAGATTTTGCAGCAGAAATGCTCCCTAAGTGTGTGCAAGGTTACACCAAAAGAAAAATCTTCTGGAGGGGAAGCAGAAGGAATGGAATCTTTTGCATCAGAATCCTCATAGGTAGATAGGGGCAAATCCTGGTAATCAGAAAAAACAGAAATATCAGATTCCTGATCAGAAGGAAAATCAGTTCTAGGTCTCTTAGAGGGGGAAGGCTGACTTCTCCTGATTAAGGTAATAAGGTCTTCAGCCATTCTAAGCATTTGTTTTTTAGGCATATGGGTCTGAGCATGCAGTTTGAACGTCAGTTTTCTAGGCGTGGGTCGAGATTTAGGCCTGGATGAAGAAGATGGCATCGGTTTTAAATGCAAGTCAGTAGGCCTGAATACACCCACAGAAGCCGGTGCCTGCACAGCAGCTCCAGACCCATCCAAGGTAGAGACATCCACAGGTTCCATAGTCGAAGAAGCATCGTGCGGCATACCGAACTCCGAATGGGTCTCAGTAGAGGCCTGCGAATTTGAAGTAGCGGGTAACAGGAGCTGCAAAAGTGCCTCACTGAGTACCAGTGGACTGGTGACTAGCTTAACTCAAGCGTCGTCGGCAGTTTTGGACCTATGCGGTCTGTCTCTGTCTTTATCCTTACGTTTTTTCAGAATATCGGTAGTCGGATGGCTTACCGAAGCCATTCCTGGATAGTTATACCGGGTACCAAAATAATTTGCTGCAAATATAGACCGACGATGAATAGTTCGGGGGTTGAATAAGGCACAGCAACAGCGAGGGACGTCGTGGTCTGGGCCGAAGCAAGGAATGCAGTACGAATGAAAATCTTTATGAGGTATTTGCTTTCCACAGGTAATACAATTGTTAACTTTTACTGACATCAGTTAAGAGCAAGAAAAAGGATCCCCAACGGGGTACTTAGCTTTTTTGAAGACTTCGGTTCTGAAACTCGAAAACGAAAATATCAGGAGTCGTCCGATCGGCACCTGTGAACTGCTTCTGCTTCGGGCACCACGCGGCAAGAAAGACTGAATAAAATGGCATCGGCTGCATGTTTTATACCCCTGACGACCTGATGTCATGGAAGAGGAGACAGCAACCGATGCAGGAATCCATGACTCTGGTATACAGGCCGGCTGAGGGCTACCTGCAGGCAGATAACCCAAATGTAATGACTGCAACAGCGAAACACGAAGAACATCAATATGATTATGACAAAACAGCCGTCTACCTCAGGTAAAAGATGACATTCCAATAGCTACTGTGAGCACACATTGCATGCCGACATACTCAGTACAGAAGGATTCAGGTAGAATGTAGTGAAGATAACCTGGACTGGGAGATTTCTCAGTATTGTGGTCTACAACAGGACTATAATATATATATTATAATATACTATATTATAATATATATTATAATATATTACATATTATAATATACTATATATAATATACTATAATACTACTAAGGAATCTACAAAAGGTAAGATTCCACTGGCAAACAGTGACTACACAGAAATGTGGTTCATTCTGGCCATGGAAAATAAAAAACAGGCCTGGTCACAAACATTCTTCTGAAAGGAAAACAAATAGAAGATTAAAAATAAAGCATATAAGTAGCAGATAAGTAGCATAAAATAAAGGAGCTATTTGTGGAATAAATTCCAAACTGAAGATGGATGAATAAGCAAAATGAAGAGGAAAACTGTTATGAGCTCTGTGGAGGTGAAAATCATTACAAAGAAAAGAGACAAACAAATACAGGGAATGGAAAATAAGGGGGGGGAGTGGGAGTGTCCTCTGGAGGCAAGAAACAAGAATGTGAGCAGGGTCAAAGCAGATAAAAAAAAAAAAAGACCGGAAGTAGACATTCCAGAAAATAAAAAAATACTTATTTTGATAGGTAGGAGAGAAAGCAGCAAGTAAGAAAATATGTAAACTGCCAAAGGAGGCTCAGAAGAATAAAGAGGCCAAGGAACACACACAAATTTGAAATGGATTTTTTTTCCCCACCATTCACCAAAAGAAACATAATTCTGGGAGGACAGGGCAGAAGAATGTGGTGAGGTGGTCAAATAAAATGTATAACTGAGGATGTGAGGAAGACATTACAAGCACAATAGGAACAGACTGCACAGGGGATAAATGGGTCCTACCCAGGATCCTCAGGATGGCTGAAGAGATACAACTAAACCCTCGCACATAGCTCCCATGGATAAGTAACAGTTTCAAGTAGAAACAGTTGCGCCAGTCTACAACACGCTCCCCGAAGAAGTGGTCATGCCAAAGTACAGCAAGTCCTGTATTGAGCTAAACAGGCCAGCGGACTACAGGCCAATAAGCTAACATGCAGTCCTGAAGTCAAAGGAACACAGTGTGCTTCCTACAGAAGAAGTACACCCTATTTAAATGTTATCTTCTCAGATTATGTATTACTGCCAAGAAAATGATGCCTGTATTAGCAGACATAAATAAAGCATGACAGAGCCATTTGTAACATAACATGGCATTTTGAGTCACTCAGCTTCTTTATTCCACACCACACTGGGCATAAATCATATTTTGAGACTAGTATGTTGGCATTTTCTCTTTTCCTTCTTAGGTTCATACTGGAGTCATATGCTGAAATTCTATTAATTTAAGGCTCTTTTATTATACAGTTTCATTCACACACTTTTTTTTTTTTTTTACTGTATACTGGTATTCATTTGAAGCTAAAATGTCAAGACATTTCATATCTACAAAGTATCCTAATACACCTCCATTAAACGAAGAGTTCCACCCTATAATTAAACATGTATATATATATATATATATATATATATATATATATATATATATATATATAT
Organism: Protopterus annectens; assembly: GCF_019279795.1. Lineage (NCBI taxonomy): Eukaryota > Metazoa > Chordata > Ceratodontiformes > Protopteridae > Protopterus > Protopterus annectens. The sequence goes on along the minus strand of NC_056747.1, from coordinate 7,790,423 downwards.
ATATATATACATATATATATATATATATTTATCAAACTAAAATCATCTAAACTCTAAACTTTGGCTACTTCCCTCATCGCCCTGCTTATATCATTTTACTCTGATTTATACAACCATTGATTACGGGAATGCTGCTTTAGGCAAGTTCAATTCATGAATGCAGGCAGTGGTCCACTCATAAGGATGCCCCTTGTTGTGTGTTGCAGAAGTAGGACAGGTCTTGGGATGATGGCTCCTAACCTCCATATACCGCACCCAGACCATGCCAGAGATGGTAGCTATCATAGACATATCATTGAGCATGTGTATGGAATGCTGAAGTCACGATTCCATTGCTTCGCACAGCAGGATGCTCTTACGACCTGCAACAAGATCTTCATCATCTGCACCATACTACACAACATGCACAGCAGGATGCTCTTACGACGTGCAACAAGACCTTCATCATCTGCACCGTGCTACATGACATCAGTGAAAAATCCTGAAGCGACACCACGGCTGAGGCTGTACAAAAAACAACTAAAGTTTAAAAGCAAACGTAATTTAATAGAAAATAAACAAAAAGCCTGAGTACATAGATGAGTGCTTTTGGCGAAACCTCGCCTTCTTCAGATCATATAGTACTAAGGTCCATATTGGTTAAAATAACAGTGGATAGCCAATCATATTTGTTACAACTGAGACAACTTCAGGCCTTTTGTTTATTTTCTATTAAATTATGTTTGCTTTTAAGCTTTAGTTGTTTTTTATACAGCCTCAGCCGTGAGGTTGCTTCAGGATTTTTCACTGTTTTTACTTTGTTTTGACCTGAAACGTCTTCAGCTTGAGTAGGATATATACTTTTTACTATGCTAAACAGCATGGTGGGGATGTTACAGGACTGCCACACAGCACAGAGGTGGCTGCAGATGACCAGCCAGACAGTCAGGTAAAGGAACTGGCTGCAGCAGTTCCTTGTGTGAGGTGGGGGCTGGTGAAGTACACCACACGACTAGCAACGAGTCGGCATCTGGTCCACAACTATAGGCCATGAAGGAGCCAATGGAGAACAAAACTAGGCCATGAAGGAGCCAATGGAGAACTAAACTGATGCATGGAATAAGTGCACTGACTGCCCACACTGGGCATCAGACATTATCTGACCCACACACGTCTGGGGGTGAGTCAATATCACAGGGACAGGTGGGCTGTGGCAAAATGATAGGGAACAACAATGCTACAAAAGCAAAGACTCACTGAAGGGAGAGGGTCCTAACAACGTAACTATGCAATAAGCTACACCTCCAGATCAAGCAAAGCACTACTCTGACTGATTTTAAGGCTGGTCTTGATGATTAGATGGCTGAACAAATTTACATCATGGTTACCATGCACAACCTTCCTTAATTTGGGAGATGGGCCAAATTAAGTACTTGTAAAGGGTGGCAAGAAGTTTTAAGCATCTACTTAAAGGTGCATGTGGCTGGGCCTCCTAAGGACCCTGTGATCACTTGCCTAGTGTTGTTCCTGTTTTCCTACAGTAGATGGAAGGGTTATGGATGGTGTATGCAGTAGCCAAGCACACAGTTGGGCAGTGGGAATGGGTGTGTCAGGGATCACATCGTCTAGAGATGGGGTAGAGCTTCTAAAAGTTGAACACTCACAGTGTCCCACGTGATCCAATAGTATCACCGAGGGAGGCATCCCATCCACTGTTAGCTGTAGAACCCTACACATGGCCATGTGATCTAACAATATCACCAACGGAGCCATCCCACCCAGTGTTTGTTGTAGAACTCTGCAAACACTGACAGTGTCCCACATGATCCAACAGCATCACCGAGGGAGGCATCCCATCCACTGTTAGCTGTAGAACCCTACACATGGCCATGTGATCTAACAATATCACCAACGGAGCCATCCCACCCAGTGTTTGTTGTATAACTCTGCAAACACTGACAGTGTCCCACATGATCCAACAGCATCACCGAGGGAGGCATCCCATCCACTGTTAGCTGTAGAACCCTACACATGGCCATGTGATCTAACAATATCACCAACGGAGCCATCCCACCCACTGTTAGCTGTAGAACCCTACACATGGCCATGTGATCTAACAATATCACCAACGGAGCCATCCCACCCACTGTTAGCTGTAGAACCCTACACATGGCCATGTGATCTAACAATATCACCAACGGAGCCATCCCACCCAGTGTTAGCTGTAGAACCCTACACATGGCCATGTGATCTAACAATATCACCGAGGGAGGCATCCCATCCACTGTTAGCTGTAGAACCCTACACATGGCCATGTGATCTAACAATATCACCAACGGAGCCATCCCACCCAGTGTTAGCTGTAGAACCCTACACATGGCCATGTGATCTAACAATATCACCGAGGGAGGCATCCCATCCACTGTTAGCTGTAGAACCCTACACATGGCTCCCACCCACTGTTAGCTGTAGAACCCTACACATGGCTCCCACCCACTGTTAGCTGTAGAACCCTACACGTGGCCATGTCCTGCCATCAAGGGTAAGCCAAACAAGGATGAGAAAGTTGTAGAACTGCAGGACCAAGATTGGCTGACCTCATACAGTGTACCCAGACTGGAGATGGAAAGTACAGTTTTGTACCTACCATAAATGTAGATGTCCGATAGGTATGCAACTGCAGTCATAACATATGGGTTGTCCTGCCTCAGGCAGCCCTCGGTCGGCCGGATTCCAAAGTCTGGGTCCGACGTCTGCTGATGTCGCATTTCTCTCCGACGTCAGAGCGGCTGGTGTACATAAGCATCAGCCGACGCCATTTTCTTCAGTGTTTCTTGCCCCAGATGCCAGGTGCCCTCCAAGGAAGGCTGAAATCAAATTGGAAGACAAAAACAGGATTCCAGACAAATAAATGAGCAATAAACAGATACACCATAACAGATATCCCCAGCTAAGATAAACAGGGATAGATGTGGACCCTAGGCATAGAGGGGTATGGAGGGAGGGAAAATCCAACTGCAGTTGCATATCTATCAGACATCTACATTTATGGTAGGTACAAAACTGTACGATGTCCTTCAAGAATGCAACTGCAGTCATAACATATGGGTAGAATACCATAGCCAATCTGGGGGAGGAGGAATGCTCTAGGAAAAAAATGGTGTGGCAATCAAACCCTGCAGGACTGCCGAAGCAAAGCCTGCTCTGGATCTGGAGTATAGAGGGAGATTGTAGTGTTTGGAGAATGTATGCACGGAGCTCCATGTAGCAGCTTCTAGAATGTCCTTAGTAGGCACCCCTCTTAAGAATGCTGTAGCTCTGGTGGAATGTGGTCTGACATTGGCTGGAAGAGTCTTTCCATGAAAGGAATAACAGAATCTGATGCAATGTCCAATCCATTTTGAAATAGTCTGTTTTGAAATTGCTTTTCCTTGGACTGCAGGGGCGTAAGCTACAAAAGGTTGGTCAGACTTTCTACTGGTCTTGGTTCTGTCCAGGTAGTATCGAAGTTGTCTGTGAATGTCCAAGGTATGTTACAGTCTTTCCCCCTTATTCTCAGAATTGGGGAAGAAAGCAGGCAGATGAATAGCTTGATTTAAAGAAACTCTAGATACCACCTTTGGCATAAAAGTAGGGTTGGTCCTTAATGAAACCCTGTCTCTGTGGAAAATTATGAACGGTGGTATTGCCATTAGGGCCTGTAGTTCCGAAACCCTTCTTGCTGAGGTAATTGCCAACAGGAAAGCTGTCTTCCATGAGAGAAATTGCAAGTCAACTGAAGCTGCTGGCTCAAAAGGAGGTAGAGTCAGCTTTTCTAGGACAAAATTGAGGTCCCAGGCTGGCACTGGAGCCTTTCTTGGTGGCTTAATGTTCTTGATTCCCCAGAGGAATTGCCTTAGCAAAGGATGTGAAAAGACAGGCGGATCAGTGTTATATCTAGCTGAAATAGCTGATGCATGTATCTTTATGGAAGAATATGAGAGACCATTCTTTAGCATATCTGCCAAATATTCCAGGATGAGTGGGATATTCAATAATGATGCATCATGTCCGTTGCTGGTATTCCAAATGCTGAATCTCTTCCATTTTGCTAAGTAAACCTTTCTGTTGGATGGTCTGCGAGCCTCTGTTAGTATCCGCTGAACTTCCTTGGAGAGAGATAGGTTGAGGTTATTCATGGGATCTCCCAGGCTGTTAGCTGCAGTGTCTGAAGGTTTGGATGCACTGTTTTGAAGTTGTGTTGAGTCAAAAGTAGAGGCCATTGGGGAAGGGTCCACTTCTTGGTGCGACATATGCTCCATAGTAGTGGATACCAGTGTTGTCTTGGCCAGTCCGGAGCTATTAGGATCCCCTTGCGTCTCTCTGCTTTGATCTTTAGTAATACTGAGGTCATCAGTGGCAGAGGTGGGAATGCATAGATTTTTAGGAAGTTCCAGTTGAATGAGAGAACATCTATTTTCCAAGCTTGTGGATGGTATGTCCTTGAGCAGAATTTTTGTAGATGATGGTTGAGGTGAGAGGCAAATAGGTCTACTTCTGGCCTGCCCCATGTCGAAGTGAGCTGTGTGAAGATCTTCGGATGTAACCTCCACTCGTGTGGATCTGTGAAATTCCTGCTTAGGCTGTCCGCCAGCACATTGTCTTTGCCTGGAACAAACTGGGATTGTAACTGAATGTTTAGGCTCAGTGATTTTTCCCAAAGATGCATTGTCAGTCTGCAAAGGGGTAAGAATGGGTGCCCCTGCTTGTTTATATACCACATCACAGTGGTGTTGTCTGTCTGTATCAGTAAATGGCCTTGCTGAAGTTGGTGTTGAAAGGCCTCGATGGCATGCATTACTGCCAGCATTTCCTTTTGGTTTATGTGCAAATGTGTTTCCTTTGGAGACCATTGTCCTTGTATACACCTGCCTTCCATGTGCGCCCCATCCAAGGTCTGAGGCGTCTGTGGTCATGGTCTGTGTTATCTGTGGTTTTTTGAATGACATACCTGTGTTTGCCTGGCTTACCGAGGCCCACCATAGGAATTCCTTTTTTAGGCATGGAATGAGCGGTATGGTTGTCTCTAAGTTGTTGCTGTGTTGAGACCATAGGCTTTTTAGGTACCATTGAAGCTTTCTCATGTGTAGTCTTGCTAATGGAACCAGGAGAATGCAGGATGCCATGTAACCCAGGGCCTGTAGGAATCTCCTTGCAGTCATCTGGGTAAGTTTTGCCAAACCTTTGAAATAATGAGTTAACTTCTCTTGCTTGTCTTCTGTTAGGTAAGCCATTTGAGAGGCTGTGTCTAATTTGGCTCCTAAGAAGATTATTTGCTGGGATGGCTGAAGTCTTGACTTTTGGAAGTTGACTGTGTATCCCAGGGCTTGAAGTAATCGTATGACATAGTCGAAGTTTTTTGTCAACATCAATTTGTCGTCCGCTTGTATGAGGCAGTCGTCCAGGTACAGGTAAATTTGGATCCCCTGGAGCCTGCAGTGAGCAATTACTGAAGCTAGGCATTTTGTGAATACTCTGGGCGCAGTAGATAAGCCAAATGGCAATGCTGAGAATTGATAATGCTCTGGCCCTGCAAGAAATCTGAGGTATCTTCTGCAGCTGTGTCTGATAGGGACATGCAGGTATGCCTCCTTGAGGTCCAGAGTAATCAGCCAAGACCCCTTGCCCAGCATGGGAAGGAGTTGCTGTAGAGTCAGCATTTTGAACTTTGGTACTATGAGAAAGGTGTTTAATGCGGACAAATCCAGTATTGGTCTCCATTGAGATTCTTTTCTTGGAACAAGGAACAGTCTTGAGTAAAACCCCTGGCCTTGTTCTTGTTGTGGAACTCTTTCTATTGCTTTCATCCGAGTCAGCAGAGAGATTTGCTTGATAGCCTCTGCCCTCTGGTTTTGTGGTAGGTTTGGCATGCCTTGTTTTCTTGGTAAGGTATGAAAATGGAACCTGTAACCTCGGTCTATAATGTCCAAAATCCATTTGTATTTTGTCAGTCTGTGCCAATTGTCTGCAAACAGAGATAATTTCCTTCAAGGGAGCTTCTATTTGTTCCTGGTAGGCGGAAGTAGAGGAAAGTCATTGAGATTGTGGCTGTGGGGCAGGTGAAACCCTGTGTCACTTCTTTGGTTTGCTGGCTGCCATTGTCGCCCCTGTAAGGACCTCTGTATTGTCCTCTTCCTCGCCACGCCTGTTTTACCCCTTTGAAATTTTTCAGGATTAGGAAAGGACCAGTTTTTTGAAGGCCAATTCCTACTGAATCTGGGGGGTTGAACCTGGAGGAAATCTTTCACCGTCTAAACTGATTTTGCTTTTTCCTCGATGGACTTTAACACATCCTTAGCATTAGCACCAAAAAGCTTGTTCTTTTCCAAAGGTGCATCCAGAAGTTTTGCTTTTACATGATCTGGTAGAGGTTGATCTTTTAACCAAGCATGTCTTCGCATCACTGCCCCTGTCATAGCTGCCCTACATGAAGCTTCCAGTGCATCATATCCACACTGCAGGAAGTGATTGCTTACTTGCTGAGTGTTATGTACAGCTTCCTGCAAAGTCTTCCTGTCTAAAGGATCAGGAGAAGCTAGTGTTTTTTGTAAATCTTCTAAGAGATAATCCTGATATTGGAACATATGAAAAGGCAATTTAAAGCTCTCATAGATAAGGTAGTGGAAGTGTAAACCTGTTTACCCCATCTCTCTAATGATCTTGCTTCCCTGTTGGAGGGCAAAGGATTTTTTGAGGTGGAGGCTGAAACTCCTTTAGGCCCCTGTGAAATAGTTTCCAAATCAACAGTATGGGCCCTGAATAAATGGGAATGAGTTTCTGGGACCCTGTAATACCTGTCTGGCTTGGCTGGAGCAGGAGGAAGAGAATCAGGGTAGCACTAGAGTCAGAATACAAATCATCCAGAACATCAAGTACAGGAGGAATAGCTAAGGGCCTGTGCTGAGGCTTCTTAAGGAAAGTCCTAAGGCGTTTCCTAGAATCAGAATATTCCTGACCTTGCCACTTGAAATGTTCCCTCATGGTGTGCAGAACTTCCCCAAAAGAAATATCCTCAGGAGGGGAGGCCGAAGGGATGGAATCTTCTGCATCCGAGTCCTCATAGGTCTGGAAGAGCTCTTCCTGGCTATCAGAGTGGACAGAGCCCTCAGAGTCTTCATCTGAAGGAGTAGGGTCAGAGGGTTCAACCCAGGGCCTTTTATCAGGAGGAGGCTGGGATGCTCTCTCTGGATGGGTCTGCGAACCTCTAATCATGGAAATGAAATCAGCAGCCATGGACATAATTTGTGTCTCTGGAGTCGGCTGAGGTGAGGATCTAGAAGTAATATGCTTTGTTTTGCTGGCTGCCTTAGCCCTAGTGTAGGCCTTAATAGACATGGCCATAGGAGGCCTGGCAGCTCCACGCAGGAGTGACCTTGTCTACAGCAATGGTCTCGGCATTTCCTCGGTTTCGTATCCGGAGGAAAATCTATAACTGGCGCCGGAGTAATGTCTAGAATCGAGTCGCCGGTAATGCGGTGTCTTCGGTTCGGAGCGGTGGAGAGACCGTCTCAGAGGGAACCGGAGCACTCGCTAGGTTTTGGCATGGAGTCGGTAGTAGACGGGCCAAGGATGTCGGTCCCGGTCTTTTCGCTTTTGGGAGTTTATGATGTCGGAAGATCCGACGGCATGGTATAAGCAAATTTATCGCGAAAAGTCTTCAGCGAACTCCGCCCGCCTGAGAGTGCGCTTGTTGAAGCGAGCACAGGCTACACAGGCCGAGACGTCGTGGTCTGGGCCCAGGCAAGGGAGGCAGTAAGAGTGGAAATCCTTATGAGGTATTTGTTTACCACAAAAAGACAATTGTTAACTTTTTCAGTAATTTCTGACATCGGCTGAGGCAAGAAAAGGTCCCCAATGGGGTACTTAGCTTTTTTGATGACTTCGGTATCGTAGAATACAGGAGCTGACCGACCGGCACTTGCGAACTGCTTCTGCTTCGGGCACCGCGCGGCAAGAAAGACTGAAGAAAATGGCATCGGCTGATGCTTATATACTCCAGCCGCTCTGACGTCGGAGAGAAAGGCGACATCAGCCGACGTCGGACCCAGACTTTGGAATCCGGCCGACCGAGGGCTGCCTGAGGCAGGACAACCCACATGTTATGACTGCAGTTGCATTCTTGAAGGACATCACCAACAATAGCAAATGTGAAAAGAAAGTCATGGAAACAATAAACCCAATAATCTTTACAGAATACAGAGCTTCAGCCTCACCTCATTTTACTACTAGTCAGCAATCCAGAATCTGATTAAATCAATTTTCAAGACTAAAATACCATATTTTGAACACTGTTTCTTAATAATAAAACACTTGGAACACATTATGGAATTAAGTAAAGATAAAAGAAATACACTGATAGGAACAGACAACAGATTGGCAGACAAAATCATAAGTAAAATTCCAGTCCTCACATCATGATATCTATGAAGATGTGGAACCATTTCAATAAATGGTTACCCTATCATACTTTACTTAATGAACTACAGAAACGTTAGATGTGCTTAATAAGTTATGGGGAAAAAAAAAAAAAAACAGAATACAAAGACATAAATTTTACCAACAAAGGCTTCTGGAAGTGTGTTTGAAGTACTGGCAAAGAAAACACAACTCATAAAAAAGTGACAACAGATCTTTCTGCATTGTTGCTCAGACGTTTTCAGATACATCCTTAAAATCGGGTCTATATTAAGTTGTTGAACTTTTCAATGGAGATCTCCATTCAGTGCGGAAATGGAAGTTTTCCATTGTAGTGCGATCTCGGAGTTGGTATATTTAAAGAGCGGCGGGTGTGTGGGGGTGCCCCCCTGCTTAACCTTTCAGGTAGGTTTTTTTTTTTTTTTTGATTTTCGAACTTTTAAGAGTTTGAACATACGGTGTCGACCATATGGTGTTCGAACTTTTAAAAGTTCGATAATCTAATATAGACTCATAAAAACCACTGCACTCTCGCTTATTTCAGGAAAGCAACAAATGAAATGCTCTTCATATTATAACAGACAGTGTCCATGGTGCACATGCCATCCCTAGCACAAATGAAGTGCTCTTCAGGTCACACCAGACAGCGCTCACAGTCCACATGTAATCTCTAGCACAAATGAAGTGCTCACTGAGTTATGCCACACAGCACTGACAGCATGCATGCCATCTCTAGCACCAATGAAGCTCTCTTCAGGTTAGATCAGACAATGCCCATGGTACACATGTCTCTAGCATGCACTCATGGCACGCATGATGTCTTCTATCACAAATGATGTGCTCTTCGGGTTATACCAGACAGCACCCACAGCATGCATGCTGTCTCTAGCACAAATGAAGCACTCTTCAGCAGACAGTGCCCACGGTACACCTGCTGTCTCTAAATCATGCTAAACTCAATCTCCACTGATGGTGCAACACATTATACATTTTATCCCATGTGACTAACACTTTGAGCTCCACCCTCACTCAGTGTGTCCAACAGCAGTTACAGCTTCCCCTCTGAATAATTCATATTTTACGTTTCCTTACCAAGGGTCCATAGCAGCCAAAATATCCAACATGAAAAATTATCCAATCAAATTTTCCCCACTGTAGGTCCCATGGCACTCGCAGTGCAATACATGGGAATGCTGGACTCAAACCCTTAACCAGGATGCCCAAAAAAACAAAAAAAATTAAATCTGAGCAATATACTGCAAATGAATTCTCAAAATGTCTAACAGCAACTATAAGACATCATTCTAAACTGTGCTGCATTCCTATGTCATCCAGGTGGTTTCACGGCAGTCACAGTGCAAAATCAGACTAATGGTTTATTGCCTTGGTTAACTAAAGTCATCCTTAATATTATGTGGCAGTCTCACTGTAATAACGAACTAATGGTCTGTTAACCTCGTTAACCAAGGAACATCTTTACATAGCCTAGTACCAACCTATGAACCTATCAGTCCTAGGGCCTATGCAACCCTAGCCATAACAATTCCCTGGCTATTTCTTCCCACAGTATTTACTTCCCTGGACCCCTGTCTAGGCGACTGACCAATTTCCCATCTCCCATCCAATCATCAAGGTTCCTTTTGAAGAGGGCCAAAGAGGCATTCTGCTTGACATGTATGGGTAGTCTATTCCATAGTCTGGGGAGTCTGTGGGTCAGGAACCTATCCCTCCTGCATGTTTTGTTCATTGTGATGACAAGTTTTAGATCCCTGGAGTGTGTGTCTGAGGGATTGGGATTTCTTTAAATGCAACATGGCCAACAGCTCTGGGTTTGACATGGCCTTGTATGTTAAGCAGAGGTTGCCTCTGAGTAGACAATATGCGACAAGAGTATAGGAGGAGTTATTTTAGATGGTCAGCATAGGGCATCTGCTTTAGGCCTGTGGTTCTTTTAGTGAGGTATTTCTGCAGCCTTTCCAGTTGTTGCAGATGTCTTGAGAGGAACATACCAAACGGGGCATTGTATTCTATAAAGGGTCTAATGAGGGATGAGTACAGTGGGACAATGACCTCCTTTTTTCTGGATAAAAAGCACTTAGTGATGAGGTGTGCAACACAGAAGTATTTCCTGACTGTTGTGGCGATGTGGTTATCGAATGTAAGACCACTGTCCGCCTGTGTCCCTAAGTCTCTTATCACACTTTCAGTGTTTAGTGTACTGCCACCTATGTGGTAATTCATGGGTACATGTTTTTCCCAAAGGGGATAACTATACATGTTTTGGCATTAAGCTTGAGCCCATGGCTCTGGCACCAAGCATCTGTTTCTGTAAGGCCCTTTTGTAGAATATCCAGATCATTTGGGGTTTCAATAATGGCTCCCAGTTTGCAGTCATCTGCAAACTTTGTTAGCCAGAGTGCCTTAGTGTTGCCTGTACTTCAGAGAAGTAGATGCCAAACAAGAGCGGTCCCAGGACTGAACCCTGAGGTACTCCACTTGTCATTTCTCTGGATCTGGATTTGGAGTCTGCTACTTTTACAGTGTGGGTTCTGTCAGTAAGCCAGTTGGCAACCCATCGAGTGATGTAGGGATTAATGCCCAGCTTAGTAAGTTTATCTATGATTCCAGAGTGGGGGATGGTGTCGAAGGCCTTGGTGAGGTTCAGATAGGCTGTGTGGACCACCTTACGGACTGATTCAAAGAAGTCAATCAGGTTCAGAAGACAGGATCGGCCCTTCACGAACCCAAACTGCCCGGGGTCCAGTGTTTGAAGATTGTCAATGTCTTTGTTTATAAGTTCCATGATAATTCGTTCCATGGCCTTGCAGATCAGGCTCGTCAGACTGATGAGGCAGTAGTTCCCAGGATCCAAGGTGGATCCCCCTTGTGGAGTGGGATAACTGTAGCTGTGTGCCACTCAGTGGGCAAGAAGCCTGAGGTGAGGCTAAGATTAAACATGACACTTAGGCGAGGTGCCAATTCATTTTGTAGTTCATGCAGTACACAGCCTGGGATGTCATCTGGTCCCATGGATGCTGTATTGTTAGCTTTGGAGAGTGCATTTTTTACATGTGTGGCTGTTATTACCAGAATTTGGCAATCTTTCGGTATTGAGATGGGGCCTTTAGGGGGTGAGAGGGGGGTGAAGTTTGCACTGAATTGATCTGCCAGGATACTGGCAATATCCTTGGGATTAGTATATTTAATGTCATTCCGTTGTAGCTCAGAGCAGATCTGCGCATTGCCATTTAGATTCTTGACATAGCTATAGAATGCCTTGTGGTTGTCTTTGGAATCCTTGGCAATTTTATTTTCATAACTAGCTTTTGAGGATTTTATGAGGGATTTCAGCTTCTTACGGAGGCTGGTATGAAACTACAATGTCATTATGTAGGGACTTTGATCTCAGAATGACAAAAAATGGACAACAGATGCTATCCCCAAGGTAAATGGACTGTTCAAGGTAACTAATACTATAATGAGGAGTTTATCCATTACTTAGATCTCAGTTCTGCATAGTCACAGTCACCAACACCCCCAACCCCCATGTAATAACGGGGCATTGCTCCTTACCCACTTACCGATACCAAGTTCTTACGTAGTTTCACACCATGACATCCCTGTGCATTTCGGAGACCATCCCTCTTACCTAAATACACGCTGCATTCACAGTTCCTTAAGGTCACTCCTCAGTGAATTTCCGGGACCACTGCCCCTCCTTACTGATACCATGTGTTGTATCACCACCACTTTTTGTCATTTGCAGATCACATTCCCTACCTAATGACACCATGATTTCATAATTATGTATAGTTAGCTTTCTGTGTAGGCCTGCAATTATCATATCCTTACCTACTGACACCATGTGATCACAGTTCTTTATAATCATCTCCGTGTGCCGTTCTGTAATTACCATACCCTTACCTACTGACACCATATAACAGTACTGTAACATACCCTCCCTGTGTAGCTCTGTGACTACCATAGCCTTACCTACTGACATCATGTGAGCACAGTTCTGTATCACCTCCCTGTGTAGCTCTGTGATTATCCCCTTACCTACTGACACCATGTGACCATAGTTCTGTAACATCACCTCCCTGTGTAGCTCTGTGATTATCCCCTTACCTACTGACATCATGTGATCACAGTTCTGTAACATCACCTCCCTGTGTAGCTCTGTGATTATCCCCTTACCTACTGACACCATGTGACCATAGTTCTGTAACATCACCTCCCTGTGTAGCTCTGTGATTATCCCCTTACCTACTGACACCATGTGACCATAGTTCTGTAACATCACCTCCCTGTGTAGCTCTGTGATTACCCTTACCTACTGACATCATGTGACCACAGTTCTGTAACATCACCTCCCTGTGTAGCTCTGTGATTATACCCTACTGACACCATGTGATCACAGTTCTGTAACATCACCTCCCTGTGTAGCTCTGTGATTATCATCGTTACCTACTGACATAATGTGATCACAGTTCTGTAACATCACCTTCCTGATCACAGTTCTGTAACATCACCTCCTGTGTAGCTCTGTGATTATCCTTACCTACTGACATCATGTGACCATGAGCTGTGTAACACCTCCTGTGTAGCTCTGTGATTATCACCTACTGACATCATGTGATCACAGTTCTGTAACATCACCTCCCTGTGTAGCTCTGTGATTATCATCGTTACCTACTGACATCATGTGATCACAGTTCTGTAACATCACCTTCCTGTGTAGCTCTGTGATTATCATCGTTACCTACTGACACCATGTGATCACAGTTGTGTAACATCACCTCCCTGTGTAGCTCTGTGATTATCATCGTTACCTACTGACATCATGTGATCACAGTTCTGTAACATCACCTCCCTGTGTAGCTCTGTGATTATCATCGTTACCTACTGACATCATGTGACCACAGTTCTGTAACATCATCTCCCTGTGTAGCTCTGTGATTATCCCTACCTACTGACATCATGTGATCACAGTTGTGTAACGTCACCTCCCTGTGTAACTCTGTAATTATCATATCCTTACTTACTGATACCATGTAATTACAGTTCTGTAACATCACCTCCCTGTGTAGCTCTGTGATTATCGCCTTACCTACTGACATGTGACCACAGTTGTGTAACATCACCTCCCTGTGTAGCTCTTTGATTATCCCCTTACCTACTGACACCATGTGATCACAGCTGTGTAACATCACCTCCCTGGGTAGCTCTGTGGTTATCATCTTCACCTGCTGATATAATGTGACCAAAGTTCTGTAACATCACCTCCATGTGTAGGCCTGTGATTATTATATCCTCACATACTGACATGTGACCACAGTTGTGTAATGTCACCTCCATGTATGGCTTTGATTATCCCACTTACCTACTGACACCATGTGATCACAGTTCATCATGTGATCACAGTTTATTTATTTATTTTATTTTACATTTGTTGACCGGGAAAAATCCGACTGGATACATGTCCATTTTCAGCGGAGGCCCGGGGAGAAAAGCTCCACATTTAACAGTTGGTACATTGTTACATAGAAAAAAAAAAAAACTGATGTTAAATTACATTAAGCAATAATAATAGAAATAATAAAAAAAGAGAAGCCAGAGATACAGGCGTTATTAGTTACATACATAAATAGTTGATAAAAAGAGGGTAATTAGACGCAGAACAGGTATATGATTTGAAGAAAAACACTTAGTCATGCATAAAAGATAATACAAGACTAAGATGATTCAGAGGAAGAGAAATACAAGGGAAAGAAGAGGAAAAGAAAAAGAAGCTGACATGGTAGATTCCATGGGATTCTATTGAGAGAAGAGGTGAGAGAAGTGAGTTAACTCAAGGCAGTTAGTCAGGGTGTGAGCATTGGCATAACCAGTGGGACTTAAAATATTGGAATAGACTTTTTAAAGTATGATAGAGAGGTGTTTGTGGTAATACTGGTGGGAAGGGAGTTCCATATATTAGCAGTAGTGTTAGCAAATAGAGCATCTCCACTTGCATTGTTGGATTTAACGTTTTGGATAAGTATTCTGTTTGAGGAGCGTAGGCTATTTAGGTTAGTATAAGGAATGACTAGGCTCTTTAGAGCAGGGGTTTTCTCGGGATGGGTAAGTATTTTATATGCCTCAGTAAGTTGAGACAGCTGAAGGAGGTTAGGGAGTTCTATCCATCCAAGGTCTTTTAACATCTGTAACATCACCTTCCTGTGTAGCTCTGTGAATATCCCCCTTGCCTACTAACACCATGTGACCACAGTTCTGTAACATCCCCTCCCTGTGTAGCTCTGTGACTACCATAGCCTTACCTACTAACACCATGTGACCACAGTTCTGTAACATCACCTCTATGTGTAACTCTGATTACCATCCCCTCCTACTGACATCATGTGACCAGTTCTTAACATCCCCCCGTATAACTCTGTGATTATCATCCTCACATACAGACACCATGTTACCACAGTTGTGTGACATCACCTCCCTGTGTAGCTCACTGATTATCATCCTCACCTACTGATATCATGTGACCACAGTTCTGTAACATCACCTCCATGTGTAGCCCTGTGATTATTATATCCTCACCTTTTGGCACCATGTAGTTCAGCAACATGACTTCCCTGAGTGGTTCTGTGATTATCATATCCTTACCTACTGACACCATGCAATCACAGTTGTGTAACCACCTCCCTGGGTAGCTCTGTGGTTATCATATACTTACCTACTGACACCATGTGATCACAATTCTGTAAAATCATCTCCCTATGTAGCTCTGTGACTATCGTATCCTTACCTACTGACACTATGTGATCACAGTTCCAGAACATCACCTCCCTGGGTGGCTCTGTGCTCATCACCCTCACCTACTGACACTATGTGATCACAGTTCCAGAACATCACCTCCCTGGGTGGTTCTGTGCTCATCACCCTCACCTACTGACATCATGAGACCACAGTTCTGTAACATCACCTTCCTGTGTAGCACTGTGATTATCCCCTTACCTACTGACACCATGTGACACAGTTGTGTAAGATCACCTCCCTGTGTGGTTCTGTAATTATCATCCTCACCTACTGACATCATGTGACCACAGCACTGTAACATCACCTCCCTGTGTAGCTCTGTGACTATCATATCCTTACCTACTGACACCATGTGACCACAGTTGTGTAAGATCACCTCTCTGAGTGGTTCTGTGATTATCATCCTTACCTACTGAGATCATGTGATCACAGTTCAGTAACATCACCTCCTTGTGTAACTGTGATTATCATCCTTGCATACGGACACCATGGGATCACAGTTCTGAAACATCACCTCCCTGAGTGGTTCTGTGATTACCCCCTTACTTACCGACACCATGTGACCACAGTTCTGTAACATCACCTCCCTGTGTAGGCCTGTGATTATATCCTCACCTACTGACATGTGACCACAGTTGTGTAACATCACCTCCCTGTGAAGCTCTGTGATTATCATCCTCACATACTGACACCATGTGACCACAGTTCTGTAACATCACCTCCCTGTGTAGCTCTGTGATCATCCCACTTACCTACTGACACCATGTGACCACAGTTCTGTATCACCTCCATGTGAAGCTCTCTATCATAGCCTTACCCACTGACATCATGTGATCACAGTTCTGTAGCATCACCTCCACTGTAGCTCTGTGACTATCATATCCTTACCTACTGACACCATCTGATCACAGTTGTGTAACATTACCCCCGTGTAGCTCTGTGATTATTACCCTTAACTACTGACACCATGTGAACAGTTCTGTAACATCACCTCCCTGAGTGGTTCTGTGATTATCATATCCTTACCTACTGACACCATGTGATCACAATTCTGTAAAATCACCTCCCTGTGTAGCTCTGTAATTATTCCCCTTACCTACTGACATCATGTGACCACAGTTGAGTAACATCACCTCCCTGTGTAGCTCTGTGATTATCCCCTTACCTACTGACACCATGTGATCACAGTTCTGTAACATCACCTCCCTGTGTAGCTCTGGGATTATCATCGTTACCTACTGACACCATGTGATCACAGTTCTGTAACATCACCTCCTTGTGTGGCTCTGAGATTATCCCCTTATGTACTGACACTATGTGATCATAGTTCTGTAACATCACCTCCTTGTGTAGCTCTGTGATTATCATCCTCACATACTGATATCATGTGATAACTGTTCTGTAACATAACCTCCCTGTGTAGCTCTGTGCTTATCCCCTTACCTACTGACATCATGTGACCACAGTTGTGTAACATCACCTCCCTATGTAGTTCTGCGATTATCATATCCTTACCTACTGAAACCATGTGATCACAGTTCTGTAACATCACCTCCCTGTGTAGCTCTGTGATTATCCTCTTACCTACTGACATCATGTGACCAGTTCATAGGTAGATACTAGGCTATCTGCCCTAGGGCATTTATAAGCCTAGCCAGAGGGTATTTGGCTTCCGCCTCCCTATTAGATTAGCTTACTGTGCCTCTGTAAAGTAGGTCACAGAAGGTACCCTTTTAAGATTAGTTTACTGTACCTCTGTCTAGCAGGGACACAGGAGAGATCCCAGGGGTGAATTTGCGATTTCCCATCCACGCGTCCAAATTTCGCATGAAGAGGGTCAGCGAGGGGCTATGTCTAACATGAATTGGGATTCTATTCCAGAGTGAGGGGAGCCTTTGGGAAATGAATCTGTCCCTCCAGCATGTCCTATTTATTTTTGCGCTGAGGTTTAGGTCCCTGGAGCGTGTAAGCTCTAAGGGACTTGGATTTTTTGAGATGGAGCATGTCCATTAATTCTGGGTTTGACATGGCTTTGTACATCAGGCATAGATTGCCTCTGAGTAGGTGGTAAGCAACTGAGTAGAGCTGGAGTTTCTTTAGTCGAGCTGCATAGGACATCTGTTTGTAGCCCATGATCCTCTTGGTGAGGTACTTTTGGGGACTCTCCAGTTGCTGCAGGTGTTGGGTAAGGTACATCCCAAAAGGGGCATTGTATTCAATTATGGGCCTGATGAGTGACGAGTAGAGGGGCATAATGACCTCTCTTGATCTAGATGCGAACCCTTTCGTGATAAGGTGGACTATACAGAAGGTCTTTCTAACCACTTTGGCAACGTGATTATCAAAGGAGAGATTACTATCTACGTTGGTCCCCAAATCTCTAATTACTTCTTCCATACTTAATGGATTACCACCTATGTGGTAATTTGTGGGCACCTTGTTTTTCCCAAAGGGGATGACTATGCACTTTTTAGCATTTAGTTTGAGGCCGTGGCTCTGGCACCAAGCATCCGTCTCTGTGAGACCCTTTTGGAGGATGCTTGTGTCAGCTGGAGATTCGATTATGGCCCCCAGTTTGCAGTCATCTGCGAACTTTGTGAGCCATAATCCCCCCATGTTAGCCTGAACCTCAGAGAAGTATATACCGAACAAGAGAGGTCCCAGAACTGAGCCCTGTGGGATGCCACTTGTAACTGGTTTGGATTCGGACATGGCACCTGCGATTCTGACCATGTGGGTTCTATCTCTGAGCCAGTTTGCAACCCATCTTGTGATATAGGGGTTGATATTTAAGCTGGTAAGTTTATTTATGATGCCAGAGTGGGGTATTGCGTCGAAGGCTTTTGCGAGGTCCAGGTAGGCTGTGTGGACTACCTTGCCCTCATCTATGCCTTTGTTAACTGATTCAAAGAAATCAACTAGGTTTAATAGGCAAGATCTGCCCTTAACAAAGCCGAATTGGGTAGGGTCCAGTGTCTGGAGGCTCCCAATGTCTTTGTTTATGAGTTCCATGATAATACGCTCCATAGCTTTACAGACCAGACTAGTCAGGCTTATGGGGCGATAGTTTCCGGGGTCCATTGTGGCACCACCTTTGTGGAGTGGGACCACTGTAGCTGTACGCCATTCTTTGGGTACATATCCTGTAGTAAGGCTAAGTTTGAACAGTGACTTAATGTGAAGGTTCAGTTCTTCTTGGAGCTCATCTAAGACACAGCCTGGGACACCGTCCAGTCCCATAGATGCTGTGTTTTTTGGTTTGGAAAGGGCAGCTTTCACCTGTGCATCTGTGATGTCAGGGAGGTTACATTCAGTTGGGATAGGCATTTGCTCCTTTGGGGGGGAAGGGGGGGAGAAGTTTGCGCTGAATCTGTCTGCCAGTATGTTGGCTATGTCTGTAGGTTCGGTATATTTTGTACCATTATGCAACAATTCAGAGCATATCTGGGAGTTTCCACCCATGTTTCTGACATAACTAAAGAAGGCCTTGTGATTGTCTTTAGTGTCTAGAGCAATTTTTCTTTTGAAACTGTCCTTTGATAGTTTTATGAGGGATCGAAGTTTCTTGCTAATACTGATTAGAGATGCCTTCCCTTTCTGGGATTTTGCTCTGTCATGTAGTAGCTTCCTCCTTCTGTTGTATAGCTTATTTATGGCCGGGGTCCACCAGACTCAGAACTCCTGTTTTTGGAGGAGTGAGTCTTGGTTTTATTTGGGATAGCATGATCCATGCATTCCTGCAGGTGCTCAAAGAATGCATTTGTAAAGGATTCTGCGGATTGGGCTGTATTATCCTCTGGCCCAGGGACTTTGAAGGATTCCACCTCAGTCTTGAGAAGTGCAAAGTTGGCTTTGGAGAAATTCTTTACAGTGATTTCCTTGGCTGGGGGTGGGGATGGGATATGGATGTCCAGGGAAATTTGTTTATGGTCTGATCTTACCAATGAGGGGTTTACCTCTGGTGTGGAACATAGAGTCCCCATGTTGGCAATGACCAGGTCCAATATGTTGTTCCCCCTTGTGGGAGTGGTGACCAGTTGTTCCATTGCGTTACAGTTTATAAATTCAAGGAACTGTTGGGCGAGGGTGTTTGGGCTTGAGTAGTTTTCCCAGTCAATGTTTGGGTAGTTGAATTCACCCAATAACATAGTGTTTGGAGAGACCTTCATATTCTCCAGTGTTCTCAGGAATGCCAAGTGGGGTTCCTGTAATAGGGTGGGTGTTCTGTAGCAGGCTACAAACTGAAAGGCAGTTTTGCCCGCTGTTAGTTGCATATGGATGGTTTTGATGCTTCGTGCAGTGCTACTAACCTGGAGGTGTAGGTATCTTTGATGAATATAGATACTCTCCCTCCATTTGTGCTTCGGTCCGGGTTTTGGGGCCGAAACGCATGGTATGAGTTATAACCTGGTAGTGCTGGGGTGCTCTCAGGAGTCTTGAACCAGGTTTCTGTTACTGCACAGACACCGATTTTCTCCATACTGAGGAGAGTCTCGAGTGCGTGCATCTTGAGGTTTAGACTTCTGGCATTGAGTAGCATTACCTTTAGTTTTTTTATCTTTGGGTTGTCTATGGAGGTGGGTGTGTCCTTTGAGCCTTGCCTAAAAAAGGCACTATGGGGGTGGCAAGAGCCTTGGCCAGTATATGAAAGCCTAAGGGTGACAGGTGCAAGCCGTCCCTAGTGAAGCAACGTGGCTTGTCGAGCATGTCATCCCAGGCTGACAGACACTGGATCCCCTTTGAATGACACCAATACTTTAGCCAATTGTTGAAACTGATCATTTTGTCTTTATACTGTGGCATCATTCTTGGTGAGGGCAAGATGCTACTCAAGGTCAGGGACATACCAGCCTGGGCTACATGGTCAGAGAGCTCCTCTATGTCTCTTCTCATGTAGTCCAGGGAGGTACGTCTCAGGTCATTCACACCAGCATGGACAATGACGGAGTCATACGTGTACCTGCTTTGGCGTGACCTGAGTGCTTGCGTTATGTGGCGGATCCTGGCACGCGACAGGCAGCTTACAGTGACCTTCTCCTTGTTCAGTCTGGTGAGTGGGACGTCAGTGAACGGACAATAGAGTCCCCTATAACAAGTGTATTTGGTGTGTTGTTTGGTCTTATGGGCTGTGACTGAGACACACTGATTTTGTGAGATATGTGATTTGTGGGTATTGTTGAGGGGTGGCTGTTGCTTGGATATCTACTTAGGAGGTCTTTGCTGTTTAGGCAGATTTTTATTTAGAGCCTCCGAGTGTGTTTTTGTGTGTTTATGTGTTGGGTATGCAGATGCAATAGGTCTGTGCGAACTGGATTTGTGGTGTGGGTGGTTACCTTTTCCTCCTGACTGACTGTGCCAGTCTTGGGTTGAGAGAGCTCTGCCTCCAGTTTGGCTGTGTAACTGCATCTCTCACATGTATTAGAGTTTGTTGGAAGGAGGAGAGGTTTGTCTGTGTACATAAGGCAATTGTAACATTGCCTCAAAATTCCCAGATTCACCAGCTGGACTGGAGAGTAACCTTGAAACTGACCCTTGGACATACCAGATTAGTATAGGGAACTGTTTTTTTACTGATCAGATTAGGGAAGGGAACTGATTTTTCACTTGATTAGGAAGGACCAATCGGGAGTCTAATACTTATGAGAAGTCAAGGAGGGTGTAGTGCTTTAGTTAGTTAGTTAGTGTTTCCTTATAAGAGCGGAGCAAGTGCAGGGCTTTAGAAAGAGAATAGAGTGATTACTTTGAGAGTTTGAACAGTTCTAAGGGAAAAAGTGAAGAGCAGACTTTGTGGAGCCTGGAATAGTTTAAACCTGTTTTGGCGGCACTGCCTGACGCTGCTCAGTGCCAAAACTGCGCAAAAAGAGAGTTGTAGGGTTTTAAGAGAGAGAGATCAAGGAGTTTAGAATGGACCCAAAATGGCCACTAAAACTACAGCTTCTAGGTAGTAACCACTCCTCCAGGGATAGGCAGGCTGTTCAGTGTTAACCACTCCCGCTGGTGAACACAGAGACTTCCCTTTAGCCCAAGCAAGCACTGGCCTTCTGGAAACTTCCAAACAGTTCAGAACAGCAAATCTGTAACTGAACTTTCTTAACTTTCAGAAAGTGGGAAAAAAGCAAGATTTTTTTCTTTTTGTTGTAGTTTAAAGGTAGCAGAGATACACAAGCAGCAAAATAATCACAACAGTGCAATAAATGATCCCACACTTGAGTGCTAGGCCAAAATCAGGTAAAATGCAGTTTTTAGAGAAAAAACGATTTTAAATTAAGTGCAACACAGGAAATGCAGTAAACAGGCTCTAGATGTGTTCCAAGTACTGTTACTGTTACAGATATAAACTTTAGCAAGCCAGAAAATGCCAAAAATTAGGCGGCAAAGCAATAAAACTTAACAAAAAATCAGAAGAAAATACTTAAAATCACAAAAGTGGCTCCTTTTCTTCTCTCAGCGTTTCTCCCTTGGTAGGTACTCCAGCAACAACTAACAAGCATGAAAACACGCCAAAACCACGAGGCAGCCTGGTTTTAAGAGAGAGAGATCAAGGAGTTTAGAATTGACCCAAAATGGCCAATACAACTACAGCTTCTAGGTAGTAACCACTCCTCCAGGAACAGGCAGGCTGTTCAGTGTTTACCACTCCCACTGGTGAACACAGACACTTCCCTTTAGCCCAAGCAAGCACTGGCCTTCTAGAAACTTCCAAACAGTTCAGAACAGCAAATCTGTAACTGAACTTTTTTAACTTTCAGAAAGTGGGAAAAAAGCAAGATTTTTTTTTTCTTTTTGTTGTAGTTTAAAGGTAGCAGAGACACACAAGCAGCAAAATAATCACAACAGTGCAATAAATAACCCCTCACTTGAGTGCTAGGCCAAAATCAGGTAAAATGCAGTTTTAGAGAAAAAAAAGATTTTAAATTAAGTGCAACACAGGAAATGCAGTAAACAGGCTCTAGATGTGTTCCAAGTACTGTTACTGTTACAGATATAAACTTTAGCAAGCTGGAAAATGCCAAAAAGTAGATGGCAAAGCAGTAAAACTTAACAAAAAATCGGAAGAAAATACTTAAAATCACAAAAGTGGCTCCTTTTCATCCCCTCCTTATGTAGCTCTGTCATTATCCCCTTATCTACTGATAGCATCATTTCATTACAGTTCTGTAACATCACCTCCCTGTGCAGCTCTATGACTATCATATCCGTATCTACTGACATCATGTGATCACAGTTCTGTAACATCACCTCCCTGTGTAGCTCTGTGATTATCCCCTTACCTACTGACACCTACTGACACCATGTGAACACAGTTGTGTAACGTCACCTCTCTGTGTAGCTCTGTGATTATCTACTTACTTACTGATACCATGTGATCACAGTTCTGTAACATCACCTCCCTGAGTGGTTCTGTGATTATCATATCCTTACCTACTGACATCATGTGATCCCAGTTCTGTAACATCCCCTCCCTGTGTAGCTCTGTGATTATCATATCCTTACCTACTGACACCATGTGACCACAGTTGTGTAACATCACCTCCCTGTGTAGCTCTGTGATTATCATCCTCACATACTGACACCATGTGACCACAGTTCTGTAACATCACCTCCATGTGTACCTCTTTGATTATCATCCTCATCTACTGACATCATATGACCACAGTTGTGTAACATCACCTCCCTGAGAGTTCTGTGATGACCCCCCCTTACCTGCTGAAACCATGTGACCACAGTTGTGTAATATCACCTCCCTGTGTAGCTCTGTGATTATCCCCTTACCTACTGACACCATGTGAACACAGTTGTGTAACATCACCTCCCTGTGTAGCTCCGTGATTATCCCCTTACCTACTGACACCATGTGACCACAGTTGTGTAAGATCACCTCCCTGTGTAGCTCTGTGATTATCCCCTTACCTACTGACACCATGTGATCACAGTTCCGTAACATCACCTCCTTGTGTAACACTGATTATCACATCCTCACCTACTGAAACCATGTGATCACAGTTCTGTATCACCTACTTGTGTGGCTCTGGGATTATCCCCTTATGTACTGACATCATGTGATCACAGTTCTGTAACATCACCTCCTTGTACAACACTGATTATGACATCCTCCCTTACTGACATCATGTGATCACAGTTCTGTAACATTGCCTCCCTGTGTAGCTCTGTGATTATCATCCTCACATTCTGACACCATGTGATCACAGTTGTGTAACATCACCTCCCTGTGTAGCTCTGTGATTATCATATCCTTACCTACTGACATCACGTGATCACAGTTCTGTAACATCACCTCCCTGTGTAGCTCTGTGATTATCATCGTTACCTACTGACACCATGTGATCACAGTTGTGTAACATCACCTCCCTGTGTAGCTCTGTGATTATCATCGTTACCTACTGACACCATGTGATCACAGTTCTGTAACATCACCTCCCTGTGTAGCTCTGTGATTATCATCGTTACCTACTGACATCATGTGATCACAGTTCTGTAACATCACCTCCCTGTGTAACTCTGTGATTATCCTTACCTACTGACACCATGTGACCACAGTTGTGTAACATCACCTCCCTGTGTAGCTCTGTGATTACCCCCTTACCTACTGACACCATGTGATCACAGTTCTGTAACATCACCTCCCTGTGTAGCTCTGGGATTATCATCGTTACCTACTGACACCATGTGATCACAGTTCTGTAACATCACCTCCCTGTGTAGCTCTGTGATTATCATCGTTACCTACTGACATCATGTGATCACAGTTCTGTAACATCACCTCCCTGTGTAGCTCTGTGATTATCCTTACCTACTGACACCATGTGACCACAGTTGTGTAACATCACCTCCCTGTGTAGCTCTGTGATTATCATCGTTACCTACTGACACCATGTGACCACAGTTCTGTAACATCACCTCCCTGTGTAACTCTGTGATTACCCCCTTACCTACTGACATCACGTGATCACAGTTCTGTATCACCTCCCTGTGTAGCTCTGTGATTACCCCCTTACCTACTGACACTATGTGATCACAGTTGTGTAACATCACCACTCTGTGTAGCTCTGTGATTATCATCGTTACCTACTGACACCATGTGATCACAGTTCTGTATCACCTCCCTGTGTAACTCTGTGATTACCCCCTTACCTACTGACACCATGTGACCACAGTTCTGTATCACCTCCCTGTGTAGCTCTGTGATTATCATCGTTACCTACTGACACCATGTGACCACAGTTTTGTAACATCACCTCCCTGTGTAGCTCTGTGATTATCATCGTTACCTACTGACATCATGTGACCACAGTTGTGTAACATCACCTCCCTGTGTAGCTCTGTGATTATCATCGCTACCTACTGACATCATGTGACCACAGTTCTGTAACATCACCTCCCTGTGTAGCTCTGTGATTATCCTTACCTACTGACATCATGTGACCACAGTTGTGTAACATCACCTCCCTGTGTAGCTCTGTGATTATCCCCTTACCTAGTGCACCATGTGACCACAGTTGTGTAACATCACCTCCCTGTGTAGCTCTGTGATTACCCCCTTAACTACTGACACCATGTGATCACAGTTCTGTAACATCACCTCCCTGTGTAACTCTGTGATTATCCCCTTACCTACTGACATCATGTGATCACAGTTCTGTAACATCACCTCCCTGTGTAGCTCTGTGATTATCCCTCTTACTTACTGACACCATGTGATCACAGTTGTGTAACATCACCTCCCTGTGTAGCTCTGTGATTATCATTGTTACCTACTGACACCATGTGATCACAGTTCTGTAACATCACCTCCCTGTGTAGCTCTGTGATTATCTACCTTACTTACTGACATCATGTGATCACAGTTCTGTAACATCACCTTCCTGTGTTGCACTGTGATTATCCCCCTTACCTACTGACATCATGTGATCACAGTTCTGTAACATCACCTCCCTGTGTAGCTCTGTGATTATCCTTACCTACTGACACCATGTGACCACAGTTGTGTAACATCACCTCCCTGTGTAGCTCTGTGATTATTCTTACCTACTGACACTATGTGATCACAGTTGTGTAACATCACCACCCTGTGTAGCTCTGTGATTATCATCGTTACCTACTGACACCATGTGATCACAGTTCTGTATCACCTCCCTGTGTACCTCTGTGATTATCCCCGTTACCTACTGACACCATGTGATCACAGTTCTGTAACATCACCTCCCTGTGTAGCTCTGTGATTATCCCCTTACTTACTGACACCATGTGATCACAGTTCTGTAACATCACCTCCCTGTGTAGCTCTGTGATTATCATCCTTACCTACTGACACCATGTGATCACAGTTCTGTAACATCACCTCCCTGTGTAACTCTGTGATTACCCCCTTACCTACTGACATCACGTGATCACAGTTCTGTATCACCTCCCTGTGTAGCTCTGTGATTACCCCCTTACTTACTGACACCATGTGTTCACAGTTCTGTAACATCACCACTCTGTGTAACTCTGTGATTATCCCCTTACCTACTGACACCATGTGATCACAGTTCTGTAACATCACCTCCTGTGTAACTCTGTGATTACCCCTTACCTACTGACACCATGTGACCACAGTTCTATATCACCTCTTTGTGTAGCTCTGTGGTTATCATCGTTACCTACTGACACCATGTGACCACAGTTCTGTAACATCACCTCCCTGTGTAGCTCTGTGATTATCCCCTTACCTACTGACACCATGTGACCACAGTTCTGTAACATCACCTCTCTGTGTAGCTCTGTGATTATCATCATTACCTACTGAAATCATGTGACCACAGTTCTGTAACATCACCTCCCTGTGTAGCTCTGTGATTATCCTTACCTACTGACATCATGTGACCACAGTTGTGTAACATCACCTCCCTGTGTAGCTCTGTGATTAACCCCTTACCTACTGACACCATGTGATCACAGTTCTGTAACATCACCTCCCTGTGTAGCTCTGTGATTATCATCGTTACCTACTGACATCATGTGATCACAGTTCTGTAACATCACCTCCCTGTGTAGCTCTGTGATTATCCTTACCTACTGACACCATGTGACCACAGTTGTGTAACATCACCTCCCTGTGTAACTCTGTGATTATCCCCCTTACCTACTGACACCATGTGACCACAGTTGTATAACATCACCTCCCTGTGTAGCTCTGTGATTAACCCCTTACCTACTGACACCATGTGATCACAGTTCTGTAACATCACCTCCCTGTGTAGCTCTGTGATTATCATCATTACCTACTGACATCATGTGATCACAGTTCTGTAACATCACCTCCCTGTGTAGCTCTGTGATTATCCTTACCTACTGACACCATGTGACCACAGTTGTGTAACATCACCTCCCTGTGTAGCTCTGTGATTACCCCCTTACCTACTGACACCATGTGATCACAGTTCTGTAACATCACCTCCCTGTGTAACTCTGTGATTATCCCCTTACCTACTGACACCATGTGATCACAGTTCTGTAACATCACCTTCCTGTGTAGCTCTGTGATTATCATCCTTACCTACTGACATCATGTGATCACAGTTCTGTAACATCACCTCCCTGTGTAGCTCTGTGATTATCCCTCTTACTTACTGACACCATGTGATCACAGTTCTGTAACATCACCTCCTGTATAGCTCTGTGATTATCATCGTTACTTACTGACACCATGTGATCACAGTTGTGTAACATCACCTCCCTGTGTAGCTCTGTGATTATCCCCTTACCTACTGACACCATGTGATCACAGTTCTGTAACATCACCTCCTGTGTAACTCTGTGATTATCCCTTACTTACTGACATCATGTGATCACAGTTCTGTAACATCACCTCCTGTGTAGCTCTGTGATTATCATCCCTACTTACTGACACCATGTGATCACAGTTCTGTAACATCACCTCCTGTGTAGCTCTGTGATTATCATCGTTACCTACTGACACCATGTGATCACAGTTCTGTAACATCACCTCCCTGTGTAGCTCTGTGATTATCATCATTACCTACTGACACCATGTGATCACAGTTCTGTAACATCACCTCCCTGTATAGCTCTGTGATTATCATCGTTACCTACTGACATCATGTGATCACAGTTGTGTAACATCACCTCGCTGTGTAGCTCTGTGATTATCATCATTACCTACTGACACCATGTGATCACAGTTCTGTATCACCTCCCTGTGTAACTCTGTGATTATCCCCCTTACCTACTGACATCATGTGACCACAGTTGTGTAACATCACCTCCCTGTGTAGCTCTGTGATTATCCCCTTACCTACTGACATCATGTGATCACAGTTCTGTAACATCACCTCCCTGTGTAGCTCTGTGATTATTTTTACCTACTGACACCATGTGACCACAGTTGTGTAACATGACCTCCCTGTGTAGCTCTGTGATTATCATCGTTACCTACTGATATCATGTGATCACAGTTCTGTAACATCACCTCCCTGTGTAGCTCTGTGATTACCCCCTTAACTACTGACACCATGTGATCACAGTTCTGTAACATCACCTCCCTGTGTAGCTCTGGGATTATCCCCTTTCTTACTGACACCATGTGATCACAGTTCTGTAACATCACCTCCCTGTGTAGCTCTGTGATTATCATTGTTACCTACTGACATCATGTGATCACAGTTCTGTAACATCACCTCCCTGTGTAGCTCTGTGATTATCCTTACCTACTGACACCATGTGATCACAGTTGTGTAACATCACCTCCCTGTGTAGCTCTGTGATTATCATCGTTACCTACTGACACCATGTGACCACAGTTCTGTAACATCACCTCCCTGTGTAACTCTGTGATTACCCCCTTACCTACTGACACCATGTAATCACAGTTCTGTAACATCACCTCCTGTGTAGCTCTGTGATTATCCCCTTACTTACTGACACCATGTGATCACAGTTGTGTAACATCACCACTCTGTGTAGCTCTGTGATTATCATCGTTACCTACTGACACCATGTGATCACAGTTCTGTATCACCTCCCTGTTTAACTCTGTGATTACCCCCTTACCTACTGACACCATGTGACCACAGTTCTGTATCACCTCCCTGTGTAGCTCTGTGATTATCATCCTTACCTACTGACACCATGTGATCACAGTTCTGTAACATCACCTCCCTGTGTAGCTCTGTGATTATCCTTACCTACTGACATCATGTGACCACAGTTGTGTAACATCACCTCCCTGTGTAGCTCTGTGATTACCCCCTTAACTACTGACACCATGTGATCACAGTTCTGTAACATCACCTCCCTGTGTAACTCTGTGATTATCCCCTTACCTACTGACATCATGTGATCACAGTTCTGTAACATCACCTCCCTGTGTAGCTCTGTGATTATCATCGTTACCTACTGACACCATGTGATCACAGTTGTGTAACATCACCTCCCTGTGTAGCTCTGTGATTATCATTGTTACCTACTGACACCATGTGATCACAGTTCTGTAACATCACCTCCCTGTGTAGCTCTGTGATTATCATCGTTACCTACTGACATCATGTGATCACAGTTCTGTAACATCACCTTCCTGTGTAGCTCTGTGATTATCATCGTTACCTACTGACATCATGTGATCACAGTTCTGTAACATCACCTCCCTGTGTAGCTCTGTGATTATCCTTACCTACTGACACCATGTGACCACAGTTGTGTAACATCACCTCCCTGTGTAGCTCTGTGATTATTCTTACCTACTGATACTATGTGATCACAGTTGTGTAACATCACCACCCTGTGTAGCTCTGTGATTATCATCGTTACCTACTGACACCATGTGATCACAGTTCTGTATCACCTCCCTGTGTACCTCTGTGATTATCCCCGTTACCTACTGACACCATGTGATCACAGTTCTGTAACATCACCTCCCTGTGTAGCTCTGTGATTATCATCGTTACCTACTGACATCATGTGATCACAGTTCTGTAACATCACCTCCCTGTGTAGCTCTGTGATTATCATCGTTACCTACTGACACCATGTGACCACAGTTCTGTAACATCACCTCCCTGTGTAACTCTGTGATTACCCCCTTAACTACTGACATCATGTGATCACAGTTTTGTATCACCTCCCTGTGTAGCTCTGTGATTACCCCCTTACCTACCGACACTATGTGATCACAGTTGTGTAACATCACCACTCTGTGTAGCTCTGTGATTATCATCGTTACCTACTGACACCATGTGATCACAGTTCTGTATCACCTCTCTGTGTAACTCTGTGATTACCCCCTTACCTACTGACACCATGTGACCACAGTTCTGTATCACCTCTTTGTGTAGCTCTGTGGTTATCATCGTTACCTACTGACACCATGTGACCACAGTTCTGTAACATCACCTCCCTGTGTAGCTCTGTGATTATCATCGTTACCTACTGACATCATGTGACCACAGTTGTGTAACATCACCTCTCTGTGTAGCTCTGTGATTATCATCATTACCTACTGAAATCATGTGACCACAGTTCTGTAACATCACCTCCCTGTGTAGCTCTGTGATTATCCTTACCTACTGACATCATGTGACCACAGTTGTGTAACATCACCTCCCTGTGTAGCTCTGTGATTAACCCCTTACCTACTGACACCATGTGATCACAGTTCTGTAACATCACCTCCCTGTGTAGCTCTGTGATTATCATCGTTACCTACTGACATCATGTGATCACAGTTCTGTAACATCACCTCCCTGTGTAGCTCTGTGATTATCCCCTTACCTACTGACACCATGTGACCACAGTTCTGTAACATCACCTCCCTGTGTAACTCTGTGATTATCCCCCTTACCTACTGACACCATGTGACCACAGTTGTATAACATCACCTCCCTGTGTAGCTCTGTGATTAACCCCTTACCTACTGACACCATGTGATCACAGTTCTGTAACATCACCTCCCTGTGTAGCTCTGTGATTATCATCGTTACCTACTGACATCATGTGATCACAGTTCTGTAACATCACCTCCCTGTGTAGCTCTGTGATTATCCTTACCTACTGACACCATGTGACCACAGTTGTGTAACATCACCTCCCTGTGTAGCTCTGTGATTACCCCCTTACCTACTGACACCATGTGATCACAGTTCTGTAACATCACCTCCCTGTGTAACTCTGTGATTATCCCCTTACCTACTGACATCATGTGATCACAGTTCTGTAACATCACCTCCCTGTGTAGCTCTGTGATTATCATCGTTACCTACTGACATCATGTGATCACAGTTCTGTAACATCACCTCCCTGTGTAGCTCTGTGATTATCATCGTTACCTACTGACACCATGTGATCACAGTTCTGTAACATCACCTCCCTGTATAGCTCTGTGATTATCATCGTTACCTACTGACATCATGTGATCACAGTTGTGTAACATCACCTCCCTGTGTAGCTCTGTGATTATCCCCCTTACCTACTGACACCATGTGATCACAGTTCTGTAACATCACCTCCCTGTGTAACTCTGTGGTTATCCCCTTACCTACTGACATCATGTGATCACAGTTCTGTAACATCACCTCCCTGTGTAGCTCTGTGATTATCATCGTTACCTACTGACACCATGTGATCACAGTTCTGTAACATCACCTCCCTGTGTAGCTCTGTGATTATCATCGTTACCTACTGACACCATGTGATCACAGTTCTGTAACATCACCTCCCTGTGTAGCTCTGTGATTATCATCGTTACCTACTGACACCATGTGATCACAGTTCTGTAACATCACCTCCCTGTATAGCTCTGTGATTATCATCGTTACCTACTGACATCATGTGATCACAGTTGTGTAACATCACCTCCCTGTGTAGCTCTGTGATTATCATCATTACCTACTGACACCATGTGATCACAGTTCTGTATCACCTCCCTGTGTAACTCTGTGATTATCCCCCTTACCTACTGACATCATGTGACCACAGTTGTGTAACATCACCTCCCTGTGCAGCTCTGTGATTATCCCCTTACCTACTGACATCATGTGATCACAGTTCTGTAACATCACCTCCCTGTGTAGCTCTGTGATTATTCTTACCTACTGACACCATGTGACCACAGTTGTGTAACATGACCTCCCTGTGTAGCTCTGTGATTATCATCGTTACCTACTGATATCATGTGATCACAGTTCTGTAACATCACCTCCCTGTGTAGCTCTGTGATTATCCTTACCTACTGACACCATGTGATCACAGTTCTGTAACATCACCTCCCTGTGTAGCTCTGTGATTATCCCCTTACCTACTGACATCATGTGATCACAGTTCTGTAACATCACCTCCCTGTGTAGCTCTGTGATTATTCTTACCTACTGACACCATGTGACCACAGTTGTGTAACATCACCTCCCTGTGTAGCTCTGTGATTATCATCGTTACCTACTGACATCATGTGATCACAGTTCTGTAACATCACCTCCCTGTGTAGCTCTGTGATTATCATCGTTACCTACTGACACCATGTGACCACAGTTGTGTAACATCACCTCCCTGTGTAGCTCTGTGATTATCATTGTTACCTACTGACATCATGTGATCACAGTTCTGTAACATCACCTCCCTGTGTAGCTCTGTGATTATCCTTACCTACTGACATCATGTGATCACAGTTCTGTAACATCACCTCCCTGTGTAGCTCTGTGATTATTATATCCTTACCTACCGACACCATGTGATCACAGTTGTGTAACATCACCTCCCTGAGTGGTTCTGTGATTATCCCCTTTACTTACTGACATCATGTGACCATAGTTGTCTAACATCACCTCCATGTTTGTCTCTGTGATTATTCTTACCTACTGACATGTGACCATATTTCTACACTATTATCACCCTCAACAGCTCTGGCACCGTCTTCTTACCTAATGAGATCATGTTCTCAAAGTTCTGTACCATCACTTCCCGGTGCAGCTGTTTCTCCTCTTTGCTCAGCATTTTCCATTCCTCCACTGAGAAGTCAACAGCAACATCTTCAAAGGTTTCTGGAAGCTAAAAAGCAAGAGATTCTTTTTAAGTCACTCTTCCTATGACTGGTAAACTGTTTCAGTCCAAACAGTGATTGCATTTGTCTTATAAATCAGTCAAACAGTGATTGCATTTGTCTTATAAATCAGTCAAACAGTGATTACATTTGTCTTATAAATCCGTCAAACAGTGATTACATTTGTCTTATAAATCAGTCAAACAGTGATTACATTTGTCTTATAAATCAGTCAAACAGTGATTGCATTTGTCTTATAAATCAGTCAAACAGTGATTACATTTGTCTTATAAATCAGTCAAACAGTGATTGCATTTCTCTTATAAATCAGTCAAACAGTGATTACATTTATCTTATAAATCAGTCAAACAGTGATTACATTTGTCTTATAAATCTGTCAAACAGTGATTGCATTTGTCTTATAAATCAGTCAAACAGTGATTGCATTTGTCTTATAAATCAGTCAAACAGTGATTACATTTGTCTTATAAATCAGTCAAACGGTGATTACATTTGCTATATAAATCAGTCAAACAGTCATTACATTTGTCTTATAAATCAGTCAAACAGTGATTACATTTGTCTTATAAATCAGTCAAACAGTGATTACATTTGCTATATAAATCAGTCAAACAGTGATTACATTTGTCTTATAAATCACAGTCACTAATTCTGACACTTTTGTCATGGTAAGTGCATTCCTACCTACATCATACTGTAAGGGAACAATACAGCTCTCTGCCAGTGACAAATCTGATTTGCTTGTACTTAGGTGTACTTGAACAGTTCCTATCTACACTCTAGTGAAAAGTGATTACCAAAAAATCTTTTATGCTGAGCAAACAGGTAAAGTGAAATGGAATTAATCAGAAAAGTGGTAACTCCTCTGCATCTCTATGTGCTTATTCTTGGAGGCCAAATAAAGTTCACTCACACTAAGTAATAAAATTATTCCCTACTATCTACACATACCCTAACAGTAGTAACTATACTGTCCCTGACCCCCCTGCTCTATGTAAGGAAAAGTATAGCAGGAGTACGGTTCTTTTCTCCTATACACCAGAGTGTATAGAACCAGAGTATGGCTCTACAGAACCAGAGTATGGCTCTGTTCTCCTATACACCAGAGTGTCAGAACCAGAATATGTCTCTGTTCTCCTGAACACCACAGTGTATAGGACCACAGCATGGCTCTGTTCTCCTGAACACCAGAGTGTATAGAACCAGAGTATGGTTCTGTCCTCCTGTACACCAGAGTGTACAGAACCAGACAGAGTATGGCTCTATAGAACCAGAGTATGGCTCTGTTCTTCTATACACCAGAGTGTACAGAACCAGAATATGTCTCTGTTCTCCTGAACACCACAGTGTATAGGACCACAGCATGGCTCTGTTCTCCTGTACACCAGAGTGTATAGAAACAGAGTATGTCTCTGTTCTCCTGAACACCAGAGTGTATAGGACCACAGCATGGCTCTGCTCTCCTATACACCAGAGTGTACAGAACCAGAATATGTCTCTGTTCTCCTGAATACCACAGTGTATAGGACCACAGCATGGCTCTGCTCTCCTATACACCAGAGTGTACAGAACCAGAATATGTCTCTGTTCTCCTGAACACCAGAGTGTATAGGACCACAGCATGGCTCTGCTCTCCTATACACCAGAGTGTACAGAACCAGAATATGTCTCTATTCTCCTGAACACAAGAGTGTATAGGACCACAGCATGGCTCTATAGAACCGGAGTATGGCTCTGTTCTCCTATACATCAGACTGCATATTACCAGAGCATGGCTCTACAAAACCAGAGTGTGGTTCTGTTCTTCTATATACCAGAGTGTATAGAACCAGAGTGCAGTTCTTTTCACCTTCATACTCTAGTTTACAGAACCAAAGTAGAGCCCCAGGCTCCATTACATCCTAGTGTACAAAGCTAGAGTACAGTTCTGTTCTCCCCTTATACTCTGATGTATGAAATAAGAGGGTAGGTCTGTTCTACCCTTACACTACATTGTAGGAAACTCAGCTACAGTTCTGTTGTCTCATTCCCAAATGTAAGAAAATGGATAACAGACTTTTTCTACTTTGCAGATTCATAGGTAAATTCTAGGCTGGCTGCCTTTGTGGGCCATTTTAAGCTGAGCCAATTTCCCTTCCAAACGTAAGAATCAAACCCTGTACCTTGTGTTTATGAGGTAAACACCTTAACAATTATATCAACACCCCAGCCCCCAATTTATGAGATATTCAAGAGCACAGTAGAGCATGCTACAGAGTATATGTTTATTTTGCACAATGGGATGTGTTAAAGATAAAAACTGCATTTACTATTATTTTATTAAGTTGAAATTTTTATTCCAGAATATCTGATTGACTGTGGTGAATTTTTACTTAAGCTGGTCTTTTCTGGATTCCTTTTTCACAGAACTGAAACAACATGTTATTCAGAAATATCTGTTGTCTGGGTTGGAGGGGACAATTACATTTTGAAAGTTAGAGAACAAGTTACTGTACAATTGCACAAACACTCTCTGCTCCTCTAAGGGTCTATGTTCAGCTACCGAATTTCAAAAAACGCGAATGGCTAAATACCAAACAGTAAACATCAAAACAGGAAAATTAACCAACAACAACTTCCACAAAAATAAATCCATCTAATGGCCATAGTTGGCCAACAACCAGGAAGTAACGTGACACATAAGGTAAGTGAAGGGAAACCTATAAAATTTGCCCTATTCCCCACTATAGTGCAATCTCAGAGTTGGTATATATAGTTAGGGGGGTGTGGGGGTGCAGTCCCCCACAGTGGAAGCATGTGGGGACAAAGCACCCCACCTTGGTTGGTTGAGTTCTTGATGTTGGTCGACTATGGCCATTTGATGAATTTCTTTTCATGGATGTTATTGTTTGCTATTTGTAATGTTCAATATTTACTGTTTGGTATTTAGCTGTTCACGGTTTTTGGAATTCAATAGCTGAACACAGACCCCTCCTCTAAACCCTCAATGTAGCAGACATACACAAGTCTGCCCTCCTTACACCTAATGTTTGAAACCAGAGTACACTAGTGTATAGAACCAAAGTCTGATCTGTTTCCCTTACACTGTCATGTGTTACACGTATGTACAGCTCAGGTTCTCTTGTATCTCACTGTATGGAAGCCATGTGTCAGACCCGAACACAGCTCTGTACTCTATTACCGCCTCATCTGGAACCAGATTACTGCCACATTCTCCCGTACATGCTAGTGCAGGAAAGCAGAGTACAGCTACATTTTCTGTTACATTTCCTAATGCATGACACTGTAGCACAGCTCTGTTCTGGCTGCATGCTAATGTGGAACCAGATTCAAGCTTTGTTTTCCTTGTACCCTAGTGTTAGGAGTCAGTGTACAGCTTTGTTCTCCCGCGTACTGTAAACTATGGAACCAGAAGACAGCTCTGATCTACATTACACAGTAGTGTATAAAGTCAGAGTGCATCTCTGTTTTTTCTTTCACAAGTGCCTGTGGAACCAGACTGCAGCTCTGTTCTCGGTTATGCCTCAGTATACAAAGGCAGGGTACATCTCTCTTTTTTCTACCTTACACCCTAATATAGAACCTTTAGTAAAGCTTTGATGTCCTTACATTCATATGCTGTAGTATTCATAATATTAGGGAGTCTGCCTCTGGCTGACTCGTACATCTGGCCAGTATATAAAAGTTAAGTTCAACTCTACTGTAGTGTACGTGTGACATCGCACACAGAACTAGTCCTACATTGGTCATAAAATGACACAGAGTATAAAGCAGATGTCAGCACCTACCAAGCCTCAGAACTTTTCTGCCACCAGTCAGAACGTCTTCTCTGGTGATTGCTCATCAGCAAAGTTGCAGATTCCGATCAGAAAAGTATCAATTTGAGTTTTCTCTTATTGCTTTGTGAGCTACTGTTGTGGTTGATGTTACACGTCAGCTAAGAAAGGCAAGTGTCAGTGTGGAAGGCAAAGTCCAAATAAAGACTCCCATGACCTTTGTCTCTTTTGCCTAGGCCCTAACCAGGTATAGAACACCGAACTTTCAAAATTTTGAGCGTTCTAATATCGAACCCTATTAATCGAAAATTTAAAACATCTAACTTACAGAACAGCGAATTTTTTCCTAGGGGAAAAAATTTGCTGCTCCAAAACACATACACATAACACAAGCACACCAAACAAACAGCAATCCACACACATACACCTAAACTCTTATACCTAGCCCTACATTAAACTATGCATACACCACTAACTATCCACTTACCTTAACCCAAACCCTAACCCTAAGGTCCGTCACTATCGCACAGTCACCTCACCCGCGCCCTAACCCTAACTCACCTACCCTGCCCTAACCCTCACGTCCACAAAATCACACACTTACATGACCTGCACCCTAACCCTAACTCACCTAACCCACCCTAACCCTCATGTCCACACAATCGCACACTTACCTGAACATGACCCGTAACTTTCCACCACAGTGATGAAAATACCAAAGCAACAGAAATGGACAACCAAATTCTTTCACTAGGAAAAAATTTGTTTTTCTGTTTCTTTGATATTTTCAGTGGGTCGATATTAGAACACTCGAAATTTTGAAGGTTCGGTGTTCTATATAAACCCCCTAACCATGACCATACCTCTTGCTCGATTTGCGAGGCTTTTGTCCCCAACACCTTATATAGTCATTTATTTTCCCTTAATCTGTACTTTGAAAAACAGTGCCTTAAGCACCTAGCATGCCCTTCAGTTGAGCTGCTTATTAAGAAGGCCAAGAAATCTAGGCATGACTTACCAGTTGCTCCTCGAATTCCAGACAGCTCTCCTGAGGCCGATGTTGGCCTGGAGACCATTTCAGAGTCAGTAAGCAAATCTTCTATGGATACCAGTGTGGAGGCTGTGAAGGATGCTACTAGCACTTCCACAGGAGATATGCAGGGATCCGCTACTGACAGAGGGTTGCCCAGGCTCTCAGTTACTGAAGGCCTGCATGGCATTCTTCAAATCATTGTTCGTGAAGATATGCTGAGCAATATTATAGAGTACAGGCCAATGCCGGGTCCCTCATCCTTCCACTGCATGGATGTCCCACAAAAGAAGAAGCTGAAAACTAAGCATGCTTCTCCTGTTATCCAAGAACAGCCAGCAGATTGGCAAGCTTTCTTTCAAGGGCTCTTTAATGCCGTCATAGCCCTGAGACAATCCACTGGTTTCTCTCTCCCTTATTTCTCCTTCTTTCCTCCTGTTCCTCCACAAAAGAGGATTATGGTTGAGGTTTCATCTGATGAAGATGACTCATCTGGGGATGAATTATTGGCATACTCTGCCCAAACTTCATCATCCTTAGGATATGCTTCCTTGGAAGAAGAATCCAATGGCACAGATTCTCCAGGAAAGGATATTACTTTTGGGGAAACCATTGTTAAAATGTGCAACTTCTTCAAATGGGATTACTCGCAGGTGTCAGAAATTCAAAAAAGGTATTATGACTTTCTGCAGATGAACTCCCCAGCTCCATCTGCAGATCCCCCTGTGCTGCCATTATTTTTATATGCCTTTTCAGAAGCTTCTAAGTGCCCTGACTCAACCTTCTGTCCTTAAAGGGCCAAATTGGTGCTAGAGGAATCCAAATTCCTGTGTAAATGTCCATCTGCAGACCCAGCAACAATTTGTCTGCTGATAAGGCCTCCAAGATGTTGCCCTCCACTTCCCTTCTCCCATCAGACAAGGACAGTAAAGTTATGGAGAGGTTGAGGAAAAACATCTATACATCAGCAACCTTGGCATTTAGAGCTATAAATTATCAGACCCATATGGCTAAATATTCTGTAGTCTCTCTGATGCCTGAAAGGCTCAGTTATCCTCCATTCTGAGCTCTTCTGCTCAAGTTACACACCATTCAATTAAGTGTAGCTATGATGCAGTGGACGCATCTGGCAAAGCTGCTGCTTCTGGATCTAGTCTCAGGAGGTACTCCTAGCTCAGAATACAGCCTTTGCCAGACAATATAAAGGCAAAACTTATGGGTGCTCCACTTGATAACAAGGCCTTGCTTGGTGCTTCTGCTGCAGAACTCCTTACAAGAAAAAGGGTAAAGAGAGCTACATGATCTAAAAACACATTTTTGTGTCCCCAGTTCCCAAATTTCAGAGGAACTATCCCTCCTAAACCCCCTCTGTTAGGAAGCCTTCCAGAACTCAGTCTTCCAAGGGTAAAAGAGATACTAGGAAGCAATTCTCAGCCAAATCCTCTACATCTTCTCCTGCTACTCAGAAGCAGCCCTTTCTGGACAGGTCAGGTAGTCTGTGACTACCAACCACTTGCAGGCAGAGCCCTCTTTCCTTATGCCTTCCCCTTTCTCTCCCTGCTTGGAAACATATCACCAAGGATTCCTGGGTCCGTTCTCTTATCCTTCAAGGATACTACATGGCGTGGAAGACTCCACCTTCCTTCAGAGGTATACCATAACTCCAAAAAGAACAGCTTGGTTACTTTCCCCAAGTCATTTTCAGTCTTCTTTCTCAGGGTACCATTCAGGAGGTGCCACCTTCCCAAATGGAGAAAGGGTTTTACTCCAGGATGTTCCTAGTCCCCAGGAAAGATGCCCCCTGGAGGCTCATTCTAGACTTATCCCACCTAAACACCTTCCTGAAGGTTCCCACCTTCCACATGCTATTGATGAGCACTCTTCTTTCGCTCATCCTTCCTCAGGCCTACATGATGTTTCTGGACCTAGAGAATGCTTACCTCCACATTCCTATTCATCCTTGGTTAAGGAAGTATCTTCACATTGTTATTGCTTCTTCACAATTTCAATTCTCTGCCTTGCCTTTTGGAATGTCTACCACCCAAATGGTCTTCACAAAATGCTTAGCTCCTGTCATAGCCTTTTGAAAACTAAGGGGTATTCAGATTTTCCTGTACCTGGACGATCTTCTCCAGGTCATTCTCCAGACACCCTTCAAGAGAATCTGCTCTTCATGGTGTCTAAGCTGGAGGGTCTAGGATTCACTATCAACCATCAAAAATCTACCCTGGTTCCTTTACAAGATCATGCCTTTCTAGGATGCAGAATCCAAACAGACAGGATGTTGGCTTCCTTACCTCCCAAGAAGATTCTCTCAATGCCTACTTCAAGGCCCTCTTGCCTCTTCAATCCCTGACTGCCAGGGAGTTTCTCCACATCTCGGGCTTCATGGCATCCACTGTTCCCATGCTACCACTAGCTAAAGTGCACATGTGGAAATTCCAGTGGTACCTCAGGTCAATTTGGATGCAACACTCCCATCCACTGGAGTTTGCGATTCCCCTTTTCCCCTGCTTAAAAAAGGAACTGAACTGGTAGATTCAGCAGGTTACTTTGAATCCAGGCTTACCCTTACAGCCACCCCTTCCCACTCAGGAGCTGTTCGTGGACGGTTCAGACTTGAGATGGGGAGCAACCTTGGTGTCCTAGAAGGATCTAGACATGTGGTTACCCTCCCAAAAGAGAGAACACAAATATAATAGATGATAGCCCTTATTTTCACTCTGCAAATCTTTAATGCTCTTCTTCTTCCAGGCAGCCCAAAGTCTTTTGGTACGTCAACAAGCAGGGAGGGACCAAGTCTCATCTCCTATGCAGACTGGGTTTCCAAGCTTGGGAGTTGGCCTTTCAGAGTGAACTGTTTCTGGACATTGTCCATCAGTGGGGTACACCTCAGGTAGATCTCTTCTCCTCCCCTATGAACAGACAATTTCCAAAGTTTTGTGCCAGAGTTCCCAAGCTGCTGGCATGGAAGATGGACACCCTGTCCTCTTCTTGGAAGGATATGTTTCTCTATGCATTTAACCAAGGGCAGTCCTCAAAAGTTACTCCACAGAGTGGACCTACTTACACAGGACAAGGGATCTCTAATACATCTACAGATGCCACCCTGTAACGGGCACTGTGGAAGACAGGGTTTGATACCTTTCAGTCTACAGATGTCACCCTGTAATGGGCTCTGCGGGCGACAGGGTTTGATACCTTTCAGTCTACAGATGTCACCTTGTAACAGGCTCTGCGGGCGACAGGGTTTGATACCTTTCAGTCTACAGATGTCACCCTGTAACGGGCTCTGCGGGCGACAGGGTTTGATACCTTTCAGTCTACAGATGTCACCTTGTAACAGGCTCTGCGGGCGACAGGGTTTGATACCTTTCAGTCTACAGATGTCACCCTGTAACGGGCTCTGCGGGCGATAGGATTTGATACCATTCAGTCTACAGATGTCACCCTGTAACAGGCTCTGTGGGCGACAGGGTTTGGATACCTTTTTTTCTGAGGATGTGCTGCAAAGTTCTTGCAGGAGGCCAGAAAATTCAATACTAGGAAATCCTGTAACCACTGCTGGTGGATGTTCCGGTGGTTCTGTATTACCTTTGTGAATTATTGAAGTTGTCACACCCTTCAACAAAAGCTCATCTTTCTGCAGTCTCTGTCTGTCTTCCTATAACTCCTCCCTTGGCTTCAAGGGTGAAATGTGCAAACTGGGAGCCATAAATGAAACTCCTAACGATGTGGACAAACTACAAAAGGGCCTCACTGAGACAGATACCTGGTGTTATAGTCATGGCCTGAAGCTCAATGTCAAAAAGTGTATTGTCATCCCCTTTGGTAAAAACTCTGTACCCATGAACTACCACATAGCTGGTAGTCTACTTAATGCCAAAAATGTGATGAGACCTTGGGACACAGGTGGACAGTAGTCTCTCCTTTGATAATCACATCACCACAGTGGTCAGGAAATCCTTCTACGTGGCTCATCTCATCACAAAAGGATTCTCATCTAGAAAAAAAGAGGTCATTGTTCCCCTCTACTCATCACTCATTAGACCCATTATAGAGTACAACGCCCCTTTTGGTATGTACCTCACAAGACATCTACAACAACTGGAAAGACCACAGAAATACCTCACAAAGAGGATTACTGGACTCAAACAGATGCCCTATGCAGACCATCTCAAAAAACTACAGCTTTACTCCATTGCATATCGCCTACTCAGGGGCGATCTCTGCCTAACATACAAAGCTATGTCAAACC
This sequence comes from Protopterus annectens, assembly GCF_019279795.1. Lineage (NCBI taxonomy): Eukaryota > Metazoa > Chordata > Ceratodontiformes > Protopteridae > Protopterus > Protopterus annectens. The sequence goes on along the minus strand of NC_056747.1, from coordinate 7,749,045 downwards.
CAGAGCTGTTGGACATGCTCCACCTAAAGAAAAGTACAGTTTTGTACCTACCATAAATGTAGATGTTCGAGGATTCCCTTGCTGCAGTCCTGACAATTGGGTATAGTCCGCGTCCCAGTCGGCCCGAATACCAGAGTATAAGGCTGACGTCGGTCATGGCGCCTTAGACTGACGTCAGTACGTCAGGGTACTAATGCGCATGACCGACGCCATTTCCTCAGTCTTTTCTTGCCCCAGATGTCAGAAGACCCAAAAAGACAAGTCCCAAAAACAACCTGCACCAAAAAACATGTACAATATATACAGTAATACATACAAAAAATATAAGCATGAAAACTCACCTACACAACCACCCTGAAACACAGAGGGAAGGAGGGAGGTAATTGGACTGCAGCAAGGGAATCCTCGAACATCTACATTTATGGTAGGTACAAAACTGTACTATGTTCTTCGTCTTCCCTTGCTGCAGTCCTGACAATTGGGTAGAATCCCAAAGCAGAGGTAAGGGAGGCTGGCAAATTATAAAGTAGCAGGAGCTGACAACATGCCTTGTAAAACAGCTGTGGCAAAACCAGCTCTAGTCTTAGAGTATATAGGCAGGTGATAATGCCTAGAGAAAGTATGCACTGAACTCCAAGTAGCTGCTTCCAGAATATCCTTAGTTGCCACCCCTTAGAAATGCTGTTGAAGTGGCAGTAGCCCTAGTGGAATGAGGCCTAATCCCAGCTGGAACCTCTTTGCCATGATGGGAATAACAAAATGCAATGCAAAAGCCAATCCACCTAGAAATAGTTTGTTTTGACACAGGCTTGCCCTGTGAACTCAAAGCAAAAGAAACAAGTAACTGCTGAGACTGCCTAAAATCTTTAGTCCTGCTCAAATAATAACGCAATTGCCTGTGTACATCTAAAGTGTGCAAAATCTTTTCCCCTTTATTTTGAGGATCTGCAAAAACGTAGGCAAATGAATAGTTTGGTTTAAAGCCACACTAGAAACCACCTTAGGCATAAAGGAAGGATTAGTACGTAATGATACCCTGTCCTTATGGAAAATCAAAAGGGCTCTACTGCCATAAGGGCCTGCAACTCAGACACCCTTCTTGCAGAAGTAATAGCCAACAGAAAAGCAGTCTTCCATGACAAATATTTCAATTCAGCAGTAGCTGCAGGCTCAAAAGGTTGTAGAGTAAGTTTTTCCAACACAAAATTGAGATCCCAAGCAGGAGTAGGAGCTCTACGTGGGGGTCTTATATTCTTTGCCCTCTAAGAAACTGCTTGAACAAAGGATGCGAAAACAAAGGTGGGTCACAATCATAGTGAGCTGAAATTGCTGCAGCATGAATCTTTATGGAAGAGAAGGACAAACCTTTGTCCAATAATTCAGTAAGATATTGAAGAGCCACACTCAAATTAGGCTCTGAAATCTCCAAATTCTTTGCTGTACTCCAAAATAAAAATCTCTTCCATTTTTCTCCTAGTACTAGGCCTTCTAGCTTCCATAATTACATTTAAAACTTGTTGAGGAAGCTGAGAGCTACCATGCTTCAACACAGAATATGCCAAGCTGTGAGATGAAGAGATTGAAGCTTGACATTGAGCAGATGACCGTCCTTCTGAGATAACAAATGAGGAATCAGAGGTAAAGGCCATGGAGGCTTCTTTACAAGACTCCTTAGAAGTGGGTACCAGTGTTGTCGAGGCCAATCTGGAGCTATCAAAATCATCCTTGGCCTGTCCTGTCTGACCTTTAGTAATACCTTTGGAAGAAGAGGTAGAGGTGGAAAGGCATAGACATGAAGGTTTTTCCAACTGAAAGACAGAGCATCCACTTTCCAAGCTGTGTGATGAAACCCCTTTGTGCAATACCTTGGCAGCTGGTGGTTTAGTGGAGAAGCGAACAGATCTATGTCTGGAGTTCCCCATGACACTGTCAATTTCTGAAATACATGAAGATCCAGTTTCCACTCGTGGGGATCCATGATTTGTCTGCTTAATACATCTGCTAGGAGTTCTGTGCTCCTGGCAGAAACCTTGCCTGAAGAGTCAGTTGCAGGCTTAACGCAGTCTCCCATAAAATCATTGCTTGCCTGCATAGAGGATAAGAATGTGTTCCCCCTTGCTTGTTGATGTACCACATGACAGTTGTGTTGTCTGTCAGAATCAACACCTGCCCTGGAAGAAGTAACTCCTTGAACGCCATCAATGCAAACTGGACTGCTAACATCTCCTTCATGTTGATATGTAGATGCTGTAGTCTGGCAGGCCACTTGTCTTGTATCCACTTTCCATTTAGATGAGCTCCCAAGCAGTGTCCGAGGCATCTGTCGTTAAAATCTGACTCGCCTCTGGCCGGGTCACAGAGAGTCCCTTGTTTAGGTGACATTCCTGAGCCCACCACAAGAATTCCTTTTGAAGGCAAGGTATTATTTGAATGACAGTGTCCAAATCTTGGCAGTGCTGTGTCCATACATTTTTGAGATACCATTGCAGCTTCCTCATATGCAGTTTGGCATTGGGAAGCACCAGAATACAAGATGCCATGAACCCTAATGCTTGAAGGACTGTCCTTGCAGTCAGCACGGACTGATGAGATAGTTGATGGAAGTAAAGTGACAGACTCTTTTGTTTGTCCGGGGTTAAAAGGCCATCTGGGCTGCTGTATTCAGTCTCACACCCAGAAAGCACATGTCTTGAGAGGGTACTAGACTGGACTTTATTTCGTTCACAGAATACCCTAGGCATCTTAGCACTGCTATGACATATTCCAGATGCTGTAGAAGGTGTTCTCTTCTTGAGCCAGAATCAGGCAGTCGTCCAAGTAAGGATAAATTTGAATGCCTTGAAGCCTGAAGTAAGCTATCACTGGAGCCAGAACCTTTGTGAATACTCTGGGCGCAGTAGATAAGCCAAAGGGCAATGCAGAGAACTGATAATGAAAATCTCCAGTTCGAAACCGCAGATACTTTCTGCAACTTAGCCTTATGGGCACATGAAGGTAAGCTTCCTTGAGATCCAAAGTTACCATCCAGTGATCCTTGCCCAGCAGAGGTAACAGTTGCTGTAACGCCAACATCTTGAACTTGGGAATGTCCAGATAAGTGTTGAGGATAGATAAATCCAAAATTGGTCTCCACGTGTTCGCCTTCTTTGGTACTAGGAACAGGCGAGAATAAAACCAAGCCCCTTTCTGACACAGGGACTGGCTGAATAGCCCCTATCTGGAGTAACTGAGAAACTTGCTTGAGAGCCTCTTTTCTTTGTGGAGGAGGAACATCTGGCATGCCTTTGAAAGGGGCATTGTGTGGAAATAAAATCTGTACCCGTGATGAATGATATCCAGCACCCATCTGTCTTGAGTGATTAAATCCCAATTTTCTTTGAAAAGAGACAATCTTCCTCCCAAAGGAGCTGCCAGACGAGAGTCCACTGGCAGCTGAAAAGGCAGGTCATTGGGTCTGCTTGAAAGGACTGACCCCTGCCCTCACCAGAAGTCTGAGCAGGTGAACTGTCTGATCTAGGCCTAAAGAACCTTGAGCCCTGCCCCTACCACGCCTAGATCTACCCCTAGACTGGGAACCATAAGCAGGATATGTCCACCCCTTAGCAGGCCAATTTCTACTAAACTGGAGGTTGCACCTGCAAAAATCTTTAACAGTCTGCATAGACTTAGCTTTGTCCTCCATTTTCTTTAAAACTGCTTCCACAGGCGGTCCAAACAACACATCAGACTGTAAAGGAGCATCCAAAATCCTGGTCTTAACATGCTCAGCTAAATTCTGATCCTTCAACCATGCATGTCTGCGAAGAACAGAACTAGTAGCAGCCACCCTCGAGGAGGCCTGAACAGCATCAAAACCACACTGCAAAGAATGCTTACCCACTTGTTCAGACACATGAACCAAATCCAGCAATTCTTTACACTCAATACCTTCCGCCAAAGCATCCACCTTAGATTTCAATTGTGAAAGGAGATAATTCTGATATTTCAGCATATGAAATTGACAATTCAACGCCTCATGGCTAGAGTGGAAGAAGTATATACTTTCTTACCCCACCTATCCAAAGCCCTTGCCTCTTTATCAGAGGCGACAGGATTTTTAACAACAGAAGCTTTAACACCTTTAGGCCCCTGAGAAACAGTTTCTGGGTCCGCCCTGGGACTCTTAAACAAATACTTATGAGCTTCGGGCACCCTATAATACCTATCAGGCTTAACAGGAGCAGGAGGCAAGGAATCAGGGTTCAGAGAAGCCTCTGCAAAAACATCCTCCACCACATTCAACACAGGAGGAATAGCTAAGGGCCTATGCTGAGGCAAAAACAAGAATTCCCTAAGCCTTTTTCTGGAGTCAGAGTAATCTTGGCCTTCCCATTTAAAGTGCTCCCTCATGGAGTGAAGAGTCTCTGAAAATGAAAAATCCTCAGGAGGAGAAGCTGAAGGAGTGGAATCATCCACATCAGAATCAGAATAAGCAGGAAACTCTTGCAAGTCTTCCACAGAAGACTCTGAAGCCTGTGAACACTGTTCAAAACTATCAAACTCCTGTTCCACCCTAGGCCTCTTATCAGGTGGGGCATAGAACCTCTAATCAGAGTAATCAAATCTTCAGCCATTTTAAGCATATGTTTCTTAGGCACAGAGCCCGAAATGCTAGGAGAAGCCCCTACAGAAGCTGAACTTGGCCTTCCTCTAAAAGAAGCTCTGGAAACAGAAGGAGAGGCCCTAACTACCTTGGGAAGAGAGGGAAGAACAGTTACCTGAGAGGCCCCCTCAGCCTGGCCTACTTCCTGAGAGGGCACATCCCGTAACAGTAAAGTATCTGCCTGAGACTCCATAGAGACTCCTGGCAAAACCTCTGGCTCCCCTGAACCTTCTAAAGGACCGACGTCCGGGACTGCCGGTTCCTCACCCCTAGACTTCACTGTTTTGTCCTTGCGCTTCTTAGATGAAGCAGGCGCCGGAGCATCCGACGGCATAGTATAATTGCAACGCTTCCCAAACACTAACCTAGCACAATCAAGCCTCCTCTTAATAGTGCGCTTATTAAATCTAGCACAAGAGCGGCAACCAACAACGTCGTGCTCAGGCCCTAAACAAGGTATACACAATGTATGATAATCCCTATGCGGTATCTGCTTCCCACAAGAAATACAGTTATTCACTTTTTCTGACATCCGGTAATATACTGAGGCAAGAAAAAACCAAAATGTTCAGTTACTTAGCCAACTCTGTACTCGGTCTGAAACTCCGGTTTCGGAAAATCTCAGAACGCCAACCTGCACTCGCAAAATTGCTTCTGCATCGGACCATGCGGCAAAAAAGACTGAGGAAATGGCGCCGGTCATGCGCATTAGTACCCTGACGTACTGACGCCAGTCTAAGGCGCCATGACCGACGTCAGCCTTATACTCTGGTATTCGGGCCGACTGGGACGCGGACTATACCCAATTGTCAGGACTGCAGCAAGGGAAGACGAAGAACATTCCCAATCTTTCTGAGCTACACGCTCTAGGGACCTAAACCTTGCCACCACAATAAACAGAACATGCTGGAGGGATAGATTCCTGTCCCAGAGACTTCCCATACTCTGGAACAGACTACCTATCTATGTCAAACAAAGCTCCTCATTAGCACTCAAGAAAAATCTTGATGATTGGATGGGAAATGGGAAATTCACCTCGGGGATCACTTCTATGGCTCTGCTCGACAGGGGCACAGGAAAATAATTTTCTTGGGTGGCGAAAGCCAGGGTACATTTTTTGGCTAGGCGTGTATGGGCCCTAGGGCCGATAGCCTAGTACCTACCTATAAACCTATAAAGTCAAACTTTTCCTGCAAGGCATCCTTCATATTTGACCACCAAGAAAACCAATTCCTCCTGCTTGGGATCTAAATTTTGTTCCAGAAAAACTTACCCTAGCTCCCTTTGAACCAGCAAGTTCTTCTTCCCTTCAGCATTGCACCTGGAAAACAGTTCTCCTTGTGGCCATCATCTCGGCCAGAAGGATCTCAGAACTTCAGACACTAATGGCCTCTTCCCCCTTTACTGTTTTCCACAAGGATAGAGTCTTCTTATGCACTAACCCCTACTTAATGCCCAAGGTGATGAATGAGTTGTCAATCAATTAGTCCATTCATCTGACATCTTTTTCCAATTTCCGCAGTTCTCTAGTGAGAGGATTTTACACACCCAATTAACATTTTATTTAGACAAAACCAAACCTATTAGGAAATCTGATAGTCTTTTTATTTGCTATCATCCAGTGCCCTGGGCAGGTCTGTTTCCAAGTAGACTATTTCTACTTGGATTTCCAAAACCATTTCCTTTTGCTTTGTGTCCCACAGAAAACTCTTGCTTCTCCAGTAAAAGCACATTCCACTAGAGTTGTGTCCTCTTCTGGTGTTTTCTTCAAAGGTCTAGACCCTGCTCTATTTTAGAAACAGCTACCTGGTCTTCTGTATACACTTTCACAGAGACAGTATAAGTTGGATAGCATTTCCAGGTCTAGAGCTGCTTTTGCAAGGGCTATTCTGCAGGGTTTGTAGACAGTGCTGCTACCTCTCCACCCAATTCTTCTTCTGCATGAGCTTTGGCATTCTCCCTCATGTTATGAATGCTGCAACATACTTATAGAAGGACATAGAATAATGGTGTAAAATCCTACTATAACCACAGATGTCCTTTTCTATATGTTGCAATATTCTTTCCCCCTGCCTTCCCCCTGATGCTTGTATGTATGCTGGTTGTGTGTTTCCTCAAGTTTTTCAGGCTGGTGCTCTGCCTACAGCATTCAGTTCTGAGGCTTGGTACGTGCTGATGCCCGCTTTATACACAACGTCATTTTATGACTGAAGTAGGATTAGTTTTGTGTGCAACATTGTCATGTGCCCTACAGTAGCGTTAGACTTTTGTATACTGGCCTGACGTACAAGTCAGATGGTGGTGGACTCCCTCATGTTAGGAATACTGCAGTGTATAGAACAGAAGGACATCTATGGTTATGATAAGATTTTACACAACTATTCTTTCTTCCTTATACTCTCCCCAGTGCCTGAACGTACAACAGCACTGTTCTTATGTCTCCGTATACCAAGACAGGGTACAGCTGTCTTCTTCCTTAGATCCTCGAGTATGTAACCATGGTACACCTCTCTTCTTACTTAAACTCCAGTATAAAACCTTAGTACAGCTTTGTTCTTCCTTATACTCTCCCCAGTGCCTGAACGCACACAACAGCACTGTTCTTATGTCTCCATATACCAAGACAGGGCACACCCGTCTTCTTCCTTAGATCCTCGAGTATGTAACCATGGTACACCTCTCTTCTTCCTTACACTCCAATATAAAACCTTAGTACAGCTTTGTTCTTCCTTATACTCTCCCCAGTGCCTGAACGTACACAACAGCTCTGTTCTTATGTCTCCATATACCAAGACAGGGCACACCCGTCTTCTTCCTTAGATCCTCGAGTATGTAACCATGGTACACCTCTCTTCTTCCTTACACTCCAATATAAAACCTTAGTACAGCTTTGTTCTTCCTTATACTCTCCCCAGTGCCTGAACGTACACAACAGCTCTGTTCTTATGTCTCCGTATACTAAGACAGGGTACAGCTGTCTTCTTCCTTAGATCCTTGAGTATGTAACCACGGTACAACTCTCTTCTTCCTTACACTCCAGTATAAAACCTTAGTGCAGTTTTGTTCTTCCTTATACTCTCCCCAGTGCCTGAACGTACAACAGCACTGTTCTTATGTCTCCGTATACCAAGACAGGGTACAGCTGTCTTCTTCCTTAGATCCTCGAGTATGTAACCATGGTACACCTCTCTTCTTCCTTACACTCCAGTATAAAACCTTAGTACAGCTTTGTTCTTCCTTATACTCTCCCCAGTGCCTGAACGCACACAACAGCACTGTTCTTATGTCTCCATATACCAAGACAGGGCACACCCGTCTTCTTCCTTAGATCCTTGAGTATGTAACCACGGTACAACTCTCTTCTTACTTAAACTCCAGTATAAAACCTTAGTACAGCTTTGTTCTTCCTTATACTCTCCCCAGTGCCTGAACGCACACAACAGCACTGTTCTTATGTCTCCATATACCAAGACAGGGCACACCCGTCTTCTTCCTTAGATCCTCGAGTATGTAACCATGGTACACCTCTCTTCTTCCTTACACTCCAATATAAAACCTTAGTACAGCTTTGTTCTTCTGTATATTCTCCCCAGTGCCTGAACGTACACAACAGCTCTGTTCTTATGTCTCCGTATACTAAGACAGGGCACACCCGTCTTCTTCCTTAGATCCTTGAGTATGTAACCACGGTACAACTCTCTTCTTCCTTACACTCCAGTATAAAACCTTAGTACAGCTTTGTTCTTCCTTATACTCTCCCCAGTGCCTGAACGTACACAACAGCTCTGTTCTTATGTCTCCGTATACTAAGACAGGGTACAGCTGTCTTCTTCCTTAGATCCTTGAGTATGTAACCACGGTACAACTCTCTTCTTCCTTACACTCCAGTATAAAACCTTAGTACAGCTTTGTTCTTCCTTATACTCTCCCCAGTGCCTGAACGTACAACAGCTCTGTTCTTATGTCTCCGTATACTAAGACAGGGTACAGCTGTCTTCTTCCTTAGATCCTTGAGTATGTAACCACGGTACAACTCTCTTCTTCCTTACACTCCAGTATAAAACCTTAGTACAGCTTTGTTCTTCCTTATACTCTCCCCAGTGCCTGAACGTACACAACAGCTCTGTTCTTATGTCTCCGTATACTAAGACAGGGTACAGCTGTCTTCTTCCTTAGATCCTCGAGTATGTAACCATGGTACACCTCTCTTCTTCCTTACACTCCAATATAAAACCTTAGTACAGCTTTGTTCTTCCTTATACTCTCCCCAGTGCCTGAACGCACACAACAGCACTGTTCTTATGTCTCCGTATACTAAGACAGGGCACACCCGTCTTCTTCCTTAGATCCTTGAGTATGTAACCACGGTACAACTCTCTTCTTCCTTACACTCCAGTATAAAACCTTAGTACAGCTTTGTTCTTCCTTATACTCTCCCCAGTGCCTGAACGTACAACAGCTCTGTTCTTATGTCTCCGTATACTAAGACAGGGTACAGCTGTCTTCTTCCTTAGATCCTCGAGTATGTAACCATGGTACACCTCTCTTCTTCCTTACACTCCAATATAAAACCTTAGTACAGCTTTGTTCTTCCTTATACTCTCCCCAGTGCCTGAACGCACACAACAGCACTGTTCTTATGTCTCCATATACCAAGACAGGGCACACCCGTCTTCTTCCTTAGATCCTTGAGTATGTAACCACGGTACAACTCTCTTCTTACTTAAACTCCAGTATAAAACCTTAGTACAGCTTTGTTCTTCCTTATACTCTCCCCAGTGCCTGAACGCACACAACAGCACTGTTCTTATGTCTCCATATACCAAGACAGGGCACACCCGTCTTCTTCCTTAGATCCTCGAGTATGTAACCATGGTACACCTCTCTTCTTCCTTACACTCCAATATAAAACCTTAGTACAGCTTTGTTCTTCTGTATACTCTCCCCAGTGCCTGAACATACACAACAGCTCTGTTCTTATGTATCCTTATACCAAGACAGGGTACAGCTGTCTTCTTCCTTAGATCCTCAAGTATGTAACCATGGTACACCTCTCTTCTTCCTTACACTCCAATATAAAACCTTAGTACAGCTTTGTTCTTCTGTATATTCTCCCCAGTGCCTGAACATACACAACAGCTCTGTTCTTATGTCTCCGTATACCAAGACAGGGTACAGCTGTCTTCTTCCTTAGAACCTCGAGTATGTAACCATGGTACACCTCTCTTCTTCCTTACACTCCAATATAAAACCTTAGTACAGCTTTGTTCTTCTGTATACTCTCCCCAGTGCCTGAACATACACAACAGCTCTGTTCTTATGTCTCCGTATACTAAGACAGGGTACAGCTGTCTTCTTCCTTAGATCCTCGAGTATGTAACCATGGTACACCTCTCTTCTTCCTTACACTCCAATATAAAACCTTAGTACAGCTTTGTTCTTCCTTATACTCTCCCCAGTGCCTGAACGCACACAACAGCTCTGTTCTTATGTCTCCATATACCAAGACAGGGCACACCCGTCTTCTTCCTTAGATCCTTGAGTATGTAACCACGGTACAACTCTCTTCTTACTTAAACTCCAGTATAAAACCTTAGTACAGCTTTGTTCTTCCTTATACTCTCCCCAGTGCCTGAACGTACAACAGCACTGTTCTTATGTCTCCGTATACCGAGACAGGGTACAGCTGTCTTCTTCCTTAGATCCTCGAGTATGTAACCACGGTACACCTCTCTTCTTCCTTACACTCCAATATAAAACCTTAGTGCAGTTTTGTTCTTCCTTATACTCTCCCCAGTGCCTGAACGTACAACAGCACTGTTCTTATGTCTCCGTATACCGAGACAGGGTACACCTGTCTTCTTCCTTAGATCCTTCAGTATGTAACCACGGTACACCTCTCTTCTTCCTTATACTCCAATATAAAACCTTAGTACAGCTTTGTTCTTCCTTATACTCTCCCCAGTGCCTGAACATACACAACAGCTCTGTTCTTGCTTTACACTCCCAGATATGTTCATAGGCTCATCAGTGAATACTAGGCTAACTGTCCTGAAGGGCCATTTTAAGCCTAAACAATAACCTGATGTTAGAATCAAACCCTGTACCATGCATTTACAAGGTAAAGGCCACAGCTATTATGCCAAACTCACCCATCACCCACTATACAGCTCAGTCAGTCCCGTGATAACGTTGTTGTACCAGCACACTAGTGTCTGAAAGCTGCCTAGAGCTCGTGCCTCACTAAGGACAAATTTGCAATGATTACAACATAGATAACAGAAGCTACATATTACTCACTACTGCTAATAACATGTTGTCTTGCACATACATTTGTGCAGGCAGGTTCAGTACAGCTCCATTTTCTCAGGTTAAGTCAGCTCAGCAAACAACATGACAAGTAGCACTTGTTCCTTTCATTGCAGCACAACTTTAGCAGAAGATGACAGTAAACTTATTAGTATGACCCAACACTAATTTATGTCAAAATATTTCAAAGTATTTGTCAGATGATACATGTTTCTTGGATTTAAAAATGCAATAATTGATGTGTTGACTGCATAACTTTTTTTTTTCCCCTCTTATAACAGTTACTATTTTCTCCCTGTGCATCTGCAAGATTGCCTCGAATGTAGAGCTTTTTAAAAGTATGAGGTTATGTTGTCCTATCTCAACTTCATTCTTACTGGATGGGTTCGGAGCCTATCCTCGGCTCCGACTCAACCGAATACACTAGCTCGAAGTGTCTAACTTGGCTCGTGGCAGAAAGGTATCCCATCATGCAGTGCTGTAATTCCCCAGATCTCATTTGCTGCTTTACGAGTTCGGATGCTCTCTCCTTAGCTGTGGCTAAGTTCTTTTAAAAGCTTCTATTTGTTCCCTTTATTAAGCTATTTCTAGCTTTAATAATTGCTTATTTGTAGTAGTTAGTAATTTTTTCTGTAGTTTAACTGTAGATTCGAGTGCTGTTTATCCTACTAGTGTGTGCTTTTGTTGGCCATCGTTAATCGCAAGGACTTTTTGCTTTATTCCCGTTTTTGTTAGTGGTGTAGTTAGTGCTTAAAGTACAAGTTAGCTTTTCTAATTTTCTGCTGTGTATCCCTCTCGCTCGCAACTCTACTAGGTCCATTTAAGTTAGAGGGCCTAGTGCCCGTTTAATTTAGAGGCCAGAGTTGTTCCCCTTGTTCCTTCTTGTTATATAGTCCTTCTTGTTATATCTTGTTGTATAGTGTGGCAGTACTTTTTCAGACTTAAAACTTGCACACACCAAAAATATTTAGTTCTAGAGGTGTGTTTCACCTGTTATTGTTCTAGTGCGGTTTCCTTCCAAAATGTCAAAGGAAACTAGAGAGAAGGAACCCAAGCCTTTAGGGTTTAAAAAGTGTCAGAAATGCTCTCAGATGTCCATCATTGATGGGCATAACTTTTGTGTCTATTGTTTGGGGGCTATTCACCTCCAGAAAATTTGCACTTTCTGTCATTCCTTTAGCTCCCATGTTCTGCAGAAGAGAAAGAATAAGCTTATGCTCAAAGGGCTCCTGAAACCTTCTTTTGAGGAGGCTCTACACAGCTCTTCTTCCAGTAGATCCTCTTCGGCTAAGAGTGACAAGGCTTCAAAATGGCCATCTCCAGCTTTTTTGGCTCAGTCGGAGCCACTGCTAAAATTGGCTAAGACCTCTGATGGATCATTTCACTCAGCTCCACAGCCATCAGAACTTATGGAGCCCATAGACTTGGACAAATCTAGTCCTTTGGCTCAAAGGCCTTCTGAGCCGAAAGAGACTTTTTTGCAGCCAGTCCACTGAGTTGTTACCAGTCTCCCCTACCTTGAGATCTTCCATTTTGGAGAGATCTCATTCACCAGCCCTCTCTTCTAGGTCCTCTAGGAGCTTATCGGACGATGATGTGGACAGCGTGGTGCACAGACTTTTGAAGTCGCTGGCACTGACTAAACTGTTTTCAGCTCTGAACCAGTCGGTTCCAGACCCAGCCAAGACTATGACTATTACATCCATGAAGATTCCTCCTCCGAGCCAAGCTGGATCTTTGGAGCTGGGATGCCAAGTACCGCTTGCTGTAGATTCTTCGGTTCTGAGATCCCTTCAGGAGATTTCGGAACTGATCCCTGCTCTGACTCTCTCGGCGCCATCTGGGGCATCTAGGGGCCGAAGATCTCCAGTCAGCTCCGGGGGGGATGCTCGGATCAGAGTTTCTTCGGTTCAGAGTTTACCTGTCGGCACTTCAGCTCGGCTGAGCTTGGCTCCTACATCAGCCTCGGAGCTGATCTCCTTGGAGCCGGGGATTCCCTGTTTCCTCAGAATCAGAGGTGCCTTTGGAGCTGGGAATCTGCCATCCAGCTGATGAGCGTCTCATGCCGTCCTACAGCTCTACACACGGATACTGGTATTCTTCCCCCCAAAGCACCGGCGTCTGTCTCAGCTCCACCCCATTCACAGGACAGCAGAGATCCAGAGCCTCAGGGAGCCCCATTGGGGTGAGCTCCACTCTTCCAAGACCTCCCCAGAATACCCTTCGGAGGCTCTTTGAAAGAGGACATGCAAGAGGAAGCATACCGACTCCCCTGATGAGTCCATCACCTCTGACACTGACCTCGAGGAGGCAGAAGGGTCCCCACAGTTGTCCTCTGAAGATATCTCCTTCATAGATATCCTAGAGATCCTGAAACAGAGAGGCGGCTATAAATCCATCAACCCTTCTGATGAGGAGTCTGTGTATCTGAAGGCTTTTGGATCTCAACCTTCAGCATCCTGGGTGTCTCTGCCTTTCAATGAGCTACTGGACATGAGTTAGTCGAAAGGTGTGGGAATCACCAGACACTATGGAACCAGTGCCTCAGCGGTCAAATAAGTTCTTGAGCACCTGTGAAAAAAGATTTTCTTACGAAAGGTGTTCCTGTAGATGCTATGGTGGTGGCAGCAGCCACCAAGAAGGAACTTTCTGAAACATCCTCATCTGTCCATCCACCGAACAAAAACTCCCTGACGATGGACAGATATGGGCAGCATGTTTTTTCGTCAGCGACATTTACCCTTAGATCGCTAAACTATTTTTTTCACCAAATCAAGAATAAAAGGCTAGCACAGAGAGACCACGTTCCTGTTAAAACATGTAGCATAAAAATAAAAACCTCGTGTACAGGAACGTGAGGGCCTGTAAAACTCAACACTGCTTGTTCGCAAAGTCAGAAAAATACTGCATTCCTCTGCAGACACCAGCATGTAGTACTGAGCAGCAATGGCAAGTAAAAAGCAAAACCAGAAAGCAGTCCACAACGTCCAAAACGATAAAAAACCTTCTTTATTGCATGCAGTAGTAAGCGCTTTCACCAGAATGGCTTCCTCAGACTGTAGCAGCATACACATCACACAGTCATTAAATAGCTTCAACAATTAACAACAGGGTGTTGTTCAAACCAATTAATTAAACAATAAAATATTCATGAAGCTTCTACAATGAAAGCATCCATTATAAAACATAGATAAAACAACAGTTAAAAACAAGCAAAAGTGACTGTTCAAAAAATAATAAAATATATTATATATATTATCTTATATTTAATTTTATTTATTCACAGCTTTACCTAACTTCCTTCTTTTCAAAAAAAGGTTGTAGACTAACTTTATCATTCAACCCAGGGGTTGAATCAGCTCTGCACTTTATAATCCATCTGAGTTCCATCTCAAGTGTATAAGCTTCCACATCCCCACCCCTCATAGTGTCATGAATAACCTGTAAGACAAAAAAGGTAAAGGAATGTGTAGTCCCTGCCTGTATCTGATGTTTCGCTAGTGCATTTTTTTCACTTTACGAGGCTACAAAGAGATCTCCTAAAGGAGTTAGGAGATTCTCTCCAAGGTTCACTGGCTGCAGGGGTGTCAGAAAAGGTCAATTCTCAGCTATCTACCTTAAATTCCATCGTTAACTCCTCAACAAGACCAAAATGCTATGCAGCAGATGGAGCAAGCAGGACAGCAGGTTCCAGAGTTTCCCTGAGGAGGCACTCCTGATGAGCCTGTGCAACTTTGAGGAGCCCTTCCCGTCTACCTTCACCAATGCCCCTTTTGATGCTTCCTCACTTTTTGGACCCAAGGTCAAGGACACACTCACCAGATGACAGCAGGAAGGGAAAACTCTCTCTGCTGTTGGGGTACATTTTTCCATTCCTTCAAGACCTCATCCTAAAGGTCAGAAGAGTGTGAAAATGTGGTTTAAAAGATCCCAGGGAGTTTTTCAAGACACATGAGGTGTACCCTTCCCCAGGGGCAGAGGGGGAGGCAATAATGGTAAATGTCCTAGAGGCAGAGGGGGTCAGCAAAACCAGGGTGACCGTGATTCCTTTCATGTCTGGCCCTACCAGCGTTCCTGAAAGGAGGCCCATCTGCTCTACTGCGGAGGCAGTTGGGGAGCATGTTTCTTTGTACCCAGAAGCCTGGTGAGATATCATAAGAAACAAGTGGGTACAAAGTATAATATCCAGAGGCTATTCCATTCCCTTTCCCGGATGTTCCACCACGTCAAAGGGAACAAGCAACTGTAGAAATTCAAAAGTTGCTAGACAAGAGAGTCATCCAAGAAGTCCCTGCAGACCAAATAAGATTCAGAACTTACTCGATTCTTTTTAGTGCCAAAAAGAACAGAGGACTGGAGACCCATTTTGGATCACAGCAAGCTAAATTAATCTGTAAAGAAGTCTAAGTTCCAAATGGTGACACTGCAGTCGATTCTTCCCTTCTTAGGGAAAGAAAATTGGATGTGCTCAACAGACCTCCAAGATGCGTACTACCACATAAAACTGGACAGAACACCAAAGAATCACTTGCGCTTCCAGCAGGGAGCCAGTCATTACCAGTTCCGAGCTCTGTCCTTTTGTCTCACTACAGCCCCCAAGGTGTTCACCAAATGCATGGTAGTTGTCACGGTTCACATGAGATGTCAGGAATTCCAAGTGTTTCTTCATCTAGACAACTGGCTCCTTACTGCCACCACCAAGCATCTACTTCAACAGGCGAGGGACACCACTCTTCAAACTTGCTCCTGGATAGGGATTACAGTCAATTTACAGAAACCTGCCTTGTTGCCCTGTCAACATATTACATTCATAGGTGCAGATCTCAACCACCGTCTCCATGATGGCATGACTTCTGCTGGACAGGGTTTCTGTTCTCAGATAACAAATAGTCAAACTTTTACCCAGAAACAAAGTGAAGGCAAAGACAAATTTGAAACTCCTAGGGACCACGGCTTCGACGATCACCTTAGTTCCCCTAGCCAGAATACATATGAGAGTTCTTCAATGGCTGCTATTTGCTCAATGGTCATTGCAAGAACTTCCCATGTCTCACCAAGTCAGGATCACAGACTCATGCAAGACAGCTCTCCTATGGTGGCTTCAGTATGACCAGGTGACCATAGGACAACCCTTTGTGCCACAACTACTTTTAGCTACAGTGACCATGGATGCCTCCCAGGTTGGGGGGGCACTATCTGGGAAGGACGGTCCAAGGCACATGGCAAGAACATGAGGCCTATCTGCACATCCGTGTTCTAGAGATGAGAGCAGTGCTTCTAGCTTTGCAGGCACTCCAGGACTCTCTTACACCAGGAACGATTGCAATCCAGTCAGACTACATGTCAGTAGTCTGGTACATAAACAAACAAGGAGGAACCAGATCATACCCACTTTGTTGAGAGGCACTGAGAGTATGGCAATGGGTAATTTCTTCTCAAGGTTTTCTAGCAACAATGCACATCCCAAGAAAATCCAACATGATAGCAGACAAGCTCAGCAGGATGATTTTAATGCCTCACGAGTGGTCTCTGAGTCAAAACATAGCGGAGGAGACCTTCTGGAGATGGGCCCAGCCTTGCTGCAATCTTTGTGCCACCCCCATGAATATCAAATGCAGCAGCTACTTTGCCCTAATCCCCCCTTTGGGGGGGACATTGAGAGATGCACTCAGTCACGATTGGCCCGCAGGACTTCTGTATGCTTTTCCCCCCCTTTCTCCCGTACCCAAAGTCATCCAGAAAGCACAACTCTTGGCAAGCAGCTGATTCTAATTGCCCTGTACTGGTCTCGTCAGATTTGGTTCCCCTTTCTCTGGCCTCACCTACAGGAGAAGCCCTGAGTTCTGGATCCAGTTTCAGCCCCTCTGACTCTATATGTCCGGAACTTTTCATCCTGCTCTCCAAACCCTCAATTTGACAGCATGGCGGCTCCAGTTCCAAACTTAGGGCCAGATTTATGAAAGCTTGCACAGAGTTGCACAGTAAAGTAAGACGTCAGACAGCCAATATGTCTGCCAAGCGATCCAGCAACAGCCGGCAGGGGCGTGCATGAGAGCTTCTAAAGTTACTCTTGCACGGACAGTGTCATGGTATGCAAATTACCTCATTTACTGCTGAAAGCTATGCAAACTCTAGCCGTTAATACAGCATTCAGTAGTATAATATCAGCGACCATTTGTATTGACTGTTAAATGCTTAACTACTGTCTTTTACAGAGACACGGCTATCAGCATCACTACTCTTACTACTGACACGGCTTTAGCAGGACACACTTGGTGTCCATTACTTAACTACTGTCTTTTACAGAGACATGGCTATCAGCATCACTACTCTTACTACTGATACGGCTTTAGCAGGACACACTTGGTGTCCATTACTTAACTACTGTCTTTTACAGAGACACGGCTATCAGCATCACTACTCTTACTACTGATACGGCTTTAGCAGGACACACTTGGTGTCCATTACTTAACTACTGTCTTTTACAGAGACATGGCTATCAGCATCACTACTCTTACTACTGATACGGCTTTAGCAGGACACACTTGGTGTCCATTACTTAACTACTGTCTTTTACAGAGACACGGCTATCAGCATCACTACTCTTACTACTGATACGGCTTTAGCAGGACACACTTGGTGTCCATTACTTAACTACTGTCTTTACAGAGACACGGCTATCAGCATCACTACTCTTACTACTGATACGGCTTTAGCAGGACACACTTGGTGTCCATTACTTAACTACTGTCTTTTACAGAGACACGGCTATCAGCATCACTACTCTTACTACTGATACGGCTTTAACAGGACACACTTGGTGTCCATTACTTAACTACTGTCTTTTACAGAGACACGGCTATCAGCATCACTACTCTTACTACTGACACGGCTTTAGCAGGACACACTTGGTGTCCATTACTTAACTACTGTCTTTTACAGAGACACGGCTATCAGCATCACTACTCTTACTACTGATACGGCTTTAGCAGGACACACTTGGTGTCCATTACTTAACTACTGTCTTTTACAGAGACACGGCTATCAGCATCACTACTCTTACTACTGATACGGCTTTAGCAGGACACACTTGGTGTCCATTACTTAACTACTGTCTTTTACAGAGACACGGCTATCAGCATCACTACTCTTACTACTGATACGGCTTTAGCAGGACACACTTGGTGTCCATTACTTAACTACTGTCTTTTACAGAGACACGGCTATCAGCATCACTACTCTTACTACTGATACGGCTTTAGCAGGACACACTTGGTGTCCATTACTTAACTACTGTCTTTTACAGAGACACGGCTATCAGCATCACTACTCTTACTACTGATACGGCTTTAGCAGGACACACTTGGTGTCCATTACTTAACTACTGTCTTTTACAGAGACACGGCTATCAGCATCACTACTCTTACTACTGATACGGCTTTAACAGGACACACTTGGTGTCCATTACTTAACTACTGTCTTTTACAGAGACACGGCTATCAGCATCACTACTCTTACTACTGACACGGCTTTAGCAGGACACACTTGGTGTCCATTACTTAACTACTGTCTTTACAGAGACACGGCTATCAGCATCACTACTCTTACTACTGACACGGCTTTAGCAGGACACACTTGGTGTCCATTACTTAACTACTGTCTTTTACAGAGACACGGCTATCAGCATCACTACTCTTACTACTGATACGGCTTTAGCAGGACACACTTGGTGTCCATTACTTAACTACTGTCTTTTACAGAGACACGGCTATCAGCATCACTACTCTTACTACTGATACGGCTTTAACAGGACACACTTGGTGTCCATTACTTAACTACTGTCTTTTACAGAGACACGGCTATCAGCATCACTACTCTTACTACTGACACGGCTTTAGCAGGACACACTTGGTGTCCATTACTTAACTACTGTCTTTTACAGAGACACGGCTATCAGCATCACTACTCTTACTACTGACACGGCTTTAGCAGGACACACTTGGTGTCCATTACTTAACTACTGTCTTTTACAGAGACACGGCTATCAGCATCACTACTCTTACTACTGATACGGCTTTAACAGGACACACTTGGTGTCCATTACTTAACTACTGTCTTTTACAGAGACACGGCTATCAGCATCACTACTCTTACTACTGATACGGCTTTAACAGGACACACTTGGTGTCCATTACTTAACTACTGTCTTTTACAGAGACACGGCTATCAGCATCACTACTCTTACTACTGATACGGCTTTAACAGGACACACTTGGTGTCCATTACTTAACTACTGTCTTTTACAGAGACACGGCTATCAGCATCACTACTCTTACTACTGACACGGCTTTAGCAGGACACACTTGGTGTCCATTACTTAACTACTGTCTTTTACAGAGACACGGCTATCAGCATCACTACTCTTACTACTGACACGGCTTTAACAGTATACACTTGGTGTCCATTACTTAACTACTGTCTTTTACAGAGACACGGCTATCAGCATCACTACTCTTACTACTGATACGGCTTTAACAGGACACACTTGGTGTCCATTACTTAACTACTGTCTTTTACAGAGACACGGCTATCAGCATCACTACTCTTACTACTGATACGGCTTTAACAGGACACACTTGGTGTCCATTACTTAACTACTGTCTTTTACAGAGACACGGCTATCAGCATCACTACTCTTACTACTGATACGGCTTTAGCAGGACACACTTGGTGTCCATTACTTAACTACTGTCTTTTACAGAGACACGGCTATCAGCATCACTACTCTTACTACTGACACGGCTTTAGCAGGACACACTTGGTGTCCATTACTTAACTACTGTCTTTTACAGAGACACGGCTATCAGCATCACTACTCTTACTACTGATACGGCTTTAACAGGACACACTTGGTGTCCATTACTTAACTACTGTCTTTTACAGAGACACGGCTATCAGCATCACTACTCTTACT
The DNA here is from genome assembly GCF_019279795.1 of Protopterus annectens. Taxonomy (NCBI): domain Eukaryota; kingdom Metazoa; phylum Chordata; order Ceratodontiformes; family Protopteridae; genus Protopterus; species Protopterus annectens. Next base: position 7,729,120 of record NC_056747.1, on the reverse strand, counting down.
ACTGATACGGCTTTAGCAGGACACACTTGGTGTCCATTACTTAACTACTGTCTTTTACAGAGACACGGCTATCAGCATCACTACTCTTACTACTGATACGGCTTTAGCAGGACACACTTGGTGTCCATTACTTAACTACTGTCTTTTACAGAGACACGGCTATCAGCATCACTACTCTTACTACTGACACGGCTTTAGCAGGACACACTTGGTGTCCATTACTTAACTACTGTCTTTTACAGAGACACGGCTATCAGCATCACTACTCTTACTACTGATACGGCTTTAGCAGGACACACTTGGTGTCCATTACTTAACTACTGTCTTTTACAGAGACACGGCTATCAGCATCACTACTCTTACTACTGATACGGCTTTAACAGGACACACTTGGTGTCCATTACTTAACTACTGTCTTTTACAGAGACACGGCTATCAGCATCACTACTCTTACTACTGATACGGCTTTAGCAGGACACACTTGGTGTCCATTACTTAACTACTGTCTTTTACAGAGACACGGCTATCAGCATCACTACTCTTACTACTGATACGGCTTTAGCAGGACACACTTGGTGTCCATTACTTAACTACTGTCTTTTACAGAGACACGGCTATCAGCATCACTACTCTTACTACTGATACGGCTTTAGCAGGACACACTTGGTGTCCATTACTTAACTACTGTCTTTTACAGAGACACGGCTATCAGCATCACTACTCTTACTACTGATACGGCTTTAGCAGGACACACTTGGTGTCCATTACTTAACTACTGTCTTTTACAGAGACACGGCTATCAGCATCACTACTCTTACTACTGACACGGCTTTAGCAGGACACACTTGGTGTCCATTACTTAACTACTGTCTTTTACAGAGACACGGCTATCAGCATCACTACTCTTACTACTGATACGGCTTTAACAGGACACACTTGGTGTCCATTACTTAACTACTGTCTTTTACAGAGACACGGCTATCAGCATCACTACTCTTACTACTGATACGGCTTTAGCAGGACAGGACACACTTGGTGTCCATTACTTAACTACTGTCTTTTACAGAGACACGGCTATCAGCATCACTACTCTTACTACTGATACGGCTTTAGCAGGACACACTTGGTGTCCATTACTTAACTACTGTCTTTTACAGAGACACGGCTATCAGCATCACTACTCTTACTACTGATACGGCTTTAGCAGGACACACTTGGTGTCCATTACTTAACTACTGTCTTTTACAGAGACACGGCTATCAGCATCACTACTCTTACTACTGATACGGCTTTAGCAGGACACACTTGGTGTCCATTACTTAACTACTGTCTTTTACAGAGACACGGCTATCAGCATCACTACTCTTACTACTGATACGGCTTTAGCAGGACACACTTGGTGTCCATTACTTAACTACTGTCTTTTACAGAGACACGGCTATCAGCATCACTACTCTTACTACTGATACGGCTTTAACAGGACACACTTGGTGTCCATTACTTAACTACTGTCTTTTACAGAGACACGGCTATCAGCATCACTACTCTTACTACTGATACGGCTTTAGCAGGACAGGACACACTTGGTGTCCATTACTTAACTACTGTCTTTTACAGAGACACGGCTATCAGCATCACTACTCTTACTACTGATACGGCTTTAGCAGGACACACTTGGTGTCCATTACTTAACTACTGTCTTTTACAGAGACACGGCTATCAGCATCACTACTCTTACTACTGATACGGCTTTAGCAGGACACACTTGGTGTCCATTACTTAACTACTGTCTTTTACAGAGACACGGCTATCAGCATCACTACTCTTACTACTGATACGGCTTTAGCAGGACACACTTGGTGTCCATTACTTAACTACTGTCTTTTACAGAGACACGGCTATCAGCATCACTACTCTTACTACTGATACGGCTTTAGCAGGACACACTTGGTGTCCATTACTTAACTACTGTCTTTTACAGAGACACGGCTATCAGCATCACTACTCTTACTACTGACACGGCTTTAGCAGGACACACTTGGTGTCCATTACTTAACTACTGTCTTTTACAGAGACACGGCTATCAGCATCACTACTCTTACTACTGATACGGCTTTAGCAGGACACACTTGGTGTCCATTACTTAACTACTGTCTTTTACAGAGACACGGCTATCAGCATCACTACTCTTACTACTGATACGGCTTTAGCAGGACACACTTGGTGTCCATTACTTAACTACTGTCTTTTACAGAGACACGGCTATCAGCATCACTACTCTTACTACTGATACGGCTTTAGCAGGACACACTTGGTGTCCATTACTTAACTACTGTCTTTTACAGAGACACGGCTATCAGCATCACTACTCTTACTACTGATACGGCTTTAGCAGGACACACTTGGTGTCCATTACTTAACTACTGTCTTTTACAGAGACACGGCTATCAGCATCACTACTCTTACTACTGATACGGCTTTAGCAGGACACACTTGGTGTCCATTACTTAACTACTGTCTTTTACAGAGACACGGCTATCAGCATCACTACTCTTACTACTGATACGGCTTTAACAGGACACACTTGGTGTCCATTACTTAACTACTGTCTTTTACAGAGACACGGCTATCAGCATCACTACTCTTACTACTGATACGGCTTTAACAGGACACACTTGGTGTCCATTACTTAACTACTGTCTTTTACAGAGACACGGCTATCAGCATCACTACTCTTACTACTGACACGGCTTTAGCAGGACACACTTGGTGTCCATTACTTAACTACTGTCTTTTACAGAGACACGGCTATCAGCATCACTACTCTTACTACTGATACGGCTTTAGCAGGACACACTTGGTGTCCATTACTTAACTACTGTCTTTTACAGAGACACGGCTATCAGCATCACTACTCTTACTACTGATACGGCTTTAGCAGGACACACTTGGTGTCCATTACTTAACTACTGTCTTTACAGAGACACGGCTATCAGCATCACTACTCTTACTACTGATACGGCTTTAACAGGACACACTTGGTGTCCATTACTTAACTACTGTCTTTTACAGAGACACGGCTATCAGCATCACTACTCTTACTACTGATACGGCTTTAGCAGGACACACTTGGTGTCCATTACTTAACTACTGTCTTTTACAGAGACACGGCTATCAGCATCACTACTCTTACTACTGATACGGCTTTAGCAGGACACACTTGGTGTCCATTACTTAACTACTGTCTTTTACAGAGACACGGCTATCAGCATCACTACTCTTACTACTGATACGGCTTTAACAGGACACACTTGGTGTCCATTACTTAACTACTGTCTTTTACAGAGACACGGCTATCAGCATCACTACTCTTACTACTGATACGGCTTTAGCAGGACACACTTGGTGTCCATTACTTAACTACTGTCTTTTACAGAGACACGGCTATCAGCATCACTACTCTTACTACTGATACGGCTTTAGCAGGACACACTTGGTGTCCATTACTTAACTACTGTCTTTTACAGAGACACGGCTATCAGCATCACTACTCTTACTACTGATACGGCTTTAACAGGACACACTTGGTGTCCATTACTTAACTACTGTCTTTTACAGAGACACGGCTATCAGCATCACTACTCTTACTACTGATACGGCTTTAACAGGACACACTTGGTGTCCATTACTTAACTACTGTCTTTTACAGAGACACGGCTATCAGCATCACTACTCTTACTACTGATACGGCTTTAGCAGGACACACTTGGTGTCCATTACTTAACTACTGTCTTTTACAGAGACACGGCTATCAGCATCACTACTCTTACTACTGATACGGCTTTAGCAGGACACACTTGGTGTCCATTACTTAACTACTGTCTTTTACAGAGACACGGCTATCAGCATCACTACTCTTACTACTGATACGGCTTTAGCAGGACACACTTGGTGTCCATTACTTAACTACTGCTTTTTACAGAGACACGGCTATCAGCATCACTACTCTTACTACTGATACGGCTTTAACAGGACACACTTGGTGTCCATTACTTAACTACTGTCTTTTACAGAGACACGGCTATCAGCATCACTACTCTTACTACTGATACGGCTTTAGCAGGACACACTTGGTGTCCATTACTTAACTACTGTCTTTTACAGAGACACGGCTATCAGCATCACTACTCTTACTACTGATACGGCTTTAACAGGACACACTTGGTGTCCATTACTTAACTACTGTCTTTTACAGAGACACGGCTATCAGCATCACTACTCTTACTACTGATACGGCTTTAGCAGGACACACTTGGTGTCCATTACTTAACTACTGTCTTTTACAGAGACACGGCTATCAGCATCACTACTCTTACTACTGATACGGCTTTAGCAGGACACACTTGGTGTCCATTACTTAACTACTGTCTTTTACAGAGACACGGCTATCAGCATCACTACTCTTACTACTGATACGGCTTTAACAGGACACACTTGGTGTCCATTACTTAACTACTGTCTTTTACAGAGACACGGCTATCAGCATCACTACTCTTACTACTGATACGGCTTTAGCAGGACACACTTGGTGTCCATTACTTAACTACTGTCTTTACAGAGACACGGCTATCAGCATCACTACTCTTACTACTGATACGGCTTTAGCAGGACACACTTGGTGTCCATTACTTAACTACTGTCTTTTACAGAGACACGGCTATCAGCATCACTACTCTTACTACTGATACGGCTTTAACAGGACACACTTGGTGTCCATTACTTAACTACTGTCTTTTACAGAGACACGGCTATCAGCATCACTACTCTTACTACTGATACGGCTTTAGCAGGACACACTTGGTGTCCATTACTTAACTACTGTCTTTTACAGAGACACGGCTATCAGCATCACTACTCTTACTACTGATACGGCTTTAACAGGACACACTTGGTGTCCATTACTTAACTACTGTCTTTTACAGAGACACGGCTATCAGCATCACTACTCTTACTACTGATACGGCTTTAGCAGGACACACTTGGTGTCCATTACTTAACTACTGTCTTTTACAGAGACACGGCTATCAGCATCACTACTCTTACTACTGATACGGCTTTAACAGGACACACTTGGTGTCCATTACTTAACTACTGTCTTTTACAGAGACACGGCTATCAGCATCACTACTCTTACTACTGATACGGCTTTAGCAGGACACACTTGGTGTCCATTACTTAACTACTGTCTTTTACAGAGACACGGCTATCAGCATCACTACTCTTACTACTGATACGGCTTTAGCAGGACACACTTGGTGTCCATTACTTAACTACTGTCTTTTACAGAGACACGGCTATCAGCATCACTACTCTTACTACTGATACGGCTTTAACAGGACACACTTGGTGTCCATTACTTAACTACTGTCTTTTACAGAGACACGGCTATCAGCATCACTACTCTTACTACTGATACGGCTTTAGCAGGACACACTTGGTGTCCATTACTTAACTACTGTCTTTTACAGAGACACGGCTATCAGCATCACTACTCTTACTACTGATACGGCTTTAGCAGGACACACTTGGTGTCCATTACTTAACTACTGTCTTTTACAGAGACACGGCTATCAGCATCACTACTCTTACTACTGATACGGCTTTAGCAGGACACACTTGGTGTCCATTACTTAACTACTGTCTTTTACAGAGACACGGCTATCAGCATCACTACTCTTACTACTGATACGGCTTTAGCAGGACACACTTGGTGTCCATTACTTAACTACTGTCTTTTACAGAGACACGGCTATCAGCATCACTACTCTTACTACTGATACGGCTTTAGCAGGACACACTTGGTGTCCATTACTTAACTACTGTCTTTTACAGAGACACGGCTATCAGCATCACTACTCTTACTACTGATACGGCTTTAGCAGGACACACTTGGTGTCCATTACTTAACTACTGTCTTTTACAGAGACACGGCTATCAGCATCACTACTCTTACTACTGATACGGCTTTAACAGGACACACTTGGTGTCCATTACTTAACTACTGTCTTTTACAGAGACACGGCTATCAGCATCACTACTCTTACTACTGATACGGCTTTAACAGGACACACTTGGTGTCCATTACTTAACTACTGTCTTTTACAGAGACACGGCTATCAGCATCACTACTCTTACTACTGATACGGCTTTAGCAGGACACACTTGGTGTCCATTACTTAACTACTGTCTTTTACAGAGACACGGCTATCAGCATCACTACTCTTACTACTGATACGGCTTTAGCAGGACACACTTGGTGTCCATTACTTAACTACTGTCTTTTACAGAGACACGGCTATCAGCATCACTACTCTTACTACTGATACGGCTTTAACAGGACACACTTGGTGTCCATTACTTAACTACTGTCTTTTACAGAGACACGGCTATCAGCATCACTACTCTTACTACTGATACGGCTTTAGCAGGACACACTTGGTGTCCATTACTTAACTACTGTCTTTTACAGAGACACGGCTATCAGCATCACTACTCTTACTACTGATACGGCTTTAACAGGACACACTTGGTGTCCATTACTTAACTACTGTCTTTTACAGAGACACGGCTATCAGCATCACTACTCTTACTACTGATACGGCTTTAGCAGGACACACTTGGTGTCCATTACTTAACTACTGTCTTTTACAGAGACACGGCTATCAGCATCACTACTCTTACTACTGATACGGCTTTAACAGGACACACTTGGTGTCCATTACTTAACTACTGTCTTTTACAGAGACACGGCTATCAGCATCACTACTCTTACTACTGATACGGCTTTAACAGGACACACTTGGTGTCCATTACTTAACTACTGTCTTTTACAGAGACACGGCTATCAGCATCACTACTCTTACTACTGATACGGCTTTAACAGGACACACTTGGTGTCCATTACTTAACTACTGTCTTTTACAGAGACACGGCTATCAGCATCACTACTCTTACTACTGATACGGCTTTAGCAGGACACACTTGGTGTCCATTACTTAACTACTGTCTTTTACAGAGACACGGCTATCAGCATCACTACTCTTACTACTGATACGGCTTTAACAGGACACACTTGGTGTCCATTACTTAACTACTGTCTTTTACAGAGACACGGCTATCAGCATCACTACTCTTACTACTGATACGGCTTTAGCAGGACACACTTGGTGTCCATTACTTAACTACTGTCTTTTACAGAGACACGGCTATCAGCATCACTACTCTTACTACTGATACGGCTTTAGCAGGACACACTTGGTGTCCATTACTTAACTACTGTCTTTTACAGAGACACGGCTATCAGCATCACTACTCTTACTACTGATACGGCTTTAGCAGGACACACTTGGTGTCCATTACTTAACTACTGTCTTTTACAGAGACACGGCTATCAGCATCACTACTCTTACTACTGACACGGCTTTAGCAGGACACACTTGGTGTCCATTACTTAACTACTGTCTTTTACAGAGACACGGCTATCAGCATCACTACTCTTACTACTGATACGGCTTTAACAGGACACACTTGGTGTCCATTACTTAACTACTGTCTTTACAGAGACACGGCTATCAGCATCACTACTCTTACTACTGATACGGCTTTAGCAGGACACACTTGGTGTCCATTACTTAACTACTGTCTTTACAGAGACACGGCTATCAGCATCACTACTCTTACTACTGATACGGCTTTAGCAGGACACACTTGGTGTCCATTACTTAACTACTGTCTTTTACAGAGACACGGCTATCAGCATCACTACTCTTACTACTGATACGGCTTTAGCAGGACACACTTGGTGTCCATTACTTAACTACTGTCTTTTACAGAGACACGGCTATCAGCATCACTACTCTTACTACTGATACGGCTTTAGCAGGACACACTTGGTGTCCATTACTTAACTACTGTCTTTTACAGAGACACGGCTATCAGCATCACTACTCTTACTACTGATACGGCTTTAGCAGGACACACTTGGTGTCCATTACTTAACTACTGTCTTTTACAGAGACACGGCTATCAGCATCACTACTCTTACTACTGATACGGCTTTAGCAGGACACACTTGGTGTCCATTACTTAACTACTGTCTTTTACAGAGACACGGCTATCAGCATCACTACTCTTACTACTGATACGGCTTTAGCAGGACACACTTGGTGTCCATTACTTAACTACTGTCTTTTACAGAGACACGGCTATCAGCATCACTACTCTTACTACTGATACGGCTTTAACAGGACACACTTGGTGTCCATTACTTAACTACTGTCTTTTACAGAGACACGGCTATCAGCATCACTACTCTTACTACTGACACGGCTTTAGCAGGACACACTTGGTGTCCATTACTTAACTACTGTCTTTTACAGAGACACGGCTATCAGCATCACTACTCTTACTACTGATACGGCTTTAGCAGGACACACTTGGTGTCCATTACTTAACTACTGTCTTTACAGAGACACGGCTATCAGCATCACTACTCTTACTACTGATACGGCTTTAGCAGGACACACTTGGTGTCCATTACTTAACTACTGTCTTTTACAGAGACACGGCTATCAGCATCACTACTCTTACTACTGATACGGCTTTAGCAGGACACACTTGGTGTCCATTACTTAACTACTGTCTTTTACAGAGACACGGCTATCAGCATCACTACTCTTACTACTGATACGGCTTTAGCAGGACACACTTGGTGTCCATTACTTAACTACTGTCTTTTACAGAGACACGGCTATCAGCATCACTACTCTTACTACTGATACGGCTTTAGCAGGACACACTTGGTGTCCATTACTTAACTACTGTCTTTTACAGAGACACGGCTATCAGCATCACTACTCTTACTACTGATACGGCTTTAGCAGGACACACTTGGTGTCCATTACTTAACTACTGTCTTTTACAGAGACACGGCTATCAGCATCACTACTCTTACTACTGACACGGCTTTAGCAGGACACACTTGGTGTCCATTACTTAACTACTGTCTTTTACAGAGACACGGCTATCAGCATCACTACTCTTACTACTGATACGGCTTTAGCAGGACACACTTGGTGTCCATTACTTAACTACTGTCTTTACAGAGACACGGCTATCAGCATCACTACTCTTACTACTGATACGGCTTTAGCAGGACACACTTGGTGTCCATTACTTAACTACTGTCTTTTACAGAGACACGGCTATCAGCATCACTACTCTTACTACTGATACGGCTTTAGCAGGACACACTTGGTGTCCATTACTTAACTACTGTCTTTTACAGAGACACGGCTATCAGCATCACTACTCTTACTACTGATACGGCTTTAGCAGGACACACTTGGTGTCCATTACTTAACTACTGTCTTTTACAGAGACACGGCTATCAGCATCACTACTCTTACTACTGATACGGCTTTAGCAGGACACACTTGGTGTCCATTACTTAACTACTGTCTTTTACAGAGACACGGCTATCAGCATCACTACTCTTACTACTGATACGGCTTTAGCAGGACACACTTGGTGTCCATTACTTAACTACTGTCTTTTACAGAGACACGGCTATCAGCATCACTACTCTTACTACTGATACGGCTTTAGCAGGACACACTTGGTGTCCATTACTTAACTACTGTCTTTTACAGAGACACGGCTATCAGCATCACTACTCTTACTACTGATACGGCTTTAGCAGGACACACTTGGTGTCCATTACTTAACTACTGTCTTTTACAGAGACACGGCTATCAGCATCACTACTCTTACTACTGATACGGCTTTAGCAGGACACACTTGGTGTCCATTACTTAACTACTGTCTTTTACAGAGACACGGCTATCAGCATCACTACTCTTACTACTGATACGGCTTTAGCAGGACACACTTGGTGTCCATTACTTAACTACTGTCTTTTACAGAGACACGGCTATCAGCATCACTACTCTTACTACTGATACGGCTTTAGCAGGACACACTTGGTGTCCATTACTTAACTACTGTCTTTTACAGAGACACGGCTATCAGCATCACTACTCTTACTACTGATACGGCTTTAGCAGGACACACTTGGTGTCCATTACTTAACTACTGTCTTTACAGAGACACGGCTATCAGCATCACTACTCTTACTACTGATACGGCTTTAGCAGGACACACTTGGTGTCCATTACTTAACTACTGTCTTTTACAGAGACACGGCTATCAGCATCACTACTCTTACTACTGATACGACTTTAGCAGGACACACTTGCTGTCCATTACTATTTTATTTTTGACTATTAATGATCTAACAGTGTCTTCTACTTACAGACACGGCTTTTCTACGTTAGCTTATCTAGCCACTAATACAGCTCATAGCTGTATACTATTAGCGGCCCACTGTTTCTTGTCTGATAAACGCATAACAATGTCTCTCTACATGCAGACAAGGCTTTGTACCTACTGAATTCACCTATAATTCAGCACCAGCTGAACACACCTATAATTAACCATTGTATAACCTCCTTCCTAAGAATATTGCTTATTGATTGATATTTAGAAGACTTAAATGGTCACTGACTATTTTTAATGTGAATTTGCGTAGCACCTGTTTTTCTTGTCACCTAACTGTAGTCTATATGTGATTTGAAGTGATAAGTTTATTACAATCTCTGGACCTTTCTACTGCTCAACTGTTTCTAGCTCCATTTTTTTCTCTGCTTCCTACTTCTCTCTCCCTCAGCCTGCACTCTCCTCCCTTCTTTTTTTCTCTCCTCCTGTTACTCCACTATTTAAAACTACCCTCCTCTACTCTGAACTCACCTTTACCTGTACTTTCCCTTGTCCTATTTTTTTCTTCTCTCCCTACCCCCGTTTTAATCATTTTTTTTCCTCTCCTTTTACAGTTGCTCCCTCGGGTTTCTCCCTTCTTACTATTTAGCAGAAAACCCCACCTTTTACAAGAGAAAACGTCTGTGAACAATTCTACTTGAACTACTCTATAAATACTGGGACCTTGCCTCCCCACTGATAAAGAAACTCAGCGTATGTAATCTGTTTTAAATATGCTATTCTTGTGACTACTTAAACTATATCAGCATCCTACCTCGGTGTGCTGGAAAGTAGCCTACTGCAGGCCATTTCACTGCCCCCCACAACCCTGGTTTATAGTGTAGCCCTGTGGTCCCCCCACTGCCTCTAACTTACTATACCTAATCTTCTTAGAGGAAGCTCTTTTCCTGAGTGTACCTACTTCCTTTCTCCACTAGGTGGCATCATACCTCAGTTACAAAGACCAGTTATTCACCTTTTCTTCCATGCTCCACTTATTTACTTTGCCTAAAAGTATTTTTGCCCTTCTCCTACTGAATCTGTGAAATTACCTCCACACACTGTTGCACTTTTTTTAAAGAGTATAACCTACCAAACATAAAACCTAAAGTTAATAACAGAAAAGCACTGTTAGTAACCAGGATACCTGCTCCCCAGCTGTAGCTCTCCTTTTCCAGACCCAGGTCACTGATTGTTTTTCTTGGTCCTTCTCACCTCTCTCTTAATGCCAATAAAACTAAGATCCTTCTATTCTCCCCCTCAAAATCCTCCCCTCTTGATGAAAACTCTCTTCATATTACCAGCCTCAACAACTCCACTATCGAGATCGTACCCTCTGCCAAACTTCTCGGTGTCACAATTGACAATCAACTAAAACTTAACTGTCATTCATATCCAGCTAAACATAAAAAAAACTCACATAAAACTTGGCCTACTTTATAGAAACAACCACTTCCTCTCTCCTTCCTCCAGACTAACTCTTGCCTCTCCCCATCTCCTTCCCTCTCTTATGTACGGCGCTCCTCTGCTCACTAATTTATCTTCCACACTTATCTCCAGACTGGAAGTATGCTACAACAAAATCTCCAGATTTGCCACCAGTGCCAAATCCTCCTCTCATCATTGCATCTCCCTTCACTCTATAAACTGGCTTGAACTCCCCAACCTACTAGACTTTCACCAATTAACCACAGCCCACAAATTATTGTTTCAACCCTCTAACTGCCCAGCTCTATCCAGTATACTACAACCTTATTCCCCTCCCAGACCCCTTAGATTTTCTCACCAAAACCTGATCACCGTTCAAAGACCCAAGTGCCCAGCTGGTCAGCTTCTCGTATCCTTTACCCTAGGTAACAAAATGGAATGCTCTGCCCTCCTACCCAAGGACCTATAACAACCTTAATAACGTCAAATCTAAACTTCATTCCTACCTCTACCTAAATAGGAAATGCAACTGCACTCTTCCACCCTTACCTCTCAAACTCTCCTCCCCCTTCACTCCTGGCTAACCTTCTTACCTTCCTAACCTCACTCTCAATTGCAAATTCGTACTCATAACTAAACAGCAAAATCTAGCTATTATGCTATATTCTCATTTATCTCATGAACTAAATTGAAATTGTGAAGGATAAAAATGTATAAGGAGGAGGTGAACATGGCAGGAATACCAAATGTCAGTAGAATAACGAGTGGTTATTTAATATGTCTAATACTGAATATTGTGCTTTCAAGAGTTGCACAGGAAAACATTCTGCATAAGTTTGAAGGAGTGGATTGTGGAAGTGTATTTTTCGCATACCCGTGACTTGTGGAAGTTTACATTGGATATATTACTTGACATTTGGTATTCCTGCCGTGTTCACCTCCTCCTTATACATTTTTATCCTTCATATTTATTATTGGTTGTTTCGGAGGAGTGGTTTACTCTGCTACAGAGACATATCTTTTTTAAATTGAAATTGTACTGACCGTCTATTTCTTTCTTGTTGAAGAAACCCACCGTTAGATTTTATGAATATAAATCTGAAATTAATTATGTTGTAAATATGCTGAAAGAAAAGGCTTGCTTAAATGCAGAAACAAAGTTTAAGTAATATGTGATCAGCAGTCATACTAAATGACCATGGCTTGGAAAAGGAATCTGCTGAATGGACATTCTTCCCTTACAGACTCAAAACAGGATGTATGCAAGAGCAAAAATACAAAATCTGCTTTTAAAGAATGGACATTATTCCCTTACAGACTCAAACAGGATGTATGCAAGAACAAAAATGCAAAATCTGCTTTTAAAGAACACTGACATGTTATTCTGCATATAAAAATTGGGCACAATATGTTTCCTAAAACAACAGGATATGTTTATGACACTGTGACAATGTGTTTTCTCAAAAATATGTTTTTCTGCATGGAATACAGGATATGGCACAAGATACAAAGATCCAAATAAAATACAGGATGTTCACACTGTCAGAAAAGCTGATCTCTGACAATGTGCTTTCTCAAAAATATGTTTTTCTACATGGACATCAGGACACTGTTACAGGATATTCACACTGTCAGAAAAGCTGGTCTCTTACAAGACATTGTTAAACAAGGAAGCTTAGTATTGTTTCTACAGGACTAAAAAGTGTATATAAAGAGCTGTATAAATCCAGCTAGGTTAGAGGTATGATAGGGACACAAGTCCTAAGGTAAATGTTATATCTCTCACATCATCAGTACTATATGAGAAGTAAAGTTGGAACAGTACTTTTAAGCTGCAACGGTTTTCCAGTTTGGTTTATTATAAAACGTTATTTGTTACTGCTCTTTAAAGTTGATGCTGCAAAGTATATTCTCTCATCAGTGTATATTCTGCAAGTTTCTGTATGCAACAGACTGTGAATGCAAATATAACTAGACTTTGAATTTTAGCAGAATCCAGCCAGCAAGACTGAGTGTCTTAAGAACACTGCAAATCCATCTCACAGCAAGAAGCAGCAAGCAGTAAGCAAGTAAATTTCAATATATTTTTTCAATGGCGAGGCCGCTGAGTGACTAGCTCCATATAATTTTTTCAATGGCAAGCTAGCCTGCATTTGAACCTACAATCTGCATTCAAACACAGGAGGAGTGATGGTAAGCCCTGCAGAGGGTCACTTCAGTTAAATTGCAGTAACTAACATTTGTACGTATGTGTCAATTCTGAACAGAAGTATTTCAGTTTATGCAGCTTGCAGTAGTAAAGTTTTTTAGACGTCTACAATCCGGAGTGAGACTAGTTCAAGAAATTCGCAGTGCCATAAATTCTTCAAGAAAAGGGGGATATCCACTAGCCCATCAGTCCACTGCCTGTTGTGCTTTCCCAGCTTCTCAAGTGACTTTGAAAAATTTCCAGCCATCTGCAACAACAGCCTGATCACCTGTTTTCTTGCTCACTGGTAAGACTTTTTCCTACGTCACATTTTTTAGTATGGTCGCTATTTGACAGTATGGATATTTTCATGCATAATTTAAGCAAATGTAAAAAAATGCTATGTTGGTATACACAGCACATTAGTAAATGTAAAACCTTATTAGGGCAGGTTGATAGTAAGGCATTATGCAAATGTATTACAATATTTGACTGGTATCTCAAAGAAAACCATGTGAAATATGACAAATGTTTATTGTGTGATTCAACAAAAACTGCATTTTGTGTATTATGTCATAAAATAATATTGCATCATATTGTGAAAAAAATAGACTGTAAAAACAGATCTGAAGAATTAACTAAGGGTAAAGTGTTTCCATTACATTCTGATGTTGAACAGTTATGTCCTGTCACCACATGTGAGTCAAATCAGTTACTGATAGAACCCCTAGTACATTTTGTTACAAAGGAATGTAGTAAACTTCTAAAAGACAGACACAATGAGTTCAGGAAGCTTAGACAAGTTATACACACATCTTTTCAAAAGTGCATAGGAGTTTCAAATTCAGCAGAACAGCTTACTAAAGAATGTCAGAAAGACCATACAACATTCCTGGAAATTCAACAGCAGTTGCAGGATAAAGGAAATAAATTAGCTGAACTGACAGAGACTGGAAATTTCCTGCATACACAGCTAATCTGTGCAAAAGAAATATATTTTATAATATGTTTATGTTTTGAAAATGGTTAAACATACATGGTAGGATGGTAGGATCTGATGTAGGGACAAATCATTCTTAAATGTTTTACTTTCATTCAGTTAAAGCAAGACATCTATCAGTACTACAGTAAAGTAAAGCATATGAATGCCATTCATTATCATAGTCAAAAGGTAAACAAAACTGTTCTAGTGTATTATAATATATAAATTAAATAAAAATAGATGAGTAAAAATTTAAAGTCACAAGACATGACATGCTTGTATAAAGATATACATATACAAGACAGACATGCATGTATGTTCTTTTCATCTAGAGTACATCTGTTACAATACACAATAATAACAGTCAGACAACAGCAAATATAAATAATATATAAATGTGTTGGCTAAACTAATATCTATTTTGTTTTTTACAATTTGTTTATAATTATATAGTAACACCAAACAGTTAAAGTTCTGAATTTTAAAAAGAAAATCACAGATGGTATTATTCAAACAGTTTTTGTAAAATTAATGGCAGGACAGTTAAATAGTTAAATAGATAAATAAATAAAAAATACTGAAATCCATGTAAGGTAATTGTAAAATAATGTCTATTTATGTAGTATAAATGCATAGTTATGCAAATCACAATCACATTAAAGGAAAAATGCTAAAAGAATTAACTATAGTTTATAGAGTATGAAATGTGAGCTCAGACCTTTCTAGACTGAATGAATAGTTACAGGAAATGCTGGAAAGATAAGATAAACAAGACTGATTGCCAGACAAGTAGCTTGAGTTTTTCTAAAGCATCATTGTTATTAAAACATAATTGTTAAAATGTTTACAGGCAACACTATTTAATAATTGTCATAAAATGCCACAATTGTGCATAGATGTCACTGATAATCTGCAAGTAAATGTTAAAAGAGAAGAAAAAACCTCAGTTGCATCAAGTACAGCCAGCAAATGGGCTATAGTATATATACAGTTCAAATCAATTATGCAGGAGGGTGTAAATGCCTACTAGTGGTAGTAAACAGCAAAAGCTTTATAAAAAATTATCAAATCAGACAAAAGTTCATAATTTAATAAAATAAATGTATAACCATAGTGTTAGGCTGACATACATTCTATTCTTACAGCATAGGGCAGGAAAACAGTGCTGAAGTACTACAGAGGGAGGGGCACTTTCTCAGTTTTACACTGACTGTATAAGAGGGAGGGGCACTTTCTCAGTTTTACACTGACTGTATAAGCAGTACTGCACAAGGGTCTGAAATAAAGCTACAGAAAAATAAACAGCAAGGGTCTGAAATAAAGCTACAGGAACAAATATTTCATTCCTTCTTGACAATACTCTTATGAGAGGAAAAAACAAGTATTAGTGTATTAGAAATACTGGTAAACTGGATTAAACCTGACAGGATAAGATATTTTACAAGTTGTTAATAGCTATCATAATGGTTATTATTATATTGTTTAGAATTAAATTGTATTTACAACCCAAGAGATGGCTTAAAATTGATTACAGTTATAAAGAGAGAATAAAGATATGCAAAATGCATAAATGTTTCCAATAGCAAGAATGGTCACTATTTTTAATATGTTTTTGGCAAAACAATGTTGGTATAAAAAAGCATCAATGTTTCTAATTGCTGAGCATGTAGTTTAAAATAACATGACATATGCATTTGGTGTCAATTCCACTAGATATTTCTAAAGAGACAAACATTTTCCAAGATTTTGCTCAATATTAATGTTATTAAATTTGTAAGATTAGACTAAATGTACTTTATAGTCATTGTATGTACAAATGAAATTAATGTCTAGTAATGAATATGTGTGAAAAAACATATTTAAAGAAAAAATGGGTCCAGGATACCTACTAGATTGAAATGTATGAACAGCAAACAGTCTGTGTAAATACATACTGTAAAGAATACATCGTGATAAGTTCAAAAGTAATTTGTCAAGTTGTAATATCATTGGTTTTACCCCAGTAAAATAATAGCTTTCAAATATTTATTATTTAAGCCCAGTTCAGTACTTTACCAAGATGTTAATGGGCAGTTCAAAGACATGACCACAATGTTATGGTTAAAATGACATTGAAATTGTGTGTTTTCAGTAGTGTATAAATGCTTGCAGTAGCACGTAGTTATTGTCTCATAGTTAATTCAACAGCTACAAAGAGTTAATGAAACAGTTCTAAGTCATAAATTAAATTCTGTGATTGCAAAAGAATAAATTGATCATGTTAAAAAAAATAACATTAAAGCAGACACAGCTCATAACTGATAAAATATTTTCACAGAATGGTCTGCAAAAGAAAAAGTTGTTAAATACATTCAGTTTTGGTAGTAATACTTTAATATCATTGTATTAACTATGTAAAATTGCATTTTGATTTGTTGTATAAAACTAAAGGTTTGTTTCTTGTGTTTTCTATATAAAATGTTTTGAGTATGTTTAAAACAGAGGGAATTGTTAGATTTTATGAATATAAATCTGAAATTAATTATGTTGTAAATATGCTGAAAGAAAAGGCTTGCTTAAATGCAGAAACAAAGTTTAAGTAATATGTGATCAGCAGTCATACTAAATGACCATGGCTTGGAAAAGGAATCTGCTGAATGGACATTCTTCCCTTACAGACTCAAAACAGGATGTATGCAAGAGCAAAAATACAAAATCTGCTTTTAAAGAATGGACATTATTCCTTACAGACTCAAACAGGATGTATGCAAGAACAAAATGCAAAATCTGCTTTTAAAGAACACTGACATGTTATTCTGCATATAAAAATTGGGCACAATATGTTTCCTAAAACAACAGGATATGTTTATGACACTGTGACAATGTGTTTTCTCAAAAATATGTTTTTCTGCATGGAATACAGGATATGGCACAAGATACAAAGATCCAAATAAAATACAGGATGTTCACACTGTCAGAAAAGCTGATCTCTGACAATGTGCTTTCTCAAAAATATGTTTTTCTACATGGACATCAGGACACTGTTACAGGATATTCACACTGTCAGAAAAGTTGGTCTCTTACAAGACATTGTTAAACAAGGAAGCTTAGTATTGTTTCTACAGGACTAAAAAGTGTATATAAAGAGCTGTATAAATCCAGCTATGTTAGAGAGGTTTGGTAGGGACACAAGTCCTAAGGTAAATGTTATATCTCTCACATCATCTGTACTATATGAGAAGTAAAGTTGGAACAGTACTTTTAAGCTGCAACGGTTTTCCAGTTTGGTTTATTATAAAAAGTTATTTGTTACTGCTCTTTAAAGTTGATGCTGCAAAGTATATTCTCTCATCAGTGTATATTCTGCAAGTTTCTGTATGCAACAGATTGTGAATGCAAATATAACTAGACTTTGAATTTTAGCAGAATCCAGCCAGCAAGACTGAGTGTCTTAAAAACACTGCAAATCCATCTCACAGCAAGAAGCAGCAAGCAGTAAGCAAGTAAATTTCAACATATTTTTTCACCCACTGTCTGTGTTTTAAACTATCTTTGAAAAACGTTTATATTAATAAACTTTGTTCTGCGGAGCTTTTCTCTCCGGGCCTCCACTGAAAACGGGCCCTCTAGCCCAGTGGACCTCCCCGGTAATCAAACTGGAATAAATAAATAACTAACTAAATAAATAAATGAGGTAATTTGCAATCCAGGAAACACTAACCTGTCCGTGGAAGAGTAGTGTTATTTGCAGAAATGTACTCCGTTGGTAACTGAGTACCATTCTGCAAATTGCTAAACTGAGCTATGACAGCTCCAAATAAAGGATGCATCCAGTTGAGGAAGCATGCAAATGGCCACATATAAGGCCATTGGCATTTTTAAATGTTTAAAATTATTAAAATCTAATTTTTTTCCCCCCGATCTCCTATGTTTAAGCATAGCGCAGCGCCGCGCAAATATGTGGTGCTTAAAAAACAATAAAATAATTAAAAAAAAGTCAAAAATAGGCATTTTCGCTAAAAAGCTTATCCTGCCATGCAGGCGAATGGCAGGCTGAAGATAACATGGCCACTGAGTACTGTTTGCTAAGGGGAGGAAGCTCAGTGTCGGAGATGTAACCAAGCATTAGTAGGCAATCCTATGCAAATGAGGATAAGGATAGTGAATCCCAATTTTCCCCAGCATGTGAGCCGTATCCCAAGAGTGTAAGTGTAGGAGTAGGTGAGTAGAAGATAGGTGACATCATGAGGGGGTATGTCAGAAAGGCTGTATGCTTATTGGAGCAC
Source organism: Protopterus annectens (assembly GCF_019279795.1). NCBI lineage: Eukaryota > Metazoa > Chordata > Ceratodontiformes > Protopteridae > Protopterus > Protopterus annectens. The sequence goes on along the minus strand of NC_056747.1, from coordinate 7,709,883 downwards.
AGTGTCCTGTGTTTGCCCTGAGTTGCTCAGGATTGCAAGAGGCGTGTCTACAGCTGTCTTTTTTGAAAACCAGAAACCAAAGGTGTACGCCGTGAAAATATCTGAAATTTCTTGCAAACGTGCACACAGCGTGTGCGCTAGTTTGCGTGGTGCTGCCCCTTGTGGAAACAGAAAGGGGAAAAGGAAGGAAAAGAAGTAGTAGGAAGTTAACCAAGGAGAACTAGTAGAGCTGCCAGGTGAAATATATCAGAATCCGCCAATTACACAGGCAGCAGACTAGCCCAGCCCAGCCCTTTAAACTCTGCAAACAGCAGTCTTCCCTGTTTTTTCCCCAAGAACTCTGCAACACTGCAGTATACAAAGTGGGAAAGTTTAAAAACTTTAAAGTCAGACAAAATGTTAGGGGCTGCCATTGCTATCATAAACCAACATGTGCAAGGTGCTGAGGGTGGTGATGTTGTGAATGCTGCTGAGCAACCCACAGTGAGGAGACGGAGAAGAGCGTACAGACCCAGGGTAACCTACCAGGGGCTACATGAGCTGGAGATAGTGGAGTGCTATAGGGTGGACAGAGACCTCCTGCAGCAATTTGTTGAGCTGTGCCGGCCACATCTCACACACAGAACCAACAGAGGGGAACCCATCCCAGTGGATACCAAGGTATGTGTTGGCCAAAGAATACTAGCTACAGGTACCTTCCAGAGACAACTGGTGATATGAGGGGGATTTCACAGGCATCAACATCCAGGGTACTGCACCAGTTCCTGGATGCCATGTCAGCACATGTCGGTGAGCACGTATATTTCCCCAATTCCCGTGAGGCACTGGCCAGCAATATGCATCTTTTCCACCAAATAGCAGAATACCCTGAGGTAGTGGGTGCAATAGACTGCACGCACATACACATCAAAGCACCACTCGGTGAGCGAGGTAGGATCTACATCAACTGCAAGGGCTTACCCTCCATCAACTTCCAGGTCATGTGCGATGCCCAGGGCATAATAATGAATCTGTGTGCTGGCTGCCCTGGAAGCTATCACGATTCCCACATCTAGCAACTGACACAGCTGTACCAGAGATTTGCCAATGGGGACATCCCTGACTGTCACCTAGTGGGGGATGTTGGATATGCACTGGAGCCGTGGCTGATGACACCCATCAGAAATGCACACACACCCAAACAAGAACTCCATAATGAGGCACACGCACAAACAAGAAACATTATTGAGCGCGTGTTTGGGACGCTCAAGTCACGGTTCCGGTGCCTGGACACATCTGGTGGAGCCTTGCAGTACTCACCAACTACATGTACCCAAATTGTCATGGTATGTGCCATGCTACACAATATGATCCTGCAAAAACAGCTGTAGCAGGAACAGTATGGGGCAGGGCCGAACAGCCCCCCACCATTGCCAAGGCCTGCACAAGCACAGCGTGACTCAGAGGAGGAACAACCTGAGCCTGCCCCAGTAGGCAGGAGGCGTGCCCAATATGCCCTGGCCTTGGCAAAGAGGCAACGCATAGCACATACACTGACTCAGTAGGAACCCTGGAAATGACACCTCTCTCTGACTCGCACATACAGTAAAAGGGATGCCTAACTTGACACTACCTGTTTTCAAACATGTATAGGGAGTGTACTATGTGCATCCGACATAGGCAGCACCACCTGATGCATGAAAGTGCTATTTTAAGCAATATAAAGCACTGCTAAACACATTTTACCAGTATTGAGCATATTTAAATTCAATTGTGCGTAGCTGCGCACCGCACTAACCAACGCAACGTCGGGCAACGTTGAGCAATGTTGGGCAAAGTCAGACACAGTTGAGCAAAGTTGGGTAAACATGCTCACACCTGCTTTACTGTTCCTTAACCAGTCAGGTCTAAGTCGGGTAAACACGCTCACACCTGATTTACCGTTTCTTAACCAGTCAGGTCTAAGTCGGGTAAACACGCCCACACCTGCTTTACTGTTCCATAACCAGTCAGGTCTAAGTCGGTAAACACGCTCACACCTGCTTTACTGTTCCTTAATCAGTCAGGTCTAAGTCGGGTAAACACGCTCACACCTGCTTTACTGTTCCTTAAACCAGTCAGGTCTAAGTCGGGTAAACACGCTCACACCTGCTTTACTGTTCCTTAACCAGTCAGGTCTAAGTCGGGTAAACACGCTCACACCTGCTTTACTGTCCCTTAACCAGTCAGGTCTAAGTCGGGTAAACACACTCACATCTGCTTTACTGTTCCTTAAGCAGTCTGGTCTAAGTCGGGTAAACACGCTCACACCTGCTTTACTGTTCCTTAAGCAGTCTGGTCTGCCCAGCAGGAAAATAAAAAGCAGTGACAGGGCTCGAACTCAGGATACTGTACACTATAGTCACAGTACTGAACCACTAAGCCATGATAGCATTTCACTGGCATAGACACACCTTAAGTCACTCACACATACCAGTTGGGGGGGGGGGGTCACATACCCAACAGTCACAGCCAGCAGGATAATTGTAGACAAACGCAAACACAAACAAATGCTGCATCCTGCCCTCTGAAGAGGCGTATGAGTAACCTCCCCCCAGGCCTATGCAGACAGATAACAGCAGGCCAGGCAGTGTGATGTGGGTTGGGTAGGCTATGAAGTCACAAACTAATATGCGTGTAATTGGAAGCTAAGTTCTGTAGTACAGTGGTATGCCTCAAGCCAGTATGACAGGCAACAGTACAGACTGAAATGGAGTACCTGACAGCAGTGCAGGCCTAGCAAATGTGTACAAGTGTCAGGTGAACCCTTCATTTTATGTACACCCACAGCAACAATCAGGCGTGCCCCCCTGGGTAGAAATGTACAAATAATAGCTGTCCCCACTGTATGTAGAATGACTCATGGAAGCCCTGCAGGCACACTGTGCTTCCTGTCGATGTACAACACAAAGGTGAACCCTGAAGTAAAAAAACAACTTGATTTTCACACACATATAGTATATATCCTCATACTGGGCATGCTCACACACAAACAAATTTAGCAAATTTCAGTCAGCAACATACTGAAAGGTCATACTGGGCATGCTCACACACTTAGGCCATGTCTCTGAGTACAGCAGTGGGCCACACATCTTAAATTAAATGCCCTTGTTTTTCCTGGCCTTAATGATTCCGTTTCTATTGGAAGTATTTTAAAAATGAAAGCATTAATGAGATAATGCTATTTTATTTTGGTTTACATTTATATATGTTATGTATTTGTAAGTGTATGCAGTCACTGTTTGCCCTGTGTAGGTTTTATGGTGGTGTACTATTTTCTACGTATACATCCCTTTAGTGTATTGCCCTTTTAAATGTGAGTGTGCCTTTAACTGATTATTTATGGTGATGTCAATTAAGCTTTGCCTATTTAAAGATTTATTTTGTTTTATGAAATTTGCCTGATAAAGGTTGCCTATTCTGAGTAAAAAAAGCGCTATATTTCTGTGTCCTGCAGTGTGGTTCTTCTTCTTTTTGGTTTATTGGTTTGTTCTTTGCTTTGTTTAAGGTTTGTTTGTGATGGAAGATACCAACACTCAACAGTCACAGAATCTATTTCCGAATGAAGATTCGGCGTCAGTGCCCTGGGCAAGTTGACTGCACTTGTGGAACTTCTTACACAGCATATGGACATGCTATCTAACCAGGTCGCGGGGACCTTGGCTTGTTCAACTAAGAGGGCTGTACCCGGATGTTTAACTGGATTGCCAAACTCGGGTGGAACAGTTTCCAGTGTTCCTGCTGCACAGGACAGTAGGAATTCACCTCCTTCAGTTTCCTCTTTTGAAATTCCGGCTTTCGGGTTTCGGACATCACCTAACAGTGGAGAAATCACTAACGGGCGTAGATCAACAGATTTTAATCCGAATGAGGCTGTAAGTAACTTCTTTTTAATACCATGCCTCAATGACTGGCTCAAGGATCCTGCTTCACTAATTTCTAGTACCATTCAAGGCGATAGCCAAGCAGATCCGAATGTTATTAACTATGACAATATAGCTAATAATCTTAAAATGTTTGACATGAACCTTTTCCGTTTCAAAAAATTACAGGTTGAAATTCAGTACTTAGAGTGTGTTAACAGGCAGCAAGTCCCAAAAGGTTTGAGACTTTGGCGCTATCCCACTGGCCTGATTAACAACTCTGTTTTACACAAAGAATTGATGAAACTTTTTGATCGACAGGGCTGTGAATACATTAACTTGCTCATTAAAGATTATGGGGCACAGATTGAGGTACTTAAAAATGAACTATCCATGTTAGATTCTACAATACGGTCTGATAAAGACTTTGCAAGGTATAGGTATGATTTTTTATGTATCTTCTCAAGTAATGAAGGTGCCTTGGCTAAAATTAGGGATAACAAGATCAAGAAGCTAAACCGCGATCATTTAGCACATGGGAAGGGCAGCGCCTATCCTTTGCCACGTTTGAATGGAGGCAACAATAATTACTGTGAGGATGATGAACGTTTACCTTTGACTAATTCCTATTTAGGTTTGGCCAATGCTGACACTAATGACAATGCTGCTATTGATTTAAGTGATGGGCTTCCATCTGAAAACCCTATTCTTAGGAAAAACGAATGGCTTAACAATAGACACAATGATAACAATGGGAATAACAACAAAGTGAATAATGGTAACCCATCACAATGATAACAATGGAAATAACAACAAAGTGAATAATGGTAACCCATCACAATGATAACAATGGAAATAACAACAAAGTGAATAATGGTAACCCATCACAAAGATAACAATGGGAATAACAACAAAGTGAATAATGGTAACCCATCACAAAGATAACAATGGGAATAACAACAAAGTGAATAATGGTAACCCATCACAATGATAACAATGGGAATAACAACAAAGTGAATAATGGTAACCCATCACAATGATAACAATGGGAATAACAACAAAGTGAATAATGGTAACCCATCACAATGATAACAATGGGAATAACAACAAAGTGAATAATGGTAACCCATCACAATGATAACAATGGGAATAACAACAAAATGAATAATGGTAACCCATCACAATGATAACAATGGGAATAACAACAAAGTGAATAATGGTAACCCATTCCAGGTTTTTTCAGGGGCCAGAAATGGAGATACTGGTGGCCAACAGAATCGTGTACCACAACAACGGTGGAAAAAGAAGCCACAGAACAAACGAAGGAGATAGGTTCTAACATGGATACAGTGGACATGACCACTACCGATTGCAATATACCAGTTGAAATCTTCGTGAATAGCACAAATTACTTTAAAATATACAACTATTCTTCATTTGTGCCTTCCTCATTACTAATTGAAGTCCTGGCAAAAGGGTTCACCTTTGTGCCCACAGTTAGAGGGGATTTAGCCAGGACTCTAGTTGATTTAAAAACCTACACTAAGAAATTGAATTTGAATGTTCTTTTTGGCAACAATTCTAGTATTGTAAATGAATTTAGGGTTGCATATGTGTTCAACCCTATGTTACATCCTTCTATAGCACTGTTTGAAAAGGTTTGTGTTAATGACATTAGGGCCATATTTAATAACAAGATTCCACATAAATTTCAAAATGCTAATTTATCTAAGAATGAGAATGATGCCCTTAAAGCTTTGAGCTTTGCTGATATCCGGGTTATTAAACCGGACAAAGGGGGAGGGTTGATTTTTATGAACAAAGACACATTTGTGGAAAAAATGAAAACCCTTCTCATGAATGAAGCTTATGTCAAGGAATTAAATAAATGGGGCATACCAATGGGTTAAGGGGTTTATCAATGACCTTTTTATTGATGGATGCATTGATGTTGAGTTATATAATTACCTTTGTATCAGCCACCCTACTACCCCTGTGATCTTTGGGCTGCCTAAAATTCATAAAGATCTTAGCGACCCTCCTTTTCATCCCATTGTCGATGGTAGGCAGTCCATTATGTATGGTTGTGCCAAATTTGTTGATAACAAATTGAAATTGGCTCTAATGGATGAATCCCAGATTTGTAGGGACTCATGGGCCTTTTTGGAGAATATTAATAACTTTCCTTTTTCCGAAGAGACAAACTTTCTCACGATCGATGTCCGTGATTTATATACAGTGATACCACAGGACATCGGTTGTGATTGGGTAAGGGAGTTTTTGTTGGAGAAACGAATTGATGGGTCCAACATTGATTTGATTATTTACTTACTAGAATTAGTACTTAAGAACAATTATTTCATGTTTGATCAAGAATTTTATCTACAAAAAACGGGTGTGGCCATGGGTTCCCCCTGTGGGGGCACTTTTGCCAACACAGTTACTTTTTGTTTAAGAATGCTGTTTTTCAACAGCAAGTGGTCTGCTACACCCGCTTCTTGGATGATATTTTCTTCCTTTGGAAAGGTGACCAAAGTTCAGCTGATTCATTTATCCAAGATAGTTCTCATTATACCAATTTTTTGAAATTCACATGGGAATTTCAGACTGACAATATTTCATATTTGGATGTTAATTTAATTAAAGATGTTCCCAATCAAAGGTTTATTTCAAAAATATTCAGGAAACCGACATATTCTAATGCCTTTCTTCATTACACCAGTTGCCACCCCCAATTCCAGAAAAGGGCGGTGGAAAAAGGCCAACTTGTTCGGGCGGCTAGAATGGTTTCCTTGGAGATTGATTTCTTGGATGAATGTAATTCCTTGAAGGAGATGTTTATTAAATGCGGTTATCCTAGTGTGTTGTTGGATGATTTAATTGGGGAGGTTTATCATAAAAGGTTGAATGGTTGGTTTACCCCCCTTTTGAAGAATGGTGTGATGGGTGTTTCACCAGTTCTTGAAACGGATTCTGGTGACCTAAGTATAGAATCTGGGGAGAATACACTACAAGATTACATAGTGGGGAATCTTGGTTCAATGGTAGTACCAAATAGGTCAGGCCCCTTAGATATGAGCAATGAGAAACTGAGCTTTATTACGACATTTTCCTTAGATGCCCCAATGGTAAGATCTATTCTTATCAAGAACTGGTGTTTTTTGACTGAGGAAAACACTATTCAAAAATGTGTGGGTGATTCACCCAGAGTGGTTTTCAGGAGAGGTATGAACATCAAATGTTTGTTGGAGAACCAGACCACTAACTTATATTTACCACATAATGGCATGTTTAAATGTGAAGCTTGCAGGTGGTGTAAACACATTAATGTTAGGAATTCCTTTAGTATTTCTGGTAGGAAATATAACATTAAGGGTAAATTCAATTGCAACTCAAAACGGGTTGTCTATTTAAGCACCTGCATTTTGTGTAATGCCTTTTATGTTGGGAAAACCGAGAGATCTCCAAGAACAGGATCTATGAACACCTGTATGCCATTGAAAAACTAAATTTAAATAATGCTTTAGCTAGACACATTAATGATCATCCTGACCACATGTTTGTTTTTCTTGTTATGGATAAAGTTTATGAAAATGCTAGGGGTGGGCCCATATCCTTAAAATTGGTTGAAAAGGAACTAATGTGGCAACTTAAATTAAATGCCCTTGTTTTTCCTGGCCTTAATGATTCAGTTTCTATTGGAAGTATTTTAAAAATGAAAGCATTAATGAGATAATGCTATTTTATTTTGGTTTACATTTATATATGTTATGTATTTGTAAGTGTATATTTATGCAGTCACTGTTTGCCCTATGTAGGTTTTATGGTGTAGTGTACTATTTTCTATGTATACATCCCTTTAGTGTATTGCCCTTTTAAATGTGAGTGTGCCTTTAACAGATTATTTATGGTGATGTCAATTAAGCTTTGCCTATTTAAGGATTTATTTTGTTTTATGAAATTTCTCTGATGAAGTTTGCCTATTCTGAGTAAACGAAAGCGCTACACTGTGCTTCCTGTCGATGTACAACACAAAGGTGAGCCCTGAAGTAAAAAACAACTTGATTTTCACACACACATAGTATATATGCTCATACTGGGCATGCTCACACACACAAACAAATTTAGCAAATTTCAGTCAGCAACATACTGAAAGGTCATACTGGGTATGCTCACACACACAGGCCATGTCTGAGTACAGCAGTGAGCCACACATATCTGGCAGTTGCAGTTCTTACTCCAGACACTTATCACTATTAACCAATCCGGCCTTGTGCACACACTGATATGAAAACAGACCTATATAATATATTGGACACCTGTCATAATCAAACTATGTACTCCAAGTACTTAAGTTGTTCAAAGAAAGTGAGAAACCAAAGAAGATCTATATATCTCCGATCGGTATCATCAAGAAACAATGAGCACTACTAACATTAGCCAAACCATGGTCAAAGAGTCCATAGAGAACCATGAAGCTTTCTTTCGCTATGTCATAAATATCAATGTAAACTCATATATGTTCTGAGTCAGTGCAAACTGTAAATGAATACATGTACATGACTGAGATTGCCAACATCTTGTCAGACAGGTTCATACATATTTACCCCCTTCTCACTGACAAAAGGGCCCATTATCATACCTGGAGATTGTGAAAACCCAGAAATCACATATAGAATGGCTAAACGGCTCTTTCCAAACCTAAAAACACGGTGTGTATGGGATAACATGGTTTCCCTGGCTGTGTCATATGTGAACTCCAAAACAAACAGACCCTGCACCTGAACAGTCTGTTGATACTCGCCCTCTGTACAGGATATGAAACTGTTGAATGGGTTACAGCAACGTTTGGCACACTCCACGAGTGTTGGTGCACAACAGACCATGGGTACTATTGTCTTATAAGCCTAATAAGCCTGATGTGCAAGGCCACGGAGTCCATCATTATGGAACTCATAAACAGAGCTACTGAGAGCCTACAAACACCCAACCCTACCCATTTTGGTTTGGTCAGGGGCATATCATGGTTCCTAAACCTGCTAGACAGTTTTCAAGGCAGTCACCCAGGACATGCATCAATGAAATGAGCTACACATGGCCTACATAGACCTTGAAAAGTCCTTTTCCAACATCCCACACATATGTTGTATCCACAAAATCAACAGCCTGTGCATAAACACGTATGTCATCTGATGGATTGCCAACTGGGGCACAGATAGATCCCACAAGGTAAGAATTGTGGTCTCCTGTTCATGCTGGTAACAACTGCTGTCCCCCATGGCTCAGTCTTGGGACCCCTCCTGTCTGGTGTATACTTTTCAGAAATACAGTCAAACACGAGGGCTATGTTTAGCAAGGTTTGTGGATGACTGCAAAAAGGTTGTCATAATCGATGTTTGGGACAACAGAGACATCCTTAAAAAGGGTCTCAGTCAGACAGATGTGGTGTCAAAATTATGGCCTCGAGCTAGTCATACAAATACCACATAGGTGCCAACACCCTAAATATGGAGGTAATAATAAGGGATCTATGGACACATGTGGATAGTCATCTCTACTTTCAGAAACACATTCACAAAGTGGTTAGAATATCATGCTGTGTGTTCCCACAAACTGCCAAGGTCTTTGCATGTAGGTTAAAGGAGGTTCCCTCTACTCATCAGTCATCAGACCCATCATAGAGTACCACAACACACTTGCGATGAATCTGACTAGGCACCTTCAGCAGCTGGAAAGACCACTGAAGTACCTCAACAAGAGGATTACTGGCCTCAAACAGTTGCCCCATGCAACAAGACTGAATTTAACTCAATCTGTACTCTGTTGCATACTGTCTACTCAGGTGATCTCTGCCCAACAGACAGGTCCATGTCCAATGCAGAATGGATGTACATGTGCTATCTGAAGTAACCCCAAGCTCACTGTACTACATGTTCTAGGAATATCATCACAACAATAAATAGAACATGTTGGAGGGATACATTAATAACTCACAGACTTCCCTTTCTTTGGAATAGGCTCCCTCCCAACCTACATTAAGCTGAGTCCCTCACTGACACTCTTCCAGAGGAGCCTTGATGAGTGTATGTGAAACTGAACTGTCACATCATGGATCACTTCATCAGCTCTACTACACAGAGGCCTAGGGAACTAACTCCATGGGTGGTGATAGCTGCACACTCTGGCCATACTAATATATGCCTTCAGGCAGATAGCCTATTACCTACCTATGTACCTATTTATATATGTAGGGGGAATACAGTATAATAATCCAAAGATGCATGGGCAGAGATGTGTGTAATAGGGTGACCATGACAGGGAGCCATCCAGGACTGTCCCACCCAGCACACATCCAATGGCACAAAAGACATGAGTTGCACATCTCACCCAGTGTACATAACAGCCACCAGTATCTGTAAGCATTACAGTGTATGTGGTCCATGTGCCTGCTGTACAACATGATGGTACAATGAAGTACATATCTACTATCTGTAGACATGTACCTGTCACATAGTCTACTACATACCTATGAACCTACCTTCAATAAGGCATATTTTAGCCTAGGCAAGTTGTGCAGCTTTCATCACCCCACTGGGTAGTCTCACAAGCCCTTGTTCTAATAGTTAGTACCCTAAGCCCCTTTCTAGTGGGGCTGCTGATGTGATGCCTGGCATGAATTGTCTGTTTCCCATCCACTCATCAAGGTTCCTATTGAAGAGTGTCAGTGAGGGGCTCTGTCTGATGTACATTGAGACTCTGTTCCACAGTAAGGCAAGTGTCTGGGATGGTACTCTATCCCACCAGCATGTTGTATTCATTGTTGTGATGAGGTTCATATCCCTGGAGTGTGTAGGGCGACTCACTTTTGTTATCTGTAGATGGAGCATGCTCAGCAGTTATGTGTTGGACATGGCTCTGTATGTTAGGCAGAGTATGCCTCTGAGTAGGCGGTATGCAACAAAGAACAGATTTAGTTTTACCAGTTGTGTTGCATAACACAACTGTTTGAGGCCAGTAATCCTCTTGGTGAGGTACCTCTGTGGTCTCTACAGCTGCTGGATATGCATAGCCGAGTACATCCAAAATGGTGCATTGTACTCAATGATGGGTCTGATGACTTAAGAGTAGAGGGCCACCACTACCTCTTCGGATCCTGATGCAAACCCTTTGTTGATTGGGTGGGCCACATAGGATTTCCCAATCACTTTGGCAACATGGTTGTCAAAGGAAAGATGACTATCTACTTGTGTCCCCAGATCCCTTATTACCTTGTCAGTTTTAAGGGGATAACAACTATGTGGTAGTTTGTGTGTACTTTGTTTTCACCAAAGGGGATCACTATGCATTCCTCTACATTGAGCTTGAGGCCATGATTCTGACACCACACACATGTCTCATAGAGTCCCTTCTGGAGAATATTTGTGTCATCCGGGGAATCTATTATGGCAAACACTTTACAGTTCCCAGCAAACTTAGTCAACCACAACCCTCCTGTGTTGGCATATACATTTGAGAAGTCTATACCAAACAGGAGGGACCCCAGGACTGAACCCTGGGGGCCACCAGTTGTTACCGGTGTAGAGTCTGACATATAGCCAGCAACTCTTAGTTTGTGGAATCTATCTGTGAGCCAGTTTGCAATCCATCTTGTGATGTATGGATTCATGCCCAGGTTGGTGATTTCATCTATGATACCTGACTGGGGAATGGTGTCAAAGGCTATAATGAAGTATAGGTAGGCTGTGTTGAGCTTATTTCAATCATCTGTAGCCTGGGTAATGGTCTCAAAGAAATTCACCCAGTTCAGGAGGTGTGATCTGTATACGATGAAGCCAAGCTGGGTGTGCTCAACTGTGCGAAGGTTCACAATCTCTTTATTGTTGACTTCCATTAGGATTGGCTCCATTGCCTTAAGCAGCAGACTCATCAAGCTCACAGAGCATGAATGCCAAGAGGTTTTTGTGGCTCCACCCCTGTGGAGTGTGAAGAATGTTGCTGTGCAACATTCTATGGGTACATATCCTGTACAGAGCATGTAGAGAGAGGTGTAGGTATCCTTGATGAATATGGATACATCCCCACCCTATGTGCTATGATCCAGGTCCTGATGCTGGAAGGTATGGAAGGAGTAGTATCCTGGTAGTGCTGGTGTGCTCTCTGGAGCCTTGAACTAGGTTTCTGTTACTGCACAAATATCAATATTCTCCATACTGAGATGTGCCTCGAGTGTGTGCATCTGGAGGCTGAGACTTCTGGCAATGAGTAGCATTTAGCTCACTTTGTGTTTATTTGTGTTGGTTACGGGGTTTGGTTTGTCCTGAGTGACCGGTGTTCCACACCTGAAGTCAACGGTTCATTGGTCCCATCTGTCCATAAGCTAATTACCCTACATATCCACATTCTGGACCCCCCCCCATTAAGGAAACCATGTTAAAAAATGTCTCCAAAGCCAGCTTCATGCTTCTTAAGACAGAAGTGCTGAACTTCAGGACACCCATGCAGATGGACAAAACTGTTAAGACTACTGAATCCTTCACAAATGCACTTTATAAGCACTTACATGAGTGTATGCATCGTGCTATCCCAAACAGAACCAAGACGCTATCCTCCAAGAAAAGGAAGCCAATCTGGTGGTCCACTGCCATAAACAAACTGCACAACAGAAGGAAGAAACTGTTGCAAAAGAGGGTAAAATCCTATGAGTGGAGAAGCTCCCTGGTCAGCCTCTGGAAAAAGCTGCGATCCCTGATAAAATCCTCCAAAGCTAGTTACGAAAACAAAGTCGACACTGATTCTAAAGACAACCACAAAGCATTCTACAGCTATGTCAAGAATCTCAATGGCAACAGTCAAATCTGCTCTGAGTTACAGCACAATGGCACTACATATACAGACCCAACTGATATTGCCAACAGCCTGGCAGATAAAGTTAGCACTGATCCTACCCCCTCTCACCCATGAAAGAGCACATCTCTATACCGGAAGAATGCAAAGTTGCTGTCGTCATGGCTGCACAGGTAAAAACCACTCTCCAAAGCCAGGAACACAGCATCCATAGGACCAGATTACATCACAGGCTGCGTTCTGCACAAGCTACAGAATGAATTGGCACCACACCTACATACCATGTTCAGTCATGGCCTCACCTCAGGCTTTGTGCCTGCTGAATGGCGCACAGCGATGGTTATCTCACTACACAAGGGGGAGCCACCACAGACCCCGGTAACTATTGCCCCATTAGCCTGATGAGCCTGGTCTGCAAGGCCATGGAATGTATCATCATGGAACTTATAAACAAAGACATTGGCAATCTTCAAACTCTGGACCACAACCATGTTGGGTTTGTAAAAGGCAGATCATGTCTCCTAAACATGACAGACTTCTTTGAAGCAGTCACCAAAGCCGTAGACAAGGGTAAGGTAGTTCACACAGCCTATCTAGATCTTGCTACGGCTTTCGACACCATCTCCCACTCTGGAATTATGGATAAACTCACTAAACTAGGTATAAATCGCTATGTCACAAGATGGGTTGCCAACTGGCTGACTGACACAACCCACACTGTGAAAGTAGCAGACTCCAAGTCCGACTTCGGACCAGTGACAAGTGGAGTACCACAGGGTTCAGTCTTGGGTCCTGTCCTGTTTGGTATCTACTTCCCTGAAGTACAGGTTAACATGGAATGTCTTTGGCTAATGAAGTTCCCAGATGACTGCAAACTAGGAGCCATAATCGAGACTACTAACAATGTGGACATCCTACAAAAGGGCCTCACTGAGACAGATGCCTGGTGTCAAAGCCATGGCCTCAAGCTCAATGCCAAAAAGTGCATTGTCATCCCCTTTGGTAAAAACACTGTACCCATGAACTACAACATAGGTGGTAGTATACTTAACACCGAAAGTGTGATAAGATATCTTGGGACCAGGTGGACAGTAGACTCTCCTTTGATAATTACATCGCCACAGTAGTCAGGAAATCCTTCTACGTGGCACACCTCATCACAAATGGTATCTCATGCAGAATAAAAGAGGTCACTATTCCCCAATACTCATCACTCATTAGATCCATTATAGAGTACAATGCCCCTTTTACTATGTACCTCACAAGACATCTACAACAACTGGAAAGCCTGCAGAAATACCTCAGAAAGAGAATTAGTGGCCTCAAATACATGCCATACAAAGACCATCTCAAAACACTACAGCTTTATTTTATTTATTTATTTTTATTTAACATTTGTTGACCGGGAAAGTCCGACTACGTTCCACAGAGCCTGTTTTCAGCGGAGGCCCGGGGAGAAATGCTCCAGATGCATGTCTTTGGAATGTGGGAGGAAACCGGAGTACCCGGAGGAAACCCACGCGACAACAGGGAGAACATGCAAACTCCACACAGAAGGCACCCCAGCCGAGAATCGAACCGGAGAACCTCTTGCTGTGAGGCGACAACGTTAATCGCTGCACCACTGCGCCGCCCTTTACTCTGTCACATATCGCCTTCTCAGAGGTGATCTCTGCCTAACATACAAAGCTATGTCAAACACAGAGCTGTTGGACATGCTCCACTTAAAGAAATCACATCCCCTCCGAGCATCGGCCCCAAAACCCAGACTGAAATACTAAAGGAGGGGGTGTATCCATTTTCATATAGGATATCCACACCTCCAGGTTAGTGGAACAGCATGAGGCCTTGGTGACCATGCAAGTGCAACTAACGTTGGGCAAAGCTGCTTATCAGATCGTAGCCTGCTATAGATCACATACCTTGTCTCAGGACCCTCACTCAGTATTCCTAGGAACACTGGGAAATATAAAGGTACTTCCGAACACCATGATATGAGGAGATTTCAACTACCCAAACACTGACTGGGAGAATTACTCGAGTACAAAGTCCTTTGTCCAATGCTTCCTAGAGTTTATAAACTCAAACGGCCTGGAACAGCTGGTCACCACGCCCACTAGAGGTGACAACATATTGGACCTGATCATCACCAACATGGGGATCGGTGTTCCACACCAGAAGTAAACCCCTCACTGGTAATATCAGATCATCACCAACATGGGGATCAGTGTTCCACACCAGAGGTAAACCCCTCACTGGTAATATCAGATCATGAAGTAATCACACTGGACATCCACATCCCGACCCCCCCCCCAGTCAACAAAACCACTGTAAAAAACTTTTCAAAAGCAAACTTCACACTTCTCAAGACCAAAGTGGAAAGTTTCAAAGCCCCCTTGCTACAGGATAATGCTATCTAATCTGCAGAATCCTTTACAAGTGCATTCTATGAGCATCTACAGGGATGCATGGATGCAGCCATCCCAATTAAAACCAAGACTCACTCCTCCAAAAAGAAGAAACTAATCTGGTGGTCCTTGCCCATAAATAAGCTATACAACAGAAGGAGGAAACTAACACATGATAGAGCAAAATTCCAAAAAGGAAAGGCATCACTGATCATTATTAGCAAGAAACTACAATCGTTCATAAAATAATCCAAGTCCAGTTTCTAAAGAAAAATTGCCAAGGAATCTAAAGATAACCACAAAGCCTTCTTTAGCTATATCAAACATTTAGGTGGCAACTCTCAGATATGCTTTCAGCTACTTCAAAATGACAAAAAATACACAGAACCAACTGACATTGCCAACATCCTGGTAGACAAGTTCAGTGCAAACTTCACTCCCCCTCACCCCCAAAAGGGCCCATGTCCATCCCAGAAGAATGCAGAGCCCCAGACTTCATGGACATGCAGGTAAAAACAGCCCTCTCCAAAGCTAAGAACACAGCATCAATGGGACTGAATGGTGTCCCAGGCTGCGTCTTACACGAGCTCCAAAAGGAACTAAACCCTCACCTACATTCACTGTTCAGACTCAACCTTACCACAGGCTATGTACCCAAAGAATGGCATACAGCAACAGTCATCCCGCTCCACAAAGGTGATGCCACAACAGAACCTGGGAACTATTGCCCTATAAGCCTGACCAGCCTGGTCTGTAAAGCTATGGAGCGAATTATCATGGAACTCACAAACAGAGACATTGGGAACCTTCAGATACTGGACCCTACCCAATTTGGCTTTGTTAAAGGCAGATCCTGCCTCCTACACCTAGTTGACTTCATTGAAGCAGTTACCAAGGCCATAGATGAAGGAAAGGTAGTCCACACAGCCTACCTGGACCTCACTAAGGCCTTTGACACCATTCCCCACTCTGGCATCATAGACAAGCTTACCAGCTTGAACATTAACCCCATTGTCACGGGATGGATGGCCAACTGGCTCACGGACAGAACACACATGGTCAGAGTTGCAGGTGCCATGTCCGACTCTAAACCAGTCACAAGTGGCATCCCACAGGTCTCAGTCCTAGGACCCCTCCTGTTCAGTATATACGTCTCTGAGGTACAGGCAAGCATGGGAGGACTGTGGCTGACCAAGTTCGCAGATGACTGTAACCTGGGGGCCATAATCGACTCTCTGGCTGACACAGACATCCTCCAGAAAGGTCTTACAGAGACAGATACCTGGTGTCAAAACCATGGCCTCAAGCTGAATGGCAAAAAATGCATAGTCATCCCCTTTGGAAAAAACAAAGTGCCCACAAATTACCGCATAGGCGGTAATCCACTAGGTACGGAAAATGTAATTAGGGATCTGGGGACCCAGGTAGATAGTAACCTCTCCTTTGATAATCACATTGGCAAAGTGGTTAGTTATTCCTTCTATGTAGCCCACCTAATCATGAAAGGGTTCACCTCTAGATCAGGAGAGGTCATTGTGCCCCTCTACTCATCACTCATTAGGTCCATAATAGAGTACAATGCCCCACTTGGTAAGTACCTTAATTGGCACATGCAACAGCTGGTAAGACCACAGAAGTACTTCACCAAGAGGATCACGGGCCTCAAAGAGATGCCCTATGCAGCGCGACTAAAGAAACTCCAGCTCTACTCGGTTGCTTACTGCCTGCTCAGAGGTGATGTATGCCAGACGTATAAGGCCATGTCCAACCCGGAATTAATGGAGATACTCCACCTTAAGAAAAACAAATCTCTTAGAGCCACATGCTCCAGTGAATTAAACATCAGCAAAGCAATAAACAGGACGTGCTGGAGGGATAGATTCCTGTCCCAGAGACTTCCCTCACTCTAGAATAGAATCCCAGTTGATGTTAGGCAGAGCCCCTTGCAAACTCTCTTCAAGAGGAATCTTGATGAGTGGATGGTAAATTATAAATTTACCCCTGGGATCACTTCAGTGGCCTTGCTAGATAGAGGCCCAGGAAACTAATTTAAAAGGGAGGCGAAAGCCAACACATTCTGGCTAGGCTTATAAATGCCCTTGGGAGATAGCCTAGTACCTACCTATGAACGTACACGCTCTAAGGACCTAAACCTTGTCACCACAATAAACAGAACATACCAGAGGGATAGATTCCTGTCCCACAGACTTCACATACTCCAGAATAAACTACCTATCTATATCAAACAAAGCTCCTCATTAGCACTCTTCAAGGAAAATTTTTATTATTGGATGGGAAATAGGAAATTCACCCTGGGGATCATTTCTGTGTCTCTGCACGACAGTGGCACAGGAAAATAAACTTCTTGGGTGGCAAAAGCCAGGGTACCTTTTTGGCTGGCCTTGTATAGGCCCCAGGGCTGGTAGACTAATACCTACCTATGAACCTTTGAGCCTTGCCTAGAAAAGGTAATATGGGGACAGCACGAGCCTTGGCCAGTATTCAGAAGCATAGGGCGACAGGTGCAAACCATCTGTAGAGAAGCAACAAGGCTTGTTATCATGTCATCACAGGCAGACAGAGACTGGATCCCCTTTGAATGACACCAGACGCTCAGCCAATTGTTGAAGTTTATCATCTTTCTGTTATATTGCAGTATCATGTAGGTGAAGGTAAGATGCTACTCAAGGTTTGATCCTGTGTGTGCCAGCATGTGGTGCATCAACCCATATATGATATGGTCATGGCCTATGCATACAATGCACTCACAATACCTCTAGTATGAGAAGCCTGCTGAGGTTAGCAAATGTGAAAAAAACCTTTTGTCAGCAAGTAATGTCTGTATTGCACCCTGTAACTCCATATTGCCTGCTGAAGTGTAAAGACGTACTTAGTTTGGATTAAGAACACCACACTTGCCAACTGTGTGCGTCTCCCTGGGGAGAAGCAACCTTTGTGGAGACTGCTCAAACACCTTAAAAGTGGTATACTCATCTTTGTCAAGTCCGATGATGTCACCATCCTACAAACATACCTGTGGAAAGGTGAAATCCCTGTAATGTGTATAGTGCGTCGTGTAAATGTGTACTGCTGTAGTATCATAACGTAGTTAAGTAGGGGTTTGAATCCTGTACTTGCCAACTGTGTGTGTTTGTGTGCCTCACTGGGGAAGAGCAACCTTTTTGGAGACTACCCAAACACCTTAAAAGTGGTATACTCATCTTTGTCAAGTCCATTGATGTCACCATCCTACAAATATACCTGTGGAAAGGTGAAATCCCAGTAATGTGTATAGCGCACCATGTAAATGTATACTGCTGTAGTATCGTAGGGGTTTGAATCTTGCACTTGACAACTGTGTGTGTATGTGTGTCTCCCTGGGGAGGAGCAACCTTTTTGGAGACTATTCAAACACCTTAAAAGTGGTATACTCATCTTTGTCAAGTCCAATGATGTCACCATCCTACAAATATACCTGTGGAAAGGTGAAATCCCAGTAATGTGTATAGTGCATTGTGTAAATGTGTACTGCTATAGTATCATAATGTAGTTAGGTGGGGGTTTGAATCCTGCACTTGCCAACTGTGTGTGTATATGTGTGTCTCCCTGGGGAGGAGCAACCTTTTTGGAGACTACTCAAACACCTTAAAAGTGGTATACTCATCTTTGTTAAGTCCGATGATGTTGCCATTCTACAAATATACCTATGGAAAGGTGAAATCCCAGAAATGTGTATAGCGTGTCGTGTAAATGCATACTGCTGTAGTACTTTGGAAAGACAAACTGCAGCAAGGAAAAGACACCCCACTCTGTGAAAATGATGAAACAACTCTCCTAAAACCTCGAAAACTGTAAAGGAAGTCACCAGTCGATGGCTAAGTTAAAAGATGTAATTTAATAGTTTAGCTTCCCACAAGCTTTTCGTCAGCATAAATACACCAACTTCATCAGAAAAAAACGGAAACAACATCACTAAATACCTTCCCCTTAAACACAACTGACAATTACCATTAAAAAGCTAATAAGTAACCTAATTACATTCTACTAAAAGTGTTCAGACTCAAACATAAAAGTATTAAGCGGCAATAAATATTTGTATATACAGTTGTTTTGAAACAATAATCTGCTACTAAAAAAACCTAGCATGTTATAATGTAAATATACAGAAAATATATGCTTTTATATGTTTAAACATTGTAAACAGACTAACCTTCAATCTAACAACATTCGAGGATATCTAACTACCCTCACAAATACCTCTGAAGACAGGTCTAGCTCAAATCTGTTAAAAACCATCTCCACCCTAACAACACTTTTAACCCTATCTAAGGTAAAAAGTATTCTAATAAGATGGAATTACTAATAATGCAATAATAATAATGACAACGAAGTACAAAATCGACTGATGAAACTAGTCTGGAATTATAAACGAAGGGATAAGAAAACTGAAAGGGAGAAGAAAACGGAATAATAAAAGAAACTTTAGAAATGTTTTACCTGTTTAAGCTCCTGAGTCTCAACATACAGGTTATGGATAATCTACCATTAACTCCTGGGTAATGGCAAGCATCCAATCTCAGCTGCCAGATTAATTCCCTAACCTCGAGGATTAGGGAATCCGCCCCTCCCCTTCCATCTAACTGGATTTGATCGATGGCTGTGAATAAAAATGTATGTAGGGGATTCTCCATGACATGTTTTGCTAAGGCATTGCCCAGCTTACCCTTCTTAATAGCGTACAAATGTTCATAAATACGCTCTTGGAGTTTTCTGTCGGTTTTACAGACGTAAAAAAACGGACAGCGAGTACACTTAGCTAAATAGACAACTGGTGAGCTCGAGCAATTAAATCTACCCTGTACTTTATCTAAGATTTTTTTATGACAAAGGTAGATCCTGTCATATGCACGTACAATAACGGCACATATTTCATCTAAACATGCCAACTCTGGCATCTGCAAGTTTAGGTGTTCTCTCTAGTATGTTTTTTTAAATTTTGACCTCTTCTAAAAGTTATTTTAGGGGTTTCCATTCTCCCGAACAGGTCCTTCCTGCATAATCAAGTTCCAGTTTTTATAGTTGATGGAAATAATGACGAGTTTTTGAAGTTCACTTCTAGTTTTGAGAGGGATAAGATCTCGTATCTGGACATGGAATTATCAAAGGACATAAGTTGTAATTGTTTTATTGCTAGGATACATCGCATAGAAACTTTTTCTAACAGTTATTTGCAATTCAGCAGTTGTCACCCTTTTAGCCAGAAAAAAATCTATTATCAAGGGCCAACTGGTGAGAGCTGCTAGAATAGTCACTAGGGAGAGTGATTTTGTGGAAGAATGTAGCTTCATGGAAAGTCTCTTCCTCAAAAGAGGGTATCTGGAGGAGCTTATTGCAGAATTAATCACAGAGGTCCACAATAAACGAATATTGGGTTTTTATATCCCCATTTTAAACTCTGGCAATTCACCAGGGGAAAACTTAAACCCTAGGCCTAATGATAAGAAACTGTATCCCTGTAGTTTTATTTTGACCTACAGTATGGATGTTAAGGGAATTATTTCCATCAACTATAAAAACTGGAACTTGATTATGCAGGAAGGACCTGTTCAGGAGAACGGAATGGAAAAATCTAAAAAACTTTTAGAAGAGGTCAAAATTAAAAAAAAAACATACTAGAGAGAAAACCTAAACTTGCAGATGCCAGAGTTGGCATGTTTAGATGAAATATGTGCCGTTATTGTACGTGCATATGACAGGATCTACCTTTGTCATAAAAAAATCTTAGATAAAGTACAGGGTAGATTTAATTGCTCGAGCTCACGAGTTGTCTATTTAGCTAAGTGTACTCGCTGTCCGTTTTTTTACGTCTGTAAAACCGACAGAAAACTCCAAGAGCATATTTATGAACATTTGTACGCTATTAAGAAGGGTAAGCTGGGCAATGCCTTAGCAAAACATGTCATGGAGAATCCCCTACATACATTTTTATTCACAGCCATCGATCAAATCCAGTTAGATGGAAGGGGAGGGGCGGATTCCCTAATCCTCGAGGTTAGGGAATTAATCTGGCAGCTGAGATTGGATGCTTGCCATTACCCAGGAGTTAATGGTAGATTATCCATAACATGCATGTTGAGACTCAGGAGCTTAAACAGGTAAAACATTTCTAAAGTTTCTTTTATTATTCCGTTTTCTTCTCCCTTTCAGTTTTCTTATCCCTTCGTTTATAATTCCAGACTAGTTTCATCAGTCGATTTTGTACTTCGTTGTCATTATTATTATTGCATTATTATTAATTCCATCTTATTAGAATACTTTTTACCTTAGATAGGGTAAAAGTGTTGTTAGGGTGGAGATGGTTTTTAACAGATTTGAGCTAGACCTGTCTTCAGAGGTATTTGTGAGGGTAGTTAGATATCCTCGAATGTTGTTAGATTGAAGGTTAGTCTGTTTACAATGTTTAAACATATAAAAGCATATCTTTTCTGTATATTTACATTATAACATGCTAGTTTTTTTTAGTAGCAGATTATTGTTTCAAAACAACTGTATATAC
Organism: Protopterus annectens; assembly: GCF_019279795.1. NCBI lineage: Eukaryota > Metazoa > Chordata > Ceratodontiformes > Protopteridae > Protopterus > Protopterus annectens. Next base: position 7,688,194 of record NC_056747.1, on the reverse strand, counting down.
AAATATTTATTGCCGCTTAATACTTTTATGTTTGAGTCTAAACATTTTTAGTAGAATGTAATTAGGTTACTTATTAGCTTTCTTAGTGGTAATTGTCAACTATATATAAGGGGAAGGTGTTTAGTGACATTGTTTCTGTTTTTTTCTAATGAAGTTGGTGTATTTATGCTGATGAAAAGCTCGTGGGAAGCTTAAAGTATTAAATTACATCTTTTAACTTATCCATCGACTGGTGACTTCCTTTACAGTTTGAGGTTTTAGGAGAGTTGTTTCATCATTTTCACTGAGTAGTTAGGAAAGAGTTTGAATCTCGCACTTGCTGACTGTGTGTGTGTGTGTCTGTGCCCCAGGTGTGTGACACCGTTGGCCAATGTGGAGTGGGTTTTGATTTTTATAGTGTATGACACATCACAACAGCAACTGCATGTGCATTACACGTGTAAGGTAGCTGTGGGGCAAATCCATATACATACACGTGACCTCAAGTATTTCATAGGTGGGTACTCTGCTTTCTCCATGAATGCATGCGTTATCTTTGCCAGAGCGTGCTGGTGCTTTCCAGACCTTAGGTCACTTCTGTATGCTTGTGACAAGCTTAGACACTGCAGTGGTCCCTGGGCTATGGCTTCCATTTCACATCTACTCATCACGGTTTCTATTGAAGAATGTGAGTGAGGGTTTATGCTTGAGGTATATTTGAAACCTGTTCCAAAGCAAGCAAAGTCTGGCAACGATGACTAATCATTATAGGTGTGCAACAACCTCTATGGATCTGCATGCAAACCCTTTATTGCTTATGTGCTCCACAGAGGGATTTCCAAAACCCTTTGGTAATGTGATTATCAAAGGAGAGATGACTTACCACATGGCTCTATGTATACATTAGTACCTGTTCCACATTTTGGGGGCTACTACCTATGTGGTACTCTGGGGATACTTTGTTTTCTAAAAGTGGATAACTATGCTTTCTTAGGCTTATAGCTTTACAGCATGAGTTTGACACCAGGTATCTATCTGTATGATACCCTTTTGGAGGACGTGTGTATCATCTGGAGAATAAAGTATAGCCCACAGTATGCATTTTCATCAAACGTGGGCAGACATATCCCTACTGTGTTTGCATTATTTTATTTATTTATTTTACATTTGTTGACCGGGCTAGTCTAGCTGGAGATATTTCCATTTTCAGTAGAGGCCCGGGGAGAAAAGCTCCACAGAGAATACATAAAGAAAAACATCATTGTGTTTGTAAGAAAGTTAGTAAAAGACAAAAACTAACAACTCTACAATTTAATATTATTACTAAATGAATTAATTACTACCACACACAGTTGCAGTCCAAAAAACCTTATACAAAGATAAAAAATACTTTGTATGATAAAGATACTAAATGAAATAATTACTACCACACACAGTTACAGTCCAAAACAAATTATACAAAGATAAAAAATACTTTGTATGATAAAGATACAGGATAGGAGGTAAGAGAAAAGAGAGCTAAGAATGAGGGAAGTTAGAATGGATTAGTTAAGACAGTCAACAAGCAAAGAAGTATGAGGAAGACAAGTGGGAATAGAAGAAGAAAGCCAAGTGGAGGATAGAGTCAGCAAGAAGTAGGAGGTAGTTTTAAAGTAGAGTAGAAGTAGTGGAAAGTTAATCAGGTTTACTACAGGAACAAAGCCAGTGATTTTGGAAGTGCAGTTTAATGTTTTGTTTGAAAAGAGGCAATGATGTAATCTTTGTTATGTTGCTAGGTAATAAATTCCATTTTGTACCTACCGAATTGGTAAAAAGGGAGTCACCAGCAGTGTTATTTGATTTTATAGAACTAGTCAAGAGTTTACTAGAAGAGCGGAGAGAGTTATAGGAGATTATGAGTTGTGAGAGTATAGGGGTGTTCTTTGGTTGGTACAGTATTTTATGGGCAATAGTGAGTTGTTGGATTGCAAGATAGTTCTGAAACTCTAGCCAGCCTAGTGGTTTCAAGTTAAGACAGTGATGGGTTCTGTAGGGGTTAACTGTAGCGAAGCGGGCAATGTTATTGTAGCAGGTTGCCAATTTGGTAAGGTTGGTTTTCTTGAGGTTGGTAAAGATGGGAGAAGCATAAAGAAGAGTAGAAATAAGATGGGAGTGAGCAATCCTAGTTCTAGTTGAAGGCGTAAGAAATGGTCCAATTCGATATAAGGATCCTATTTTTCTATTGACAAGTTTTATGGAGTTGTTAATGTGTTGGTTGAAAGAGAGATTATTGTCAATTGTAATACCTAACAGTTTAGTGGTAGAGTCGGGTGAGATGACAGTGGCATTGTTGGAGGAGATGGTGAAGTTTAAGGGGGAGGTCCTAGAAGTGGGGGTGAAGAGGAGAAGTTTAGTTTTTTTAGCATTTAATAAGAGGAATCGACTGGAGAACCATGTTTCTACGGTATTAAAGATTTTTTGAGTATGAGAGATAAGTTCTGAGGTGGAAGATGCTGAGCAGATGAGAGTAGAATCATCGGCATATTGAATGCAGGTAGCTTGAGGGATTATAGTTTGAAGATCATTAATGAAGAGGGAAAAGAGAAGTGGGCCAAGAATAGAGCCTTGTGGAACTCCGATAGAGACAGGCAAAAGCGAAGAAATGTGGTTGTCCCAAAGAACTGCTTGTTTTCTGTTTGTAAGATAAGAATTAAACCATCTAATGGCTGGGATATCAAAAGATAGGGATTCAAGAGTATTAATTAATAAAGAGTGGTTAACCATATTGAATGCTTTGGAGAGGTCAATGAAGAGGGCAGAAGAGAGTAGGTTGTTGTTACGGTTCAGATTAATAGTGTCTACAAAGGAAAGCAGGGCGGTAGTAGTACTATGATGTGGTCTGAAGCCATGTTGACAGTTTGCTATAATGTTGTGAAGAGAGAGGTATTGTACAAGTTGATGATGGATACATTTCTCCATAATTTTAGCCAAGGGTGAGAGGAGAGCAATAGGTCTATAGTTAGAATAGTCAGTGGAGTTTCCACCTTTATGAAGTGGGATGATATGAGAGACCTTCCATATATCTGGGATGATTTCTTCTTTGATGGTCCTATTTATGAGAATAGATATAGGATATGCAATGACCTTGGCAGCCTTTTGAAGAAATAGTGAAGGGAGCTTGTCAGCAGAGGGGGTGCAAGGTTTTAGTTTGAGAAGGAGTCTGTATATGTAAGATGTAGAGATAGGATGTAGAGAGAATTTAAAGGAGGAGTTAGTAAATGTAAGATGTAGGGATAGGATGTAGAGAGAATTTAAAGGAGGAGATAGGTTACTTGGTGGGCAGAAGTTGTTGGCATTTAGTTGTTTAGCAAGAGCTTGTATAGTTTCAGTGAAGAAAGAGTTGAAAGCATCTGCAGTTTGTTGAGGGGTATCAGGATCAGCATTAAGTGGGGAAGGTGTTTTAGAACTTCCTGGGGAGAGGAGTCTATTGACTGAAGACCAGAAAAGTTTAGAATTATTAAGATGAGTTTGTTGTAGTTCAAAGTAGAATTTTTTTTGTCAGCTATTATTGCCTTTTTAGTTAGATTTCTAAGCTGGCGGAAGTGTAGAAGATCAGGGTTATTTCTGTGGGATCTCCATGTGGCCCAGTCTTTATTTCTAGTGAGAAATAAGTTTTTTGGTTCATGGGAGAGCCAAGGGGCTGTATTAGATTTAATTCTAATGATACGTTCAGGAGCATGTATGTCAAGAATGGATAAAAAAGTTGAGTTAAAGTATAGTACTGCATTTTCAAGAGGAAGTGTTTTTAAGGGGTTCCAGTTACATGCACTAAGTTCAGACTGAAAGAGTTCTGGATTAAAATGTTTGATGGTGCGTATGTTTCTTATAGTGCAGGGGTTTACACAATCAGCCTTTTCCCTTGTTATGAATGTTAAGGAGTGATCGCTAACATCATCTGGCAAGGTTCCTACTTTGTAACTATCTTTCACTTTGTTTATGAGTATCCAATCTAAAATGCTTTGTCTATTACTATGTTTGTGTAGCCTAGTAGTTGAGGTAATGGTTTGGGTAAAACCATGGAGGTTGATATGAGAAGAAGGATTATCAGCATTAATGCTATTCCAGTCTATGTTCAGGTCATCTAGTATAATGGTTTCTTGGGGATACGTAGCAGATACTCAACTAAGATAATTTTCTAAGATAGGTATATTGTTACCAGGTTGTAGGTACATACAGATAATATAAAGGGATTTTTTGGAATTTAATTGGAGTTTTGCAATGATTGCTTCTACCTTGCTATCTTGAGTTGGAGAGGCAGGAAGGGCAGTGATATTCAGATGATTTTTAAAAAGAATTGCAACTTCACCACCTTTGCAGTTGGGACGGTCGAGTCTTACTATATTGTAGCCTTGGGGAGTAATCTCAGTGTCTTTAGTGAAAGACTTTAGCCAGGTCTCAGAGAGGCAGAGAATATCAAATGAATGTGTGTAAAGGAGGGAATGCAGGTAGGGTACTTTGTTGTTTATGCTTTGGGTATTAAGATGTCCTATTAGGAAGGTGTTATTGAGTTTGGGTATGGATACTAGGGGAGAAGGAAAAGTAGGACCAGGGTTAGGGTGGATATCTCCAGCTTGAAGGGTAGGATTAATAGGTTTCATAGTGAGGTTACATTTTAGAAAGGTTAGTAATTTAGTTTTGTTATCAGAAGGCAAGACATAGTTGAGATGTAAGAGTCAGTGGAATTTAGGTAGTTGATAGTTAGGGGTAGAAGAAGTAAATAGATATGAATTAAGTGGATTGAGAAATGTTGTAGTGTGTTTGTGTGGATGGAAAGGTTGGACATAAAGTTATTTCTCATAGAAGGATAGGAGGTAAACTGAGCATAGGGTGGAAAAAAGTAGACTTGAGAGTAAAAGCTGGGTAGGCAGGTATGGAGCCATAGTAAGAGTAAGAGTATTAGAGAAGGATGAGAAAAGTATGAGAGGAGGAAGTAGAAAGGGGTATTCTACTGTTAAGTAAAAGTATAGAACAATTAAGGATAAGAAAAGAGGGGATAGGAGTAAAACAGAGAAAGGAGTAAAATTTAAGAGGTAGTTATAGTGGGAGGGGTAAGTGGAAGAAACTAGAAGGAGAAATAGGTAGAATAAGTGGGAGTGTATGGTGGTGAAGGGGTATGAGTGGGGGTGGGAGGAAGTTAGAGCAGGAAGGAGAAGGATTGGAAGGTCAGAATAGGGGGTGTGTCCAGGGAGCTATAAGGTTAGGACCCCTGGGGGTGGGTGGGAATTGGGGGTAGGGAGGGGAGCGGAGTGAGCCAAGAGGGCTTAACAGAGCGGGTAGAAACCACAGAGGAGAGAAGGAGAGGAAACAATCAGTGAGAAAAGGTGAAAAAAGTTAGGAGAAATAGATTTGTAGAGTAGAGGGATAGTATCAAAGTAAAAAGCAGGCAGGTTTTGTAATGTAGAGCAGATAACTGCAGAAAGGAGAGTAGATAGGCAAAAAGGTAGGGATATAGTTAGGGAAGAGTGGAGAGCCCAAATTATAATTTGGATAAGCAGAGAGGGTAGAGAGGAAACAAGTAAGTGTGTAGGTGAAAAGTGTAGAGGGAGGAAGGGTTTAGCAGAGGAGGATATAGAATGTTATAGAGTGTAGAGGACCCAGTGAAAAGTAGGGCAGACAGGTAGCAAAAGAAATAGAAATAGAGTGGCGGATAGGCTGGGAGAGGGGATAACAGAGACCTCTGGAGGGGGGGGGGTTGGCTGCTGTCATAACCAACTCAGGAGACTCTGCTAACCTAGCAAAAAAGAGTACAGTCTTTAGTTAACTCTAGCAAACATACTTTGAGTACAGAGTTCCTGGGCATGCTTCACAGAGAGCTTTGTTCCTGGGTGTTATTCAGCGGGAGCTGGTAGGAGAGCTACTTTGCAGAGACAGAGAATACCAAGGAAGAACAAGGCAGGGCAGTAGCAGGTAGTCACAGTAGAAGTAGGAACTCAGAGCTATAATATTAGGAGAGAGAAAGACAGGTAGTGAGGAGTGCAATATTAAAAAACAGTGCAATATATAGGCAAGACAAAATAGACATTAAAGTACACTAAAAACCATTCAGAAAAATAAAAATAATGAGCAGCACAGGTGGAATGTTATCAAGTTACTTTGCTGTATGCAGCTTGATATAAAAACAATAGTGTACATATGCGGCCGTCTTTCAGTGATTAAAAACAGGCAGATTAAAGGAGGAAAGCAAAATTAGGTGGGTTTCAAAGGCTATGACGCTGGCAAGGACTGCAAAGCAGCACCTAAATATCTGGAAAGCTAGCAGTGTTACTTCAAAAAAGCACAAGAAAATGGAAAATACTATGCAGCTTCTGTAAATAATTATTAAAGTAGTTAGAGGACCAGGAGTAAGATTAATGAGTTAAAGGAAAGAGTCTACAGGGTTTCTGTGGATAGTCAAAATGCTGGCTCCTGTTACTGGATCTGACCACGTGCAGAACGCAGTTGTAACAGCTAACGAAAGGTGAAGAAAACGTCCTCCTTATAAATGTCTACAATGAGCAAAAGGTATCCAAAATGGGGCTCTATATTAAGGTTGCATAATAGTAGATGATACTAGATAAATGTAACGCCAGGTTTAGGAAGGTCCACGTGCAATACGCTGACCAGCTAAGAGAGAGGAAGGGAATTGCATTACAAGTGCGCTAAACGCTAGAGAAGCTACTATGAGCTTTTCTCAAGCTGCAGTTATAAGTTTAGGGAAATAACCAAATGCAGCCAAAGTATACAGTTTTAGCGTGGAATAAGGACCGCCAAGATGCTCTTTGTACACTTAATTATTTAATCACAAGCCACGTACCAAACACAGTGTGTTTGTACTCATATTTCAGTTAAATGGTTTAAAGAGATAACTAATGCAGCCTAAATATGCTGTTTTAGCGTGGTATAAACGGAACACCAAGGCGCTCTTTGAGCGCTATTTAAAGAGATAGCACTAGTTTAAAGAAATAGCCAATGCAACCTTAGGTAAGCTTTTTTAGCGTGGAAGAACAGGAACACCATGCTTGGCATGTAGCTAAGAAAGCTATATGCCAAACAGGAGTGGTCCCAAGACTGAGTGCAGGTGAATACCACTTGTTACTGGCATAAAATAGTACATGGAGGCTGCAAATGTTACTGTGTGTCCTACATCTGTGCGTCAGTTGTCAAGTCATCATCTAACAATCGTTTATGGTCAGTCTGTTGAGGTTATGTCTAATACCAGTATGTGGGATGGGTAAAATTTGCTGGTGAGCTATAGCTTGGCTGTGTTGACCGCCCCTCCCTCACCTATAGCCTTGTTGACTGGCTTGAAGTCTACTAGGTGTAGGAGCCATGATCTGGCCTTTAGAGAACCTAAGTGGGTATGGTGCAGTGTTTGCAGGTTCATAATGTCTCTGTTAATGAGTTCCATAATGCTGTGCTCCATAGCCTTCCAGATAACATTGGTCTGGCTTATAGGGTGAGAGTTTCCAGGACCTGTTGTAGTTCTATCCTTAATCAATTTATGTTAACATTTGCACTGGGTGTGACGAGGGTGGACAGGTTTAAGAATAAGCATATTAGTGGGTCAGGCCAGGTTTGAAGGTTAGTAGACCAGGCCAGATAGACAGGATTAAGTTGGTTTGTACATGTGCTGAGGAGGGATGCAGAGTATATTGTGAAATAGATGCTAAGGACGAAGCCACCAGGTAACAGGAAAAAAGGAATGCCTAAGATGAGGTTTATGGCTGTGGTGAGAGAGGACATGCAGGTGGATGGTGTGACAGCGCAAGATGCAGAGGGCAGGAAGACATGGAAACAGATTATGTACTGTGGCGACCCCTAATGGGAGCATCCGAAAGGAGAAGAAGACGTTGTAGCTCAACCCTTGTGGACTGTGAACACCATTACCGTACGTCATTCCACATGTATGTAACCTGTATAGGGGCTCCATCTGGACAGAGCGTTTAGGTGAGTGGTGACTTCATATGTCAGCTTGTGTATGACACAGCCAGGGACACTGTTCAGTACCATTGCCACTGTGGTGTGGACCTTGTTAAAGAGATGTTATAACTAGAGTGTCTGTGAATCATCAGGTATTACGTTCTGCAGGTCTGGAAATGTGGCCCTTGTATAGCGACAAGGTGGTGAAATCCACATTCAAACTGTCTGACAAGGGATTGGTAATGTCAGTCAGATAAGTGTACTTTGTGACCATTTACATTAACTGTGACCCAATCTGAGATTTCCCCTGTAGATTATGAATAACAGTAAAGAAAGCTTTAGTGTTGTCTTTGGAATCATTGCCATTTTGTATTTTGAAGCTTGCCTTGTATGTTTATTGAGGGATTGAATTTTCCAAATGATACTGACCAGAGAGGTTATCCCTTCTTGGTATGTAAATCTTTTTTTGGTATAACATCACACCTTCTATTATATATTTAGTTTATGGCATGGGGTTCATGAGACTAATGCACTTTTACTGTATAAGTGAGAATTTCTTGTGTTTGTGATAGAACAGTCCATGCAACCCTGTAGATGAACAGTGTGCAATAATACAGGATTATGCAGCTGGGACACTGTTAACCTTAGTAATGCAAACCAATGACAGATAGGAACAACAGCATCACCCACAGCACAGTGTCAACCCGTGTCATACACACACATGCGTACTCAAGTTCCAAAACATGTGTAGTACAATGCATACTGGCCACCAATAGAAACTATGGAGTGTTAACACTGGCCAATACAGGGCATGACACCCTGCCCATCTGTCCAATATGCATGTACATGCAGACAGTGCACCTCCACCATGTTCACAAATGTACACCTGCAAACCTGTGCTGCACACACCCCACACTTACTGTCCACTGTATAACACATGCTGACACAACTACACACATCAGCCAAGTGGTACATGGGCAAACAAAACACAATTGGAATAAACACTGGTGGAAACAATACAACATTGCTAATTACAGCTTTAATGCATCATGCCTGCTCAGCTACACCTTCAAGGATATCATTACACTTTACTGCTGACAACATGCTACACATTAAACCATTGCTGACAACATGCTACACATTAAACCATTTCTATATCTTATCAAAGTCACCCTGTGCATCAGCACCATTGCCAGCCTGTTCCTGCATCAATGTTATAGATGACAGGAGGTGGCACAGGTTTCATCATATGCACAGGGTGTGTTGTTGGTTTGCCAGAGGCCTACACTGAGCCATACAATTGACATGTGTGTGTGTGAGTGTGTGTGAGGGCCATGAGTACTGTTATGGGCCAATGTTGATGTAATATGTGCGGGTATGTGTTTGGCCTATGTTTCTGGTTTATTTGTGTGTGTCTGCATGCACACAGTTCCACCATGTGGCTGCCATATATGGGGATTTGTGGGACAGCTACAGACTGTACTTGGCAGGTTTTACAGATCACCGTCTCTGGCCACGGATATGGAACCTGTACCTGGCATGGGTGCTATAGACAGTATCAGGTACTAATCCAGACTGGGTACTATCCTCAGAGGTTGACATATGTCCACTGGATCCAGGTCCCAGCTGGGACTGGCCAGAGCCTCATGCACATGGTCTTTTAGGATGGTCTATGGACAGCCCCCTTCAACATTGCTGGGGCTGGTACTGACACTATGGGAGCGGCTGTGATTTTCTGGACATCCGCGGTGACCTCCAGCTGCTGATGTTGCTGGCATACATCCACGTCGACGTCTCAACCATCCCGCACTGTCCTGACACATGGACATGACATTGTGTAGGACATCCAATGTCTCACCCCAACGTCTATCAATGACCTCAATGTAATTACGTATGGCACCTGCTAGATCACGGATACTGTCATTTACAGAGGTGTTATGAGCCCTCTGTGCCCTTAGTCCCTGACTGGTGTACCGCTCCATTTGTGCCTGTGCCTCCATGACAGCCTGGAACATGCATGTGGTTGAAAGAGTTGTGGCACATCTGCCAGGGGCATGATGACCAGCAGTGCTCTGATGAGAACCCCCTGGGCATCTGCCTACGTGGTACCATTCCAGACATCTGGCTATGGCTGCTGTGTCTTGATCCATGTGCCATAGATACCACACTGTCCTGGCCAGTGCCAGCCATACACTGTCCCTCAGCTAAGGGCAATGGTGATGATGGATGTACAGGCGGTATGACTGTGTGGATGGATGGGGTGGAGACTTGTGTACTGTCAATTGGTGGCCCAACAGCAGACCCTGACAAACCTGCCTGTGCCTCAACACACCTATCCTCATGATCACTGTCTGTCTCAGTGACATCAGGTTCCCTGCTGTACTGAACCAGCCCCACCTCGGCACCTGTGAGAGGAAAACAGGAATCACACTTTGATCTGAACATGATGTCAGACCACATGCACACATACACACATGCGCACATGCACACATGCGCACACACAAATACACTCCTCCCTAAAGCAGACACACTCATAACACCAGCAATCTCAGAACATACACAGTAGCAGGTGATGGTGGGGTACAGTATCACAAGCAAAACAGTCATATCACACGTCAGCATGCAGGACATGTGTTGCTCAACAGCGTGCAGTGCAAGTGTAGACAGTCCTTGTTACTAACACTATATATTGCTTTGATGCATGTGTTTTGTTATTAGGTGATTGGCCTCCCCCTGGAATGCAATGCATACATGGACACAACATTGCTGTGCAAGTATTCAAAACTCTGTAATGTACTGTGCACCATAACTCACAGGTCTACATACCATGGCTGGATGTGTATCTGTGTGTCAGATAGGTATCCAATGCTGATTACAGCCTCTGTGTCTTTAGCAAATAATTGTGGGCACAGTTTTAGCACATGCATGATGAGTATTCACACAACATCATCAGTGGTGCATGTATAATTGATGGAATACCATTCATCCACATACCCAATGTACAGTAGTTACGGTGAGTGTAGATCATATTGTGAGCATGCCAGTGTCATCCATGACATGGCATGCTAAAACAAAACTGCATATTTAAACATCACACATACCCAATGTGTGTCATATTACCTAGCCACTCAATAGCATCACAAGACATATGTGTCAGTTGTGCAAATGGTGATTGGTATGCATATTGTTTAAAGGTGCATATGTTTGCACATACACAACATTGAGGTGTATAGCAATGAAAGCTAAGTGTAGTACTGTGGTTACAATAACTGGATGGGGTATAGTACCATAGGCCATCATCATGAAGCATCATGTGGTCACTCAAGGCTACAAATGTTTCCCAAACCAGCACTAATCATGCTGTACCGGAACTGTACTACCTTGGCTACATTCACCATTTCACAACCAGTTGTTACATAGGTTTGTAAGGAGGCCAGTAAGGAGCATTCCCTGACATGAATGTGTAGTGTGTTGCAGAGTGTTTACATGCTCCATGATAGGCCTCTACCCCTCATGTATATTACGTGTAATGTGTGGATGAGATTTTGGATACTGGAGTGTGTCTTTACAGAGGGTTTGTGAATCCTTTATGTGTAGCATGTTAAAATGCTCTGTGTATGACATAGTTGTTTATGTTATGTGCATGTTGAGTATCAACTTTGCCTATCCAATGGTCACTACAGTGTAGCCACATTTGTTTGAGATGATCTGGATATTGCATGTGTTTGAGGCAGCTAATCACATTAGTGGGATGTGCGTGGTCTTACAACAAACATGCACACCATGCATTATGGGTAGGTGTGTTACATGTGTGCATGGCCTACACCTTAACTATGACATGCACTTTTTATTTACAATAATAAATGTACAACACACTTACCAGCATCTGTCCTCTGCCTTGATGTCACCCCAGAGGGACCTACATAGAGATGAGACAGTTTGTCAGTGGCCACAACTGTGGCATTGCTACAGTGTATTTGCAATCTTACAGTAGAACAACAGTTTACATTCACAGGCCTAAAGATCATGTTCCAAATGATCAGTATTGCACAACAACAGGCTCCACATCTTCTAGCTACACACTCCACATCTCACATATGCATGATCTACCAATACAGATTACAGTAGTCTACAGATATGCCATGTTACCTGCATGCTCCAAGTGTGGTTGCTGGGTGGCTCCAACCTCCATCATGGTGTATGTCTGCTGCTGTTGTTGTTGGGCAGGTGCCACGAGGGTCAGGAGCAGCTCCTCCACTCTGGTGAGGGGGGATGGATATTAACACTACCTCCTGTTGCAAGCTGTTGTCTCCGCACATCAGAAGCACACTGACAGACATGTCTGAGTAGATCACTGCATATATGTCATATGTCCGGTTATCCAGACCTACCTCATTTACCCTCCGGACATCTTGCCACATTGCAGTACACTCCTGCTGGTTCTGGCTGGTTTGTGAGAACATTAGACTGTAGTGCTGAATCATACAGCTAGTAATGATCTCATCTCCAGCACTACTATAGCTGGGATTTCTGTGATGTGCCATGATCCCTGGAAGACAAAGAAAAAATATGTCTGAGCAAGTCATATGGCACATTTATCATTATAAAGTACAGATATCACTGAACTGCCATATATAGCAACCTATTAGCTAACTGAGAGTGAAACACTTTAACTACCACTTATCACTGCTCTCCCCACAATTGCTTGAAAGTGCCTGGCTCACTCTATCTAATGAACCATGTTCTGCACAGCAACATAATAAAATCACTATATAAGACTATACAAGAGTACCTGGCACACTGTATGCAACACAATGCACCACCTAACCACAGCAGATATACAACAAGCTGATGTGCAAAGAAATGTGTCATCCATCACAATGAGTGTAAGGTCCAGTAAATGTATTACTATTATACCACACAACTTGTTAATGGCAAATCCGTGGCCAAAATATGTGCACAATTGGGAATATAGGTCGCATACTGCTGTAGTCCACTATAAATGTTGCTAGCTACGCAGTTATATGTTTTACCACACATATGACAGAGGACATGTTACAGACATACGCACACACACATCAGACATAATTACAGGACACAAAGGTATGGCAACCCAGATAAACTTTACGTGTGTACTATACAGTACTGTGTGTCAGTACTTACAAAACATTAATCTTGGGGAATGTAATCTGTGATAAATACAGGGACCACACAAAACAGTGGATGCAAGCAATGTGGACATACACCATACTTTGCTGTACAGGCCCAGAGCTTCAAGTAGTACTACAGTACACACAGGATTTGGATTCAACATCAGTACCAACCAATAATCATAGATGTAGTGCTTTAGCCTCCAATGACACACCCCAGTTAAAACCAAGGGACTTAATCACACTGTATGCCATAGCACTTTTTTCTGCCTAGCAACAGAATACACCGCTTTTGCTGGGATCAAAGCAAGGACCCATAATACCACGACATAAACAGTTTCCCACTAAGTTATCCCACAAATACATATCTTTGACGTATTCACCAACACATTGACCATCACAGTCAGTCAACAGTACAGAGAATCTATTGCAACAAGTAGATGTAGGTGTGTATGAGTATATATGACTCTCTCTCTCTGTGTATATATATATATATATATATATATATATATATATATATATATATATATACATACATATACATACATATATATATATACATACATATATATATATATATATATATATATATATATATATATATATGTGTATGTGTGTGTGTGTATGTATATATACATATACACATCCATTGGTATATGTATACATATAGGCACATAAACAGTCCACCTTTCATGGTGGGAATATCAATTATACAAAGGATGTGACGTGTACAGTAATGTTATAATATCGCACAGTCTTGTGAGAAATGCACTGAAAGTGTTCTCAGCCCAGGTAGCTTTAGCAGGTCTCACTAGCTTCAACACTGCAAACTGAACAAACCACCCACACCGTTTAACCACCACATGTCATATACCAGCACTGCATGCTGTCTTGTTCGTCACACACTAAAACCTACATACAAATATGCACATACTAACCTTCACCAACATATATATCTACAACCTTCACAAACAGTTGCAATATGTCCCCTGCACTATGCACATATACAGATGTGAATATATATGACACATATATATTTCTCCGTATGTGTGTGGCATACACACACAAGGTCCACACTGCTGTAAGTCCCTGGACCTCACAGCTGAACTGTTGGGCCTTGCTGCAACACAAACAGGTGTCACATATGAACACAGACTAACACTGGGGGGGTATATATGGCAACAGATGCTAGATAAGCATACTAGACTGCTACAGCAGTTGCCAATGCTAAGCTACACTTTAATATGACTATCATGCATGTGTTGCTCTGTCACACCCATGTTTATATAATGGCAGCACTAATCCCCCCCAACAGCCATTGGCCACACTACTGTACAGAACACAGATAACATGGATCAGATCTTTGACATTTAATGCTGAGCTACACATTTCACAGTTATGTCCCACTGCCCACAGGTACACACTGAATTGTCCATGGCAGTAGTTAAGCAGGACATCTGTGCATAGATACGTACTGCTGCCACATATGAATGGGTCACATTATGTAGAGTACTCTTCAAAAACATTTACTACATGCCAGTAAATACATATGTGTCACATACCTTTCCTTTGTATGATTTGGTATTATTTCTTTTTCTTTTTTCTTTTCTCTGTCTCTCTCTCTCTCTGTCAGTCTCTGCAAGAGTTTGTTGGCAGCGATTGCAGCTTGCTTTTGTAGGTATTTGCACATGAGCATGTGATGGCCTCTGCACCAATTAGTGGCCACCATTTGCTAATTGCATGCAGCCTGCTGTGTAGTAATTGCAGTAATCACTGTCATAGTAACCCAGTACTATAAATTGCTAACTCAGGTATGTGTGGCCTTTTCAGCTTTCCAAGATGGAGATCATCCTTGTTTGCTGTGGACATCATTGTTTAAGACAGAAGGTTGGTATAGTTCTTATATCAGAAGCCAGGGGTGTAGCCAGTGATTTACATTTTGTACTCAGACCTAAATGTTGCTGCTTCAGGTACACACTTGTCAGTGTAGAAATGTACTCACCCCTCAAAATGCTACCCCAAGATACATGGGAGGATGTACTTTCTTTTCAAATTTTACAATTAACTGCCGTACAAAGCTAGTTATTGAGAGGTATTCCTTTGGCACAAGAATTGTTTGTGAACTGCTATACTGTGAATATTCATTTACTCAGTTCTAAACAGTTTGTGCGTTTTTAGTGTTGACATTAGCACAAGCTGCTCAAGAAAACTGGACACATTTCAGTACAGTGAGTATGCTTACCTACACATGTCAGTACTGTGAGTATACTTACCTACACATGTCAGTAGTGTGAGTATACTTACCTACACATGTCAGTAGTGTGAGTATGCTTACCTACACATGTCAGTACTGTGAGTATGCTTACCTACACATGTCAGTACTGTGAGTATGCTTACCTACACATGTCAGTAGTGTGAGTATACTTACCTACACATGTCAGTACTGTGAGTATACTTACCTACACATGTCAGTACAGTGAGTATACTTACCTACACATGTCAGTACTGTGAGTATGCTTACCTACACATGTCAGTACTGTGAGTATACTTACCTACACATGTCAGTAGTGTGAGTATACTTACCTACACATGTCAGTAGTGTGAGTATACTTACCTACACATGTCAGTACTGTGAGTATGCTTACCTACATCCTTGTAAGACCCTGCACACACAGGTATATTCTACATTTGGGTAGGGTGCAGAAGTACAGAGAGCATACATATTATTGTGTGAATTTTATCTTGCTGGACTTACAGGGTTGCTGTGTACATGTTAGTTTATCAAGGCAAGTAGTCTGTCTGAGTAACTCCCAACTGTGGACTTATCCACATGGTAGCCTGAGATTAGCCTGTTATTTTTTGTCTGTGCACCACACAGGTCTTTTCAGCAATAGAGAAATGGCATTGTTACAGTTGGTTGCTACCAGTACATGGCTACATCCTTTTGTATTTCAGTGCTGTAGTCCTACATAAGGGTATGTTTCCAAAACTCCTTCCAAAGCTATTTGCACAGTGTGTAACAGCAGAAAGGCTGATATGCCTCTGTGTTTCTGCCTCTGCCTGACCTCTCAAACACTCAGGTACATATTTGAACAGCCTCAGGGAAAAGTAGAGAAAAGGTCAGGGACACCTTTAAAATATTAGCACCATTAAGTTGAGACTTTCAGAGAACCAGAGCATATGGATTAATACACCTTTTCTGAAGTAAAAGAAGTGTCTAACTTTTAATTATTTTCATTACTCATTACGTGTAATTCACCACCTTTCTGGCCAAAGTCAGTAGTTTTCGCAGGGATTCAGAGGGACAGAGCTAAATTTTGTTTAAAAATCAGGGACATCCCTGAAAATTAGGGACAGCTGGGAGGTATGGCCTCTGCCCTAAACAGATATGCCAGTGTCTGTCCTGCTGTGATACTGTGTGGGGTTTGTAAAGTGATGGTGTAACATTATTTCCTGCTAGAATGGCTGCTTCTCTTATCACAGTCATGTAATGTAATCCCACAACAACTGTTGGTAAAGATCCACAGAACAAGTTGTGTGGTATAGTATTCCTATTTTTCCTTTACATTCACTCATTCTGATGCATGATATATTTATTTCAGCACCAACTTGTTGTATATCTACCGTGGCTTAGTGGTACTTCATGCAGTGTAGTGTGTACAAGGTCCTGGGTTCGAGACTGACAGAGGTGTTTTATTTTGCTGCTGAGCAGAACAAGGGCCCTCACATACAGAGTGACTAAGGCACTTTTAAGCAGTTGTAAGCGGGGTTGCGTGGGTATGCGCGATGCTTAGCAATGCTTAGCTAAGCGCAAACACTCGCGCAACCCCGCTAACTACTGCTTAATAGTGCTTACTCCCGCTAACTCCCACACTCATTTCTTTGTAAGAAAAGAAAATGGGGAGATAGGAAAGTGGTGAAAAAGGGGCACAAAGAGGGAAAGATGCTAGGGAAAATAGCTCAGGATGTGCAGGATGGGTGTAAGGAAGGTCCATAGCTGCCCATTTCTTTAACAGCAACAGCTGTGCATAAATTTGGAGGTAAATATGAAACCTTCAACCCTTGAGAGAGGGGTGCAGACAACAAAGTATGTTGTAATGCCAATTAAATTACATTTTATGTGTCCAGGGGACATGTGTGCAAAATGGGCAGCTATGTATGGGGAGTAATTTTTTTTTGGGAGTAGATTGCCCTTTTTTTCAGGTGAGAGTGGAATGTGGGGTAGGGGAAGTAGGTATATTTGGGGAGGTAGGCTGGGGAGGTAAACAGACAAGACAAACAAGATGCACACAGGGGTGGAATATGACACGTGGTGGGTGAACACCATTGACGGGGAGAGATGTTTGGAAATTGCAAGCCCATGAGCCCACAGATGGCAACAGTGGAACTGAGATCCCCACCCATGGGCAGTCACCACTGCACCTTCACAGCCCAGAGGGTGGCTGTGCTGTGGGCTGTGTAGGAAGAGTAGGCTGACCCGGGAGTTGCGCCATTCATGCCTCAAGCTGGCATAGAGGTTCTGCAACAGAACGCTCGATTTCTCTTTGCACCACAGCCTGGACCGTTCAAAGGGTGATAGGTGGCCCTCCTCCGCCCACGCTTGCACGGGGAGGCACAGCCCCATCCCCTGCAGCGTTTCCACCTGAAGGTGGCACAAGGCCAATGGAGGAGGAGGTCCCAGGCTGGGCACTGGACCTGCTGGTGTCAGGTGCCATGGCCAGCTGAGGTGGGACAGGTGGGTCCGCTGGGACTGGCCTTCCCATACAAACTATGTTTTGGAGAATTTAATAAACATATGGGTTAGGAACAGTCAACAGCACTCACAGTTAGTTATAACAGCATGCAGAAGTATTCCCATTAACCCAACACACCAGAGCTTCAACAGTTGAAAAGCAAGCATAACACATGCATATATAGAACAATAGTGAACATTACAACAGCATGTAGGTTTAATTGATGGCAACAGGCAACCAATATTGTGGTATTTGAACAGGGCACATGTATAGAAATGAATGCAAATATTTATAAACCAATAGGATACATGTCCCAACAAATGTTTTGAGATTAGACATACCCATTGAGGTGTGGAATTGCATTTTTATGCACATACAGTAGGGTGGAAAAGATAGCTACCCCAGCCATAAACAAACTATACAATAGAAGGAGGAAGCTACTTCATGATAGAGCAAAATCCCAAAAAGGGAAGGCATCTCTGATCAGTATTAGCAAAAAACTACAGGCACTCATAAAATCGTCTAAGGCCAGCTTCAAGAGAAAAATTGCACAGGACACTAAGGATAATCACAAGGCTTTCTTTAGTTATGTTAGGAACCTGGGTGGGAATTCCCAGATATGCTCAGAATTAGTCCAAAATGACAAAAAATACACCGAACCCACAGACATTGCCAACATCCTAGCTGACAGGTTCAGCGCAAACTCCCTCACCACCAAAAGGGCAAATATCTATCCCAGCAGAGTGCTGCCCCCTGTCATCTCAGATGCTCTGGTAAGAGCCGCCCTCTCCAAAGCAAAAAACACAGCATCAATGGGACCAGACGGTGTCCCGGGCTGCATCCTACATGAACTCCAAGAAGAGCTAAACCCAAACATAAAACTACTGTTCAATCTCAGCCTTACTACAGGATATGTACCCAAAGAGTGGCGAACAGCAACAGTGGTCCCTCTCCACAAAGGTGGTGCCTCAACGGATCCTGGAAACTATGAAAAATTAATCAATCGATCTTTATACATTTGTACATGATAGAGCACAGCCTCTATGTACACCACTTTTGTTAACAACACTGGATGTTACTTCTTTATTTACAGTTATGCCGAATGATTTTGGTATTAATAGTGTTATTGAAATGATGGCTGAAAGTGGAAAGTATGAAAGTAGGTTTATGGATTATACATGCTTATTACTAAGACTTGTATTGGAAAATAATGTTTTTGTCTTTAATGATAAATTCTATTGGCAATGTCAAGGCGTTGTCATGGGAACATCATGCGCCAACAGCTATGCAAATGCTGTGAAGTTAGGATGGGAAAGAGTTATTCTGGAGAGGAATGAGTTTAAAGATAATATAAAATTCTTTCGTAGATTTGTGGACGACCTTTTCTTGGTCTGGGGGGCTCGATTGATGAATTTTTAACTTTTGTAGAATATATTAACACCACTACTAGTTGTTTGAAGTTCACTGTAAACTACTCTTATAGGGAGGTGAATTTTCTGGATGTCACTGTGCTACAAGACTTAAATGGTTGTTTGAATGTTAAGTTATTTAGGAAAGAATGTTGTGTTAATAACTTATTACGAAAAGACAGCATGCATCCACAATTTATTTTTAAGAATGTAGCACAGAATCAATTTTAAGGGCTTCCAGATTAAATGCTAATGTAGATGACTTTACTAAACATCTTAGTAAGACAAAAGATGAGCTTGATGAAAGAGGTTATGAACCCTACCTGATTAATCAAGGTATGCAAACCATAACAAAATTAAGACCGAGCAAAGCCAAGCCTTATTTCTCTAAACATAGGGCAGATAAGATGAGTTTGAAACATGCCCAGAATCCGCAACCCCTTAGAATTTGTTTTAGCTACTCCAGGAATATTAAGCATTATACTGACATTATTAATAAAAACTGGGGTATTTTAACTTCTGATATGCAGATAAATAAATATATAGGGGCATACCCACAGTTTACCTTTAAGAATCAAAAATCCTTACGCAGACAGTTATGTTATCCTAAAGAACAGTTTATTTCAAGAACTATTAAAGGTACTAGACCCTGTGGCAAGTGCAATTTCTGTAGTTCTATTGATACTACTATATATTTTCAGCATCCGGATACTAGTGAGACCTTTGCGTTTACTATTAATGCCAGATGTGACTCTCAACATATAGTTTACTTTGCCACATGTAGAACTTGTAGGAAGTTCTATGTAGGCAAAACTGATAGGTTTTTTAGAGGATAAGATTAGCGAACACTTGTACCATATAAGGAAAGGCAGTTCGTTTAATGCCCTTGCCAGGCATATTAAGGACACTAGTATACAACATATTTTTTCATTTAGGGCTATAGGAAGGATATTTGAAAACATAAGAGGAGGAGATAAATTAAGACACAAACTGAAGCTTTAGAGGCTAGGTGGATAATCAGGTTAAGGGCAACAAAGGGACATGGCTTAAATGAGCATATTCCCTTAAGGCTCACACTGAAAAGTAAACCTTTACGTAAATGAATCATTTTTATGTATATACTATAAATGCATTTTTTAAATGTGTTTTTTATATGTGTTTCATACACACTATACTGTTTTTATGTTTTTCTGTATATTATATTTTAAGTACAACATTTCTTCAAAAATTTTAATTGAAGCAATTGAATGATTAGTATGAATAGAGATGCAAGTACTTTATGTTAGTACACCTGAAGAAGCCTATTTGGTGAAAGCACTTGTGTCCTGTGTTTTATAATAAAGGTTGTACAGCCTGGAGCCTTACTGCTGTTCTTTTGCTGGTTCTACACATTTTATCTTCGTTTTGAGGTACCTGGTCATTGTTGGATTCTTTTTGTTCAAAGGAAGATTTGTGGTCAGAGTGTGATTTAGGAAGGAGGTGTAATAGTTTAGGTTTCTTAGGATTTCAGGATCATAGGTCTGTGGTTTGCTTTGTATGTTGACTGAAAAGAGGTCTAGGGATTTGAGAGTGGAGCAGTGTTGAGTAGGTGGGGATGTGTATCGGGTAGGAGGGGGAGGGGAGGGGTGTAAGTTGGGGTTGAGTGAAGGGGAGAAGGCCCTGGGTTGAAGTGTATGTCTCCATCTTGGAGGAGAGACATTTTAGAGGATGCATGGTGGGGAGAGTGATTTTGGTTGTGGAGTGGTAGTTTTAATTTGTCATTTGGGTGAGAGTTATTGAGACTTTTCAACTAGTAAAAATAAAAATGGGAGACGGGAAAGAGTGCTGGGGAGATGGAGGAGTCGGTTTGATCACGGTTACAGAAGGAGTAGCCAAGAGTGATGGCGAGATGAAGGAGTCGGTTTGATCATGGTTACAGAAGGAGTAGCCAAGAGTGATGGCGAGATGAAGGAGTCGGTGTGATCACGGTTACAGAAGGAGTAGCCAAGAGTGATGGCGAGATGAAGGAGTCGGTGTGATCACGGTTACAGAAGGAGTAGCCAAGAGTGATGGCGAGATGAAGGAGTCGGTTTGATACAGAAGAGTAACCAAGAGTGATGGCGAGATGAAGGAGTCAGTTTTATCATGGTTACAGAAGGAGTAGCCAAGAGTGATGGCGAGATGAAGGAGTCGGTTTTATCACGGTTACAGATGGAGTAGCTAAGAGTGATGGCGAGATGAAGGAGTCAGTTTTATCATGGTTACAGATGGAGTAGCTAAGAGTGATGGCGAGATGAAGGAGTCGGTTTTATCACGGTTACAGAAGGAGTAGCTAAGAGTGATGGTGAGATGAAGGAGTCGGTTTGATCACGGTTACAGAAGGAGTAGCTAAGAATGATGGCGAGATGAAGGAGTCGGTTTGATCACGGTTACAGAAGGAGTAGCCAAGAGTGATGGCGAGATGAAGGAGTCGGTCTGATCACGGTTACAGAAGGAGTAGCCAAGAGTGATGGCGAGATGAAGGAGTCGGTTTGATCACGGTTACAGAAGGAGTAGCCAAGAGTGATGGCGAGATGAAGGAGTCAGTTTTATCACGGTTACAGAAGGAGTAGCCAAGAGTGATGGCGAGATGAAGGAGTCGGTTTTATCACGGTTACAGATGGAGTAGCTAAGAGTGATGGCGAGATGAAGGAGTCGGTTTTAACACGGTTACAGAAGGAGTAGCTAAGAGTGATGGCGAGATGAAGGAGTCGGTTTTATCACGGTTACAGATGGAGTAGCTAAGAGTGATGGCGAGATGAAGGAGTCGGTTTTATCATGGTTACAGATGGAGTAGCTAAGAGTGATGGTGAGATGAAGGAGTAGGTTTTATCACGGTTACAGAAGGAGTAGCTAAGAGTGATGGCGAGATGGAGTAGGTTTTATCACGGTTACAGAAGGAGTAGCTAAGAGTGATGGCTAGATGAAGGAGTAGGTTTTATCACGGTTACAGAAGGAGTAGCTAAGAGTGATGGGGAGATGGAGTAGGTTTTATCACGGTTACAGAAGGAGTAGCTAAGAGTGATGGGGAGATGGAGTAGGTTTTATCACGGTTACAGAACGAGTAGCTAAGAGTGATGGGGAGATGAAGGAGTAGGTTTTATCACAGTTACAGAAGGAGTAGCTAAGAGTGATGGGGAGATGAAGGAGTAGGTTTTATCACGGTTACAGAAGGAGTAGCTAAGAGTGATGGTGAGATGAAGGAGTAGGTTTTATCACGGTTACAGAAGGAATAGCTAAGAGTGATGGCGAGATGAAGGAGTAGATTTTATCACGGTTACAGAAGGAGTAGCTAAGAGTGATGGCGAGATGAAGGAGTAGGTTTTATCACGGTTACAGAAGGAGTAGCTAAGAGTGATGGGGAGATGAAGGAGTAGGTTTTATCACGGTTACAGAAGGATTAGCTAAGAGTGATGGGGAGATGAAGGAGTAGGTTTTATCACGGTTACAGAAGGAGTAGCTAAGAGTGATGGTGAGATGAAGGTGTAGGTTTTATCATGGTTACAGAAGGAGTAGCTAAGAGTGATAGTGAGATGAAGGAGTAGGTTTTATCACGGTTACAGAAGGAGTAGCTAAGAGTGATGGTGAGATGAAGGTGTAGGTTTTATCATGGTTACAGAAGGAGTAGCTAAGAGTGATGGTGAGATGAAGGAGTAGGTTTTATCACGCTTACAGAAGTAGCTAAGACTGATGGTGAGATGAAGGAGTAGGTTTTATCATGGTTACAGAAGGAGTAGCTAAGAGTGATGGTGAGATGAAGGAGTAGGTTTTATCATGGTTACAGAAGGAGTAGCTAAGAGTACGAGAGGTATGTGAAAACAACCGCATCAGTTACTCCAGGTAAGGTTGCACTACAGGGCACTGGGTTCAGAAAGGAGTGTGTGAAATCCTAGGAAGTCAGCGACTATAACCTTGTCTGTAACTGACAGTTTACAGTGTATTTAGGTGTGACAGTTGTTGGTTATAACCCTAGCAGTAGTTTTCATTGGCCTTAACCTCTTACGGCCAAACTGTAACCATAAATAACCACCAGATGATCCAAAAGATATCATGAATATGTGGATATGGAGGATTTCCATGCATTCAAAATTTGAAGCCATCTTCTGGACCTTTCTTAAAGTGCAGGGTATAACCTCTTACATACATACATATGTGGTAATGATGCACATCTGGTATCCCACCTGACAAATTTACGACTACAGTGGGATACAATTTCCATCTATCTATCAGTTCATAGGATTATAGGAGGTTACTAAGCAGATGGCCCTAAAGCAGTTTTAATCCTAGCTATTCATTCCTCCCCAATTATCAATGTACATGCGCTAGAATGGCTTTGTATATGCCTGCACCTTAAGACATCTACAACCTTCCCCTGTTCATAAGGGCCACAGGTGACAACTCAGGGTTGAATTTACAATTTCCCATCTATTGGTCCAAACTGTGTTTGACCTCTGTTGCACATGACTGGAGAGTCTCTACCAGAGAAAGGGAAATCTCTGAGACACATACCTGTCCCTCCCACATGTTTTGTTTATGTAATTGGAATCATCTGATGAAGTCAGTTTGTGTCTTTCGGCTTTCCCCGGTTAGGGGTCGCCACAGCGGAACTCCGGTCCGCTAATGATTGGCAGTTGATTTTTACATACCAGCTTGCCAGGCCTGACGCACAACCTTCAACGAAGGTATGCCCATTCACGCATGTCTCCATGCAGAAGACGCTCTAGCTGAGAATCGAACCCGACAGCGTCTTACTGTGAGGTGACAACGCTACCTCAGCACCACCACCGCAGATCTGATGAAGTCAGTATTCTGATGAAAACACTACTTAAGTTGTGGGCATTTGTGTGTGTAGTGTTCCTGTACATCATTGTTTCTGGAGTGACTTTATTAAAAGGATTCATTCTGCCAACTGAGTGTTGATTCCTGAAGTGCTCATATTTTTTTTTTTATGTTTAGTTTTGTCACAGACAAGGTTTAAATTATTAGTTCGGGTAATTCTAAAGCTGTTTGTTTCATGAATATGTAGCAGATCTATCAGGTCGGAATCGGAGACTGTCCAGATTTTCGTAGAATGTCCACCTTTTTGCTTCTTATTTTTGGCCTGTTCCTCATACACTTTGTGGTTTTCTGACAAATCACTATATGATCTGAGAATTAAAGTCACTAAATAATGATATCCCTTTGAGTTGCAGACTTCATGTCCTTCAGACAATGCATGCTAACACAAAATCTGTTACTCTAGCAATTTTCTAAGTTTATAAGAATATTTAAAATGTGTCCCTATATTTGCCCCTTTATCCCCACGTTATATCATGCTTTGTCCATATTTCTTATGCCAAGAGGTTGAGAGGTATACTTGTAGGTTAGGCACAGATTGCCTCTCAGTAGTCTATAGGAGATGGAGCACAGGGACAGAGCTTTGAGACATTCCTCAATGCACATATTATGTATACCCTGTATTCTTTTAGTGAGAAACCTCTATGGCCACTCCAGCTGTTGTAAATGCCTGGTCAGGCACATGCTGAACAGTGCATTGTACTTGAATATTGGTCTAATGAGGGATGAGTATAGTGGGACCATGATCTTCTTAGATCTGGATGCCATGGCCTTACAAGATGGGCCATGTAGAAGGGTTTTCAAAATACCATGGACACATGGTAATCAAAGTTCAGGTTACTATCAACCTGAGTTTCCAAATCTCTTCCCACTGGGCCTACCCTTAAAGGATTGTTATCAATGTTGTAATTTGCAGAGGTGGTCATCTATCCAAAGGGTATAATTATGCATTTTTGCATTGAATTTTAGGCCACAGTTCTAGCACCAGTTATTTGTCTGGGTCAGAACTTCCTGGAGGATATTTAAATCTTTGGGGGATTCAATGACTGCACCCAGTTTGCAGTTTTCAGCAAATTTGGTAATTCAAAGGACCTCTCACTTGCATTGACTTTAGAGAAGTACTTTCCAAACTGGAGAGGTTCCAGTGCCGAGCCCTGTTGGACATCGCTGATAACAGGCCTCTTGGTGGAGGTGGATTCACCAACTCTAACTTCATGTGTATTATCTATGAGCCATTTAGCTATCAGGTTACATAGGGATTTTTGTCTAAAGTTATGAACTTGTCTATAATACCCAAGTGAGGTAGTGTGTCGAATGCCTTTGCCAGGTGAAGAAGTATGCACTATTTTGGCCTCGTCCATGGCTCTAGTGACCTTCTGAAATAAGTCCATCAAGTTTAGGATGCATGACCTGCCCTTGACAAAAATGAACTGGGATGGGTCCAGTGTTTGAAAATCTCCTATGTCTTTGTTTATCAGGTCTACAATAATTCTTTCAATGGCCTTGCATAGAAGGCTAGCCAAACCCATGTAGTTCCCTGGGTCTTTTGATGGTCTGCCTTTGTACAGAGGGATGACAGTTGAAGTCATCCATTCCCTAGGGAGGAAGCCTGTCTGGAGGCAGAGGTTGAAAAGAGATTCTAGTGGGCCTTACAAACTGTGTTTCAAGCTATTTAGGAGGCATCCTGAGATATTATCAGGACCCACTGATGCAGTATTTTCAGCTCTGAGTGCAGTGAGTACCTGTTCTTTAGTGACAGTTTGGCGAGAAATGATAGAAGGTATCTCCTGGAGGGAAAGTGGGGGTGATGGGGATGAATTGCAGCTAAATTTATTAGCCAGCAAATTTGCTATCCCGCCTGGTTCAGTATAGGAAGCTCCATTTACTACTAGTTCAGCACACTATTGGGTGATCCCTTTGAGGTTGTGTACATAACTGAAAAATACCTTATGCTTATCCTTAGCATGGGAGTCTATTTTTGCCTCAAAGTTAGCTTTTGTGGACTTGATTAGTCCCCAGAGTTGCTTGCTGGGACTGATGAGGGAGTTTTTCTTTAGGGCAACAGCCATTCCTATTTTTGGACAGGATATTCTTACTTTCTTTTCTTGCACAACCTATTTATACTGGGGGTACAACTGGGGGGGTCTACTAAGGAGGCTTGGTTCTGGAGTTTGTTGCAGGTTTATTTTGGTTTGGCTTGGTACTGTTGTTTCTTTGTAGTTATTTACATGCTTGTACAGGTTTTCCATAAACACTTCATCATAGGACACGGATGTCCTTACATTCACTGCTGCAGCATTCCTTACGAATGGGAGTCCCTGCCATGAAGTCCATCTGAGGGCCTGTTTACAAATGTCAACCTTTGCTTTAAGGTATGCTGAATGTCACCAGCACACTCCTTGCGCAGGATAGGGCATAGTGGTGAAGTTCAGGTGTACCATCCTCAGAACTTCTTTGCTGCCAGTCCGAACACTCTGCTGCATACATCTATTTTTTTTTTACAGTTTTTTCTGTTTGTTGGCATTTCTGTGCTTACTCCTGGTTGCTGGGGTCCTCACAGCTGCAGATAAGTACCCATTTGGGTTTTTGGTTACTTTTTCTGTTTGGGATTAATGTCATCCAGGAAGGGTAAATGCCAGTGTGGGAGACTGATTCCCCATAAAGACCGCCATGACAAGTGTCTTTTTTGTCTTGGTGCTGCTCACGACCACACATCTTGTTCCATTTGTCGGGCGTTTGTGCCCAGAACTCTTTGTAGTCGGCTTTCTTCCCTTTCCTTGTACCTTGAGAACCAGCATCTTAGGCTTCTTGCTGCAAATACTTTGGATGGAACTTCCTGCCTTGAGGGTCAGCTGTCTGGGAAGAAGAAACAGCATTAGGTAAGACCAGAACCTTCTGCTGTCCAGCCTCTGCCAGGAGTTTCTCCTGTGGTTATTATGTACCCAGAGGCTCACCAGATTGTTTTGATTCTTCTACCGCATCTGAGTTGGAGGCTGGTGAGGATCTGGTGGGTAGCACGACTGACGAGGCTTTGCAGGTGCCCGTTTTGGGCATTCTGAGGGAACCATAGTTGACTGTTTCCAAGGGGTCTAGTGGGGTTCCGCAATTTCTGTTTAGGGAAGAGGTTCCTACTGCAGTTGTGCAATGCCATCCCGAGTCTGGGCCTTCTCAGGTTTCTAGGACAGCTGTCCCTTTAAAAAAGAAACATACAACTAACCATGTTTCTTCTGCTCCTAGGGATCCACAAAGTGAGTGGCAGGCCTTTACTCAGGGGTTGTTTAATGCTTTACTGTCATTGTGGCCTCCTCAAGGGGTTTCAGTTCCTGCTCCACCTTGGTCCTCCTCTTCCTCTAAAAGGCCAAGAGAACTGCATCATTCTGAGGTGGATTCTGATGACTCCCTTGCTTATTCTACCCAGATCCCTTCAACTTTAGACTACAGGTATGAAGAGGAGGATTCTCATACTCTAGATAATCCTTCTGAGGAAATTTCCTTTGGGGACAAGGTCTCTAGGATGATGGAATTTTAAGTGCGATTGTGCCCAGGTTTCGGATATCCATAAGAGGTACTATGAGTTACTGCAGATGGACTCTCCTAAACCTGCGGGCATTCCTCCTGTCTTGCCTGCTTTACTGGATATTTTCCACTGCCTCTAAAGTGCTGGAGTTTCTGCCCCCTGCTCCCAGGAAGTCTGATGGGTTTTACAAGGTGCCCAAGGATTATTCCTTTTTGTTTAAACGTCCTGCTGCTGACACCTCTTTGGTGTCTGTAGCCTCTGATAAGCCATCCCAATTGCTTCCTTCATCCAAGTTACTGCCTTCTGACAAGGGCAGTAGAACCCTGGATAGGCTGGGTAAGAAGGTTTATTCTTAGACTATCCCAGCTTTAAGGGCTATTAATTATCTGACCCATATCTTTAGGTATGTCTTGGCTGTTCTTTCTCAGGCTTGTCAGGTTCTTTCTGATCTTCCAGACTCCAACAGCAAATCTTCTGCTCTTGCCCTGCTTGGGACTTCCTCTTAGGTAGTTCGTCATTCTATCAAATGTAGTTATGATGCAGCAGATGCTTCTTCTAGGGCTGCTGCTTCTGGTTTGGTTCTGAGGAGATATTCATAGCCTCGGCTTCAACCTTTGCCCAATGATATTAAGGCTAGGTTAATGGTTGCTCCTCTGGATAATACTCTTTTGTTTGGTGAAGTGGCTGCTGGTTTATTTAAGTCTCTTAAGGACAAGGGGAAGACTTTACAGGAGCTTAAGCATGTCTTTGTTTCCTGTGTGCCTAAATTTCAGCAAAACTACCCTTCTAAGCCAGCCTTTGTTCATAGGCAATCTCGGCCTCCTTCTAAAGGTAAACAGGATAGTAAATGGACTCCTCCTGCTAAGGCCACTCAGACTGCAGGGATTCTTAAGCCTTCCTTTCCTGACAAACCAGGTACTGTGACTATCCACCCATTCCCGGCCACATTCCTGTCTCTCTTCACCTTTCTCTTCCCGTTTGGCTCTGAATCACCCAGGATTCTTGGATTCTGTTGATCATTTGGCAAGGGTACTTCATGGTCTGGATTTCCTGCCCTGCTTTTATGGGCATTCCTCAGCCTCCTCGGAAACAGTTTCGTTTTTTCCCCAGAGGTTCTTCAGGACCTCTTGTCTCAGGGTACTATTCAAGAAGTGCCTGTGTCCCAAAGGGGGAAAAGGTTTTATTTCAGAATGTTTCTAGTGCCCAGAAAAGAAGGTACTTGGAGACCTATTCTAGACCTCTCCCATCTGAACACCTTTCTGAAGGTGCCTTCCTTTCGGATGCTGTCCTTCTCTCCCATCTGAACACCTTTCTGAAGGTGCCTTCCTTTCGGATGTTGTCCTTCTCTCCCATCTGAACACCTTTCTGAAGGTGCCTTCCTTTCAGATGCTGTCCTTCTCTCCCATCTGAACACCTTTCTGAAGGTGCCTTCCTTTCGGATGTTGTCCTTCTCTCCCATCTGAACACCTTTCTGAAGGTGCCTTCCTTTCAGATGTTGTTCCTTCGGTCCCTTTTTCCTCTCTTACTCCCTCAGGCCTTTCTGGTGTCCCTGGATCTCAAGGATGCTTATCTCCATATTCTGACCAATCCTCTTTTCAGGAGATTTCTGAATTTCTCTGTTGCTTCCTGGTATTTTCAGTGCTGTGCTTTGCCCTTTGGCATTTCTACTGACCCAAGGGTATTCACCAAATGTCTTGCTCCTGTGATATTGTCTTTTGCAGGCATCAAGGGATCCAAATCTTGCCTTACTTGTATGACCTGATGATTTAGGCATCTTTGCCAGAGGTCCTTTTGCAAAAATCTTCATTTTTACCATTTCTCTTCTTCAAAGCCTGGGGTTCACAATAAACTTCAAAAAGTCTTCCCCGACTCCTTCTCAGGATCATTTCTTTCTGGGTTGCAGGTTTCAAACAGTACCAATGCTGACATCCTTGCCTCCTCCAAAGGCATTAACTCTCATTTCTTTCTTTCAGACTCTTCTTCCCCTGACCTGCATTACAGCCAGGGAGTTTCTGAGAGCTCTGGAGATCATGGTTTCCACCATTTTGATGCTCCCTCTTGCCAGACTCCACATGTGGAAGTTCCAGTGGTTTCTGAAGTCTGTGTGGCTTCAGCATGTGCATCCTGCAGACTTTCCTGTTCCTCTTCTCCCGTGTCTCAAGAAAAAACTTCTGTGGTGGATTCAGCAGTCGTCTCCGAATCCAGGGCTCCCTTTTCAGCCTCCACTTCCCTCTCAGGATCTGTTCAGACATTTCAGATGTGGGCTGGGGAGCAACATTTGGCTCCCTGAGGGTTCAGGGAGTGTGGAGACCTCGTCAGTGGAAGCAGCACATCAACATCAAATAGATGAGGGCTCTTCTGCTGGCTCTTCAGGCCTTTCATCCTCTCTTCTCTGCAGGGCCTCTCAAGGTATTCACAGACAATACCACAGTCATGTACAAACAGGGAGGTATGAGATCCTACTGTCTTTGGTGGCTGGCACTTCTGGTATGGAATCTGGCTATCCAATATCGTATGACTCTTCAGGCAATTTGCATTCCTTCAGATCGGAATGTTGTGGCAGACAGTCTGAGCAGGTCCTTAACTCAATACCACAAATGGATGCTTCACAAGGATGTCTTTCTGGACATTGTTCACGAGTGGGGTACTCCTCAAGTAGATCTCTTTGCCTCCCCTCTGAACAGACAACTTCTTCTGTTTTGTGCCAGAGTCCCAGGTTCTCTGGTATGGAAGGTGGATGCCCTCTCATTTTCTTGGAAGGGGATGTTTCTTTATGCATTCTCTCCCCATCCCCTCATTCTGAGAGTCCTGTTCAAGGTTCAACAGGATACTCCTAAAATCTTGTTGGTGACTCCCTTTTGGCTGTGACAGCACTGATTCCCTCTACTTCTGCATCTAGCCAGGGGCACTCATCACAAGTTACCTCACAGGGTGGATCTCCTCACACAAGACGAGGGGTCTTTCATCTATCCCCACCTCTCCACGCTTCAATGATGCCACAGTACAAGGACAAAATGAGTGACTTCAACAATTGGCCAAGATTCTGGTGTCATTCCAAGGGGATCCAGTATCTATCTGCCTGGGATGACATGATCGACAGGCCACGATGTTCTGCCAGAGATGGTCTGCACCTGTCACCACTGGGATTCCAGATACTGGATAAGGTTCTTGCTGCCCTTTATAGTAAAGTGCCTTTTTTAGGCAAGGCTCAATCATCAAACGCACCACCATAGTAGACATAAACAAGCGTAATCTAAGGGTAATGCTACTCAATGCTAGAAGTCTAAACCTCAAAATGCACACACTCGAGGTAATCCTTAAGATGGAGAACAATCGACAAATGTGCAATGACAGAACCCTGGTTTCAAGCTCCAGAGAGCACCCCTGCATTAACACGCTACAATTCTTACCACACCTTTTGGCTATCCAACCTGGACCGAAATACTAAAGGAGGAGGCGTGTCCATATTCATAAAGGATATCCACACCTCCAGGCTAGTTGCTCAACATGATGCCTCTGAAATTTTCCAAGTACAATTAACACTGATCAAGACTGCAATTCAGGTTGTAGCGTGTTACAGATCCCCCGCCAAGCCCCAGGACGCCCACTCCATGTTTCTCGATATACTGGATAATATTAAGATACAGCCCAATAACCTAATTTGGGGAGATTTCAGCTACCCCTCCATTAACTGGGAAAACTACTCGTGTACCAACTCATTTGCCCAAGGTTTCTGGAATTCATCAGTTCCATTGCCCTGGACCAGATTGTCCATACCCCTACCAGGGGTAGCAACATCCTGGACCTGGTCATTATCAATATGGGTAATAGATGCTCCATGCCAGAGGTCAACTCCTCACTGGTCAGGTCCGACCACAAGCTAATCACCCTAGACATCCATATGCCACCCCCCCCTCCCCATTAAGGAAACCACCGTAAAAAACTTCTCCAAAACCAACTTCATGCTTCTTAAGTGAGAAGTGGCAAACATCATGACACCCACACAGATGGAAAATAGTAGCACGACTGCTGAATCACATACAAATGCACTGTATAAGCACATACACAAGTACATGGACTGTGCCATCCCCAACAGAACCAAGACACTATCCTCCAGAAAAAGGGCACCAATCTGGTGGTCCCCTGCCATACAAAAGCTCTACAACAGAAGGAAGAAACTGTTGCAGAAAAGAGTAAAATCCCACAATTGGAGGAACTCCCTGGTCAGCCTCAGCAAGAAGCGGAGATCCCTCATAAAATTCTCCAAAGCTAGTTATGAAAATAAAATCACCTTGGATTCTAAAGACAACCACAAAGCCTTCTACAACTGTGTCAAGAATCTCATTGGCAACACTCAGATCTGCTCTGAACTACAGCACAATGGCACTACATTTACCGAACCAACTAATATTGCCAACATCCTGGCAGATAGGTTCAGTGCTAACTTCACCCACCCTCGCCCCCCAAAGGGCCCATCCCCCTACTGGATGATTGCAAACCCCCTGAAATCATGGCTACACAGGTGAAAACCGCACTCTCCAAAACCAAGATCACAGCATCTATGGGACCAGACAACATCCCAGGCTGCGTTCTGCACGAACTACAGAATGAACTGACACCCCAAGTACTATGTTGAACCACAGACTCACTTCAGGCTTCGTGCCTAAGGAGTGGCACACAGCGACAGTTATCCCACTCCACAAAGCGGGTGCCACCACAGACCCTGGGAACTACCACCCCATTAGCCTGACGAGCCTGGTCTGCAAAGCCATGGAATACATCATCCTAGAGCTTATAAACAAAGACATAGGTAACCTCCAAACTCTGGACCCCACTCAGTTTGGGTCTGTAAAGGGTAGCTCATGCCTCCTAAACCTGACTGACTTCATTTGAAGCAATCACTAGAGCCGTAGACGAGGGTAAGGTAGTGCACACTGCCTATCTTGACCTTGCCAAGGCTTTTGACACCATCCCCCACCCTGGTATAATAGATAAACTCACTGGACTAGGCATAAATCCCTATGTCAGAAGATGGGTGGCCAAGTGTTTCACTGACAGAACCCACACAGTGAAAGTAGCAGACTCCATATCAGACTTCAGACCAGTGACAAGTGGAGTACCACAGGGTTCGGTCCTGGGTCCTCTCCTGTTTGGTATCTACTTCTCTGATGTCCAGGCAAATACAGCTGGTCTCTGGCTAATGAAATTTGCAGATGACTGCAAAGTAGGAGCCATAATCAATTCACCTAAGGATGTGGACATTCTACAAACAGGCTTCACTGACACTGATGCTTGGTGTCAAAGTCATGACCTAAAGCTCAATGCCAAGAAGTGTACTGTCATCCCCTTTGGGAAAAATACCGTACCCACAAACTACCACATAGGCAATAGCCTGCTAAACACCGAAAGTGTGATAAGAGACCTCGGGACACAGGTGCACAGTAGTCTCTCCTTTGATAATCACATCACCACAGTAGTCAGGAAATCCTTCTACGTGGCACACCTCATCACAAAGGGGTTATCCTCTAGAAAAAGAGAGGTCATCATTCCTCTCTACACATCCCTTATTAGCTCCATCATAGAGTACAATGCCCCATTTGGCATATACCTCACAAGACATCTGCAACAGCTGTAAAGGCCACAGAAATACCTCAATAAGGGGATTACCGGCCTGAAACAGATGCCATATGCCGACTGTTTCAAAAAACTTCAGCTTTACTCTGTCACATATCGCCTACTCCGAGGTGATCTCTGTCCAACGTACAAAGCCATGTCTAACCCAGATCTGATGGACATGCTGCACTTAAAGAAATCCCAATTCCTCCGAGCCACACGCTCCAGGGACCTAAAACTTGTCACCACAATAAACAGAACATGCTGGAGGGATATATTCCTGTCCCAGAGACTTCCCCTGCTCTGGAATAGGCTGCCCATTCTTGTCAAGCAAAGCTCCTCATTAGCCCTCTAAGAGAAATCTTGACAACTGGATAGGTAATAGGAAATTCACCCTGGGAATCACTGCTGTGGCTCTGCTCAACAGGAGCACAGGAAAATAATTTTCTTGGGTGGCGAAAACCAGGGAACTCGTTTGGCTAGGCAGGGCTGATAGCTTAGTACTTACCTATGAACCGGCACTGTGGGTGATAGGGTTTTGAGTCCTCATAGACATCTTTTTTCTGAGGATGTGCTGCAGGTCCTGTAGGAGGCCAGGAGGCCTACGCCTAAGAAATCCTACTTATCTGAATGAAAGACATTTTCTATTTGGTGTCTTTCTCGTGGCCTGGCCATGTTCCTTTGGTTCTTTCTTATTTGTGTGAGTTGCTTAATGCTGGTTTGGCCTATTCTTCCATGCGTAAAATCTTACCATAACGGTAGATGTCCTTGCCTTCACCGCTGCAGTATTCACTTCCTCCCTCCATCCCCTGGTATTTTCCCTTCCTGGCTGTGCAGATTCTCATTGGTTTCCTTGGACTGCTGTTCCTACTGGGGCAATCAGTTCTGAGGATGGTATGCCTGAACGTCACCTTTATGCCCTACCCTACGCAAGGAGTGCGCAGGTGATGTTGAGCATACCTTAAAGCAAAGGTAGACTTTTGTAAACTGGCCAGACAGATGGGCTTCATGTGAGGGAATCCCATTCATAAGGAATATTGCAGCGGTGAAGGCAAGGAGATCTACTGTTATGGTAAGATTTTACACAGCTGTACTTTCTCTGAGTTCAGGGAAGGGGGTTGGAACTTATACTTTCATTTAACCTTGGAAAAGTTCTTAAAGGTTCGGCGGTTTGCTGGGAGTTCAGCCTTTATATTTATTTCAAGGGTTACTGCTTTGTGCTCTCATCTGACTAGTGAGGACATTACACAAGGGGGAGTGCAATGTTCTCTCATATTAGTGAGAGAGAGAGATCCAGGATATCTCACCCTTAGAAGGTGTGCATACTGGCTGTTCCAGGGTGTTTCCATTGACAAAATCCAGGAATCTTTCAGCCTGCATGTTAGTGGGTTGTGTATCTCAGTTTATGCTGGGATAGCTGAAATCACCCATGAATATGGTATTGGGGTGAACTATAAGTGACTCCAGTACATTCAGCTTGAGCTACCAGTGTCCAGGAGGGGCTTGCAAACTCTAATTTACAGTAGAGGTAGGGAGCTAAAAAGGCACCATGTTTAAAAGCACAAGAGTTGGATGGGTGAGTGGGAAAATTTTTCAAAAATCAATACAGATCAACTCAGAACTCCTGTAGCCAAAGAGGAATGTATGTGAATACCTTAAATAAGAAAATGGTTTCTCAGCTCCTCCCACTAATTAGCGACATGCAATATTCCTGTTCATTCAATGAATGCTAAATGAATGTTTCCTAATGGACCTTGGCAATGAAATTAAGACTAAGAAAAAAGCTTTGCAATGAAATGAAGTTTAATATACAACAAACTGTAATATAATAATAATAATAATAATAATAATAACAATAATAAAAATAACAATAACAATAATAACAATAATAAAAGCAAGAACAACAATAATATTAATAATAATAATAACAACAATAACAATAATAATAATAAAAATAATAATAACAATAATATTAATAATAACAATAATAATAACAACAATAACAATGCTAATAACAAAAACAATAGCAATAATAATAAACAATAACAATAACAACAATAATAACAATAAACAATAATAATAACAATAATAACAACAATAATAACAACAATAATAATAATAATACCAAAATGAAAAAGTAATGGAAATAGCCAAACTTTAAATGCACAAAATTCAAAAATCAATGCAAACAGCAGTTTTAAACTCAGAGCTCTTGTAGCTAAACTAGTAACAGTGCAGGATTTGAGGTCCATAAATACGTCCATCCAAATATTTAGGAAACAGGAAGGCTGCTTTGTGCCACATACTAATTGCCACAAGTTCAAACAATTCTATTATGTATGTGAAGATCAAACTTAAGGGTATCATCTCTTGTCACACCTAGTGGTTCGGTATTTGAGACAACTTAAATTTCAGTATAGTTAGTGAGGACATTTTAAAGCTGTTTTTAACAAGGGTATGCCATTTTCAAAAAAAACAGGGAGAAGTAAGAGTGGACAGTTACGGAACCAACTCTCTCTGAAGCTGAATGATTGTTGTGATGTTATTTCAAGATGGGCGAGGATACCCGCAAACAGATGAAGAGTGGAATTATCTGCATACTGTATACAAGAGTTACCTGTTTTGAGCACAAGTGAAAACTGTTAATAAAGATACTGAAATATTAAATAGCTTTTAAAAATAACACTAAAAAATCCAGACTTGATCGCATTAAAAAATAACGCTGATAATAAATTCCCTTCCTCCATATTGTTTACTTATTTCTTTATTCCCTTTCTTGCCTTACTCTTACATTCTAAGAACGTAAACGTATAAAATAATGGTATTCTAGACACACTGTAATCTGTAGCAAAACAATTTTTCTTTGTTACCGCGGTGGTGGTGCTGCGGTAGCGTTGTCGCCTCACAGTAAGACGCTGTCCGGTTCAATTCTCATCTAGACCGTTTTCTGTGTGTTGACATGAGTGAATGGGCATACCTTCGTTGAAGGTTGTGCGTCAGGGCTGGTAACTCGGCACGTAAAACTCAACTACCAATCATTAGCGGACCAGAGTTCCGCTGTGGCGACCCCTAACTGGGAAAAGCCGAAAAGACACAACAACAACAACTGAAATGTTCTGTTTTATACATTTGTCTATGCATAGGTATATACGTACATATATATATATATATATATATATATATATATATATATATATATATATATATATTTTTCAAACACACACACATATATGCACGTGTGTATGTATGTATATACATGCTTCTATATCCAGATCTGCGAATCAGATGTGCAAAGTTTAGAATATCAAGTAGGTCAGAATGTCGAAGTGTAAACAGCAACATCTTTGAATTCACACTTTTGACATTCAGTTAAGCAGGTCCCTAGTACACACTAGGGAATGCCATCTTTCTTCAGGGGGGCTACACCCCCACACCCCCTGCAAATAATATATTCCAACTCAGAGATCGCACTGTAGTGGGGAAAGGGGTAATTTCCCGATCTGCACTGTATCGTAATCTGTACTCAGAATGCTGAGGACAGGTGCGCAAATGCATTGTGGCATTCGTAAATTTGAACACTTGCACTTGTGCAGGTTAGACAAAACAGGAATCGACCAACTGTTGTTACACACACAACACACACACACACACACACACACAAGAAAACCAGATATAATGGTGCATGAAAAGACAAAAGCAGCGCCGATCTTTGAAATGACCACACCCAGGGGTTATAGTGTCCTGCATACAGAGAGGAACAAAGTCATAAAATATCAGGATTTGCAGGCAGAAATGAGAGCAATGTGGAGAGAAGACACCCAGACAGTTCCAATAGTAGTAGAGGCAATGGGGCTTAAAAATAAAAAATGTAGATATGTTACAAATAGATGTAATTCCGTACGAATTGCAGAAGGCATCATTACTGGGCACATTATGGGTGCTGCGTAGAGTACTTCAAAGATTGAAACAATATGGTACTTCCTTATTATAGAGGCCTTGGTGATATAATTACATACCCAGTAAACAGGGAGATTGCAAACTTACAAAGATGATAGAATAGCAGATTTTGTATTACACTGAATTTTCTGAAAGGTATGAAGTTAGAAAGTCAAATGTCTGCCATTATTTTGTAACTTCAACAGCTGATGCATTAACCATTTAGCAGAAAAACAATTTCAGGAGAAGCACAGCAAAATACAAGTCCAAAAATCTGGACATTCAGAAAAAAATCTGGACAGTTGAGAAGTATGGAACTTGCAAATGTAATCATTAGCAGTCCACAGCCAAAAAGGAAAAGATGGAACCATGAAACAAACTGAATAATTTTACCGCAATTATAGCTTTCAGTAGCAGGTGACTGCAGAGTCTTACAATTGTAATGCTTTATAATACCTATCCTGCCTTACATTTATTACCTGCTTGCCTTTCTCCTAATCACACAGAAAATGTTTTTTTTTATTCTTTTTTTAACTTAGAAGCAGGAATGTGACAGTGCTTCCCACGTCAACTTCAGCAGTCAGTGTTTCTGTCAGGAGCAGCTGCTGTACATTATGATCTTTTATCAGTGAGAGAGGCATCCAAACTTACAAATAATGAAATGAATACATGCAATACAATATATATAACATGCATAATCCCTGAACTGTACCACCCTAGCCATTTCGCCAAGCCCAATTTATATTTCGTCAAGGCTGCTATAATAAGGAAGTACCAACAATATTAATTTCATGAACTTTTATCATACTATGACTTAGGAATGGGGTCCTTTCTCATCATGGTATTACATACCAAAAAGATTTTGAGACTCTAAATATATCTATATATATATAGAGGTTACCTTCATTTGATCGACAGCCCATTTGACTGAAACCAATTTGATCGAAATTTCATTTCACTGACAACCAGTAATTCAGTACACTTTAAGGCAAATAACAGGGATTGGTCTCCCTCCCCAATGTTGTGCGACCCTGGAGTTGGAATATATATAGTAAGGGGGGGGCGCAGCGCCCCACATTGGGGTGTGTGTGTGTGGGAAGCCCTCCACCTAGTCTCCTTCAAAAGAAGAAAATAACATAAAAAGTACAGATTTTGAACAAAAATAGGAGGGGGCCTGTGCCCCCCCCCACACCCCCAATGTGGGGAGGCCGTGCCCCCCTAACTATATATTCCAACTCCAGGGTTGCACAACTTTGGGGGGGGGACACACATCCCTGTTATTTGTCTTGAATATTGGTTTTCGATCAAATGAAATTTTGATCAAATGAAGATAACCCATATATATATATATATATATATAGAGAGAGAGAGAGACACACACAAAGATTTTTTTTTAATATATTCACACTACACACTTATCCCTTATACATGCATATGTATACACACACATTCACAAAAAACAAATAATTCTGCAGCTCTTTGCACATTCTGAATTTCATATATTTAAAGCCGGTGTCTTGTTTCAATCTCCCAGCACTACAGCCGGTGCTAGGGAGAGAATCGGTAAAAAACAAAGTTAATGGATATTTACCTTTTCCCTACTGCTCCATTTGTATCTACATTCCTTAACTGAACAACATACCTATGAGCCAGAGCATTGTCCTACAGCATTCCTAACTTCCAAATGTGTGGTTCTGATCCAGTTTTACTCACTGGTACGGACTGCTGTGTTCAGGGATACAAACTGCTGTTGTACAGAGTGACAGCTCTTAACCTTCCAGCACCAGAATCAGAGGGAAAAACAAAAATATTCAAACACAGGCTTCAAATCAGGAAAAATTAGTATGTCTGACACAGAAAGTTGGTAAAATAAGAGTGCATTAATCAACACATTTTCTGAAGGAAAAGTTGTCTCTAGCTATAATTCATGTTACTGTTTGTAGGTTTTAATCTGCCACCTTTTTATCAAAGTTCCACTGATTTTAGGAGGGACAGAATAAAATTATAAGTCAAAATCAAGGAAGTTTAAAACTATTGTATAGAACACAAGACAATCATCACAAACCAAATATACTCACAGAACAGCAGTTCCCTTGACAGCAGCAGTGTGGTTACTAAGTACCCCTTACTTCCAGTTTTATGGTTATAACCTTAAATCATTCTCTTACTGCTGTGTTAAATACAAGCTGCTTCTGTTGAGAATGCTGGGCTACAATCACAGAAAATAACTTCCCAAAGAGCACCAAGTACATATGTGTGTCTCTCACCTCCAGCTTCATGGTTCTTCTGATCTTATTTCAATGTCCAGTGAAGGCTGCTGTGTTCATATACATCAGATTTCAATGTACTAAAATAAAACAACTTTTAAAACTGAACCTCTCAGTCTGTACTGGTAACAGCTTCTGCCGCTTCCTGCAGTCCGGTAAACAAATGCATCCCTACCATTTTTTCAACTCACTATATTAATATTCATAGTCATGCATATTAATGAAGAAGCAAAGCAGGGAATTTTGAATAATTAATAAGGTAGGTAGCGGCATGCATTTTACTT
The DNA here is from genome assembly GCF_019279795.1 of Protopterus annectens. Lineage (NCBI taxonomy): Eukaryota > Metazoa > Chordata > Ceratodontiformes > Protopteridae > Protopterus > Protopterus annectens. Next base: position 7,648,514 of record NC_056747.1, on the reverse strand, counting down.
CACTGTGATTATATTCTCAGTCCTTGTACTGCATGGATTGCAGATTTATTTGCTATACTTCCCAGCTGCTACAATTTAAACATAATACTTTAATGATTTTCTTACCTAAAATTTAGCCCTCATCTACGTTTATTGTTGTATTTAAAAGAGAACTTATTAAATCATTACAAAAAAAATCTGCAACCTTTTTACCAAAGTATTATTGATCTTAAGGGAGGACAGAATAAAATTATGTCAAAATCAAGGAAGTTTAAAACTATTGTACAGAACACAAGACAATCATCACAAACCAAATATACTCACAGAACAGCAGTTCCCTTGACAGCAGCAGTGTGGTTACTAAGTACCCCTTACTTCCAGTTTTATGGTTATAACCTTAAATCATTCTCTTACTGCTGTGTTAAATACAAGCTGCTTCTGTTGAGAATGCTGGGCTACAATCACAGAAAATAACTTCCCAAAGAGCACCAAGTACATATGTGTGTCTCTCACCTCCAGCTTCATGGTTCTTCTGATCTTGTTTCAGTCTGCAGTGAAGGCTGCTTTGTTCAGATATCAGATTTCCACATAGTAAAATAAAACAACTTTTAGAACCTCAGTCTGTACTGGTAACAGCTTCTGCCACTTCCTTCAGTCCGGCAATTAAATGCATCCCTACCATTTTTTCAGCTGCATATATTAATATTCATAGCCATGAATATTAATGAAGAAACAAAGGAGGGGCTCTTGAATAATTAATAAGGCAAGTTGTCACGCCTTTTACTTTACTGTGATTATATTTTGTGTTTATACTGCATGGATTGCAGATTTATTTGCTATACATCCCTGCTGTTACAGTTTAGGCATAATCCTTTAAAGATTGTTTTTTACCATAAATGTAGCCCTCATCTAGCAGTTGCCCTGCTAGACAGGGGTCCAGGAAGTAAATAGTGTGGGAAGAAATAGCCAGGGAATTGTTATAGCTAGGCTTGTATAGGTCCTAGGGCCGATAGCCTAGTACCAATCTATGAACCTATAATACAGAACTAATTAAATCATTACAAAAAATAACTTTCTTAGTGTGGGGTCTGAAAGCTGTACATTTATCTTAGCATAAAACAAATATAGAAAAGTGTTCCACTTTGCCACCCTCTTCCCCAACGGTATTATTTTTATAGGATAGTGCTAAAATATCTAGGGACATTAAGCATTACAGCATTATAGGACAGTGCTATAACATCAAGTGGCATTAAGCATTACAACATTATAGGACAGAGCTATAATATCTAGGGGCATTATAGGACAGTGCTATAATATCAAGTGGCATTAAGCATTATAGCATTATAGGACAATGCTATAATATCTAGGGGCATTAAGCATTATAGCATTATATGACAGTGCTAGAATATCTAGGGGCATTAAGCAATAAAGGACAATACTATAATATCTGTGGACATTAAGCATTATAGGACAGTGCTATAATATCTATGAGCATTAAGCATTATAACATTATAGGACAGTGCAAGAACGTCTATGGGCATTAAGTGTTTTAGCGTTATAGGACAGTGCTATAATATCTAGGGGCATTAAGCATTACAACATTATAGGACAGTGCTATAATATCTAGGGGCATTAAGCATTATAGAACAGTGCTATAATATTAAGGGGCATTAAGCATTGCAGCATTATAGGACAGTGCTATAATATGTAGGGACATTATAGCATTATAGAACAGTGCTATAATATCTAGTGGCATTAAGCATTATAGTATTATAGGACAGTGCTATAATATCTAGGGGCATTAAGCATTATAGAACAGTGCTATAATATCTAGGGGCATTAAGCATTATAGCATTACAGGACAGTGCTATAATATCTAGGGGCATTAAGCATTATAGGACAGTGCTATAATATCTAGGGGCATTAAGTGTTACAGCATTATAGGACAGTGCTATAATATATATGGGCATTAAACATTATAGCACTATAGTACAATGGTATAATATCTAGGGGCATTAAATATTATAGGACAATGCTATAATATTTATGGGCATTAAGCATTACAACATTACAATACAGTGTTATAATATCTAGGGTCATTAAGCATTATAGGACAGTGCTATAATATCTTGCGGCATTAAATATTATAGGACAGTGCTATACTATCTATGGGCATTAAGCATTACAACATTACAATACAGTGTTATAATATCTAGGGTCATTAAGCATTATAGCATTACAGGACAGTGCTATAATATCTAGGTTAATAAGGCTGATAAAAAATCTGAACCCCTGTGACTAGCACTTGCTCTAGAGCCTGCTGGAAAGCACTAGGAAGCCTTAAACTGATACAAGCACTCAACTCTCCTTGTTAATAAGGAGAAATTAATTGTAGGTACTAATCAGTCTATAATTGCAAAGTACCTTGCAAAGGTAAGGGAAAACAGCTCTTGTACTTTACAAAAAAAGTACCTAAACAGGCATGTCCAAGGGTCAGCTTCCGGTGATTTCTCCTGTCCACCTTGTGAATCTGGGCATATTGGGGCAATGCAACAACTGCCTCATGTACACAGACAACCCTCTCCTCCTACCACCCAACACTAGAACCTGTGAGAGATGCACTTATATAGCCAAACTGGAAGCAAAGCTCTCTTCACCCAAGACTGGACTAGACAGTCAAGAGGAGAAGGTAAACACTTGCACTACACCTCAAGCAACAGATAGCCCTTCAAAACCCACACCATCAACACCCACACATAGCAACACTAAACCCACATATGCGAAGGTCTTTAACATTAACCTGCCCAAGCAACAAGGACCTCCGAAGCTGAAATGCAAACAAACACCAGTCACAACCAAAGTGACACATAGCTCACAACACCAGTTTGCTGCCCAATAACAACCCCTAAGGCAAGACAACATACCCAACACTAGTCATAGGTGACTTTATAGTCAGGCACACTGATGTCCCTCTCACCAGGCTGAACAAAGAGAAAATTACAGTCAGCTGCCTGTCGGGTACCAGGATCTGTCACATAACGCATGCACTCAAGTCACTCAACAGCAAGTACAAATACGACTCTGTCATTGTCCATGTTGGAGTGAATGACTTGAGACGTACCTCCCTGGACTACATGAAAAGAGACATGGAAGAGCTCTTGGATCATGTGGCCCAGGCAGGTATGACCCTACCCCTGAGTAGCATCCTGCCTTTGCCCAGAATGATACCGCAGTATAAAGACAAAATGACTGACTTCAACAATTGGCTTAGCTTCTGGTGTCATTCAAAGGGGATCCAGTATCTGTCTGCCTGGGACCCCATGATCGACAAACCACGATGCTTTGCCAGAGATGGTCTGCACCTGTCACCCCTGGGATTCAGGTTACTGGCTAAAGCTCTTGCCACTCCTATAGTGCCTTTTTTAGGCAAGGTTCAACGGACAAAACCACCACTGTAACAGATAAAAGCATGCAAAATCTGAAGGTAATGCTACAAGTCTAAACCTCAAAAGGCACTCTCTCGAGGCACTCATAAAAATGGAGAACATCAATATCTGTACAGTAACTGAGACCTGGTTTAAGGCTCCAGAGAGCACCCCTGCAATACCAGGCTACAACTCTTACCACACTTTTCGGCTGCCAAACCAAGACCGAAACACTAAAGGTGGAGGAATGGACATATTCACCAAGGATATTCACACCTCCAGGCTAGTTACCCAACACAATGCATCTGAAATTCTCCAGGTGCAACTAACACTAGGTAAGACTGTAATCCAAATTGTAGCTTGCTACAGATCCCCCACCACGCCCCAAGATTCTCACTACACCTTTCTAAACATACTGGAAAATATTAAGATACAACCAAACACCCTAATACTGGGTGATTTCAACTATCCTGCCATTAACTGGGAAAACTACTCGGGTACCAACACCTTTTCCCAATGGTTACTGGAATTCATAAATTCCACCACCCTGGATCAGCTAATAAATTGTCCCACCAGGGGCTCCAATATCCTAGACCTGGTCATTACCAACATGGGAGATAGATGTTCCACATCAGTAGTCACTCCCTCATTGGTCAGGTCTGACCATAAGCTAATCACCCCACATCCCATTCCCACCCCCCAGTAAGGAAACCTCCGTAAAAAACTTCTCCGAAGCAAACTTCACGCTACTCAAGTCAGAAGTGACAAACTTCATGACATCCATGCAGACGGGAGTTGAATGTTCGACTGCTGAATCCTACACTAAGGCACTGTACGAGCACATCCACTCATGCATGAATCGTACCATCCCAAATAGAACCAAGATGCTCTCCTCCAAAAAAAGGAAACCAATCTGGTGGTCCCCTGCCATAAAAAAAATATACAACAGAAGGAAGAAACTGTTGCAGAAAAGAGGAAAATCCCAGGATGCAAAAAAACTCCCTCACCAACCTCATTAAGAAGCTAAGATCCCTCATAAAATCCTCCAAAACTAGTTACGAAAATAAAATTGCCAAAGAGCCCAAAGACAACCACAAAGCATTCTGTAGTTATGTCAAGAATCTAAATGGCAATGCTCACATCTGCTCTGAGCTACAACAGAATGGCATTAAATATACTGATCCCAAGGATATTGCCAATATCCTGACAGATCAATTTAGTGCCAACTTCACCCCCTCTCACCCCCTAAAGGGCCCATCTCAATACCAAAAGATTGCCAAATTCTGGTAATCATGGCCACACAGGTAGAAACCACACTCTTCAAAGCTAAGAATACAGCATCCATGGGACCAGATGACATCCCAGGCTGTGTACTACATGAACTAAAAAATGAACTGGCATCTCACCTAAGTGTCATGTTTAATCATAGCTTCACCTCAGGCTTTGTGCCCACTGAGTGGCACACAGCTACAGCAGGGGTGTAGCTAGGATTTTCAAATTTGTACTCACAACTCTCAAACTGTTACCCCCCTCCTCCCCAGCCAAGCTACGGCCATTCTCGTAATTCACGGTTCGCTCTTTTAGTGTGGATGAAGAGGCATTCGCTGTAATGCCTCTTCAGTAATATAATATAGATTCACTCAAACTCTGTTCCTTGAATTCAGGGACGTCGGGAGGCATACGCACTGTACTGATTTCAGTACAACTTCTTTAAAAGAGGGGGTAGCTTTTTAAACAGCATTGCTCCTTTAAGGATGCTGGGCACCAGAATCATAGAGCTGAGTTCACATCACATCCGGTTGCTAGGCGCCAGAAACATAGAGCTGAGCTCACATCACGTCATGTCCGGCTGGCTGCGAGCGGGAAATATATAGCAGGGGCAATGGATTATCGTCATCATGTCCGGCTGGCTGCAAGCGGGAAATGTGTGTGAATGGATTATCATTGGGGCAATCGAGGCTGCGAGTGGGAAATGTGTGCAAATGGATTATCGTTGGGGCAATCGGGTGAACGAGATTATCAGGTAAGCAATGGAGTGTGTGTGTGTGTGTGTGTGTGTGTGTGTGTGTGTGTGTGTGTGTGTGTGTGTGTGTGTGTGTGTGTGTGCGTGAATGGATTATCATTGGGGCAATTGGGTGAACGAGATGCATTGCTGATACTGTACTGTGTTGTAAAGGGGTGTGGATGATGTAGTCCTTTTTGGCAAAGATGTCTAGTAGTAACTATGAACCTGTTATCAGTTTGACATCCATTCCCTACTGCAATATTACTAGCGTATCATTTTTTTAATGCAACATAGGCAATTTATTCCTCAAGGGCAACAGGCACTTTATTTGTAGATGAAGCAATGAAATATAAAATTTGCTAGCAGCAACCTCTTCATTAGTTACAAATTTTTTTAATGTGGAATTATGTAGATGGTTTTTACAAGTTCAGAGATTGTGCATATTTACTGATACTGGTGGACTGTAGAAGGTTGAGTAGACTTTTATGATGGAAATGTTCTGAATTGGGCTGTTTTGTCATTATTGGTGCATGCATTTTGTTTCATTGCTTACTGGAAAAATGTTCAAAACAATAAATTTAAAACGCTCCCTAACAACTATACTGTAATGTACAAGAAATATAATTTAATACAATCAGGGAGGTGTATCAAAGAGCATGTGTATGTTTCATGTGCAAGGGGCCTATGATTTGAAAACAACCCAAAGTTAATCTTTATCTGCCACTGGCAAAATGTATTTTCTTTGAATGTGGGTTTCAGTGCTGTTTCAATGCATGTGAGTTTCAAGGGCAGATAAGTTTTAATGCTAAGTCTAGTTTCATTGTGAGACTGCATTGCTTTGTTTAGCAGATATTTATTGGTGTTTGTGCTGTAAAATGCAAAATAAAACTTTTCTGGCAAATCATTTAGGAATGAAGTCACTAAATAATGACAGACATTGAGTTTCAGACATCATAACCTTCAGAAAAATGCATGCTAAAGCAAGACCTGTTATACTATCAACTGTCTTAAGTTTATACAAGATCAATTTTTAGTACTGTTTGTATGTTCCCCAATATATTTGGCCTTGTCCAGATTTCCTGCATTAAGAGGTTGAGAGGTACACGCAAATAAATCACTTTATAGAATTAGGAATATCCAAACCTCTCAACTGTCCCCAATTTTGGCTCAAAATGTTGCTCTCCCCCTAATAATTCCACCGCAAAATAGCAATTTTGGAAGAAAACATGGAGGGTTTACAATTATAAATAACTGTAATGATCAGAGTTATACATTACTTTTATTTCAGAAATGCATGTAGAGTCTCTAATTTTGTCAGCTGCTCAAGTTAACTGTGCTCATATTAAAATGGTGTCCCTTCTTTGACAGGTTCCCAGCTGTATTGTCTGGCTATTTTATATTTTTGCATCACATTTTTGGTCCGTTTTTCATAAAATTGTGGTTTTCTGGCAAATTAGTGGCAAATTGTTAAAGACTGAAGTTAGAAAATAATATGGCAGACATTTGAGTTTCAGATTTCATACCTTTCAGAAAATTCGTACTAATGCAAGACCTACTACTATTCTATTATCTTTCTAAGTTTATAAGAGCAATATTTAAAAAAATGTCCTTATTTTTGGGCCTTTGCCTCAGTTTTATTTATGAGTTTGTTGCTCTAAGAGGTTGAGAGGTTTTGTGTGTGTGTGTGTGTGTGTGTGTGTGTGTGTGTGTGTGTGTGTGTGTGTGTGTGTGTGTGTGTGTGTGTGTGAGAGGTAGGTAGGTAGCATACCTCTCAACTGTCCAAATTTTGCAGAATGTCCAGATTTTTGCCCCGTATTTTTTGTCTGTTTCTCATAAATTTTGCGATTTTTCTAGAAAATCATTGAAGGCTGAAGTTGCTAAATAATGACAGGTATTTGAGTTTCAGACTTCAAGTCCTTTAGAAAAATTAATACTAGCACAAATCCTGTTATTCTAGCAACTTTCTAAGTTCACGAGAGCATTATTTAATATCTGTCCCTGTTTAATTTAGGCTTTTTCCATATTTCTTGCACTAAGAGGTAGGTAGGGGTGTGTGTGAATGAAACACCCTAGTTAGGGGTAGCAGGTGATTAGTAATTTACTCAAGCTCAAAACCTGTACCTTAGTTACAGAAAACAAAAGCATGACTCCTCTACCCCAACTACCATGCTGCATTTGTCAAAGAACTGACTTTCAGGTTCATTTTCAATTCAAGGAGCAGTCTGAGTGAATCTATATTATATTACTGAAGAGGCATTACAGCGAATGCCTCTTCATCCACACTAAAAGAGCGAACCGTGAATTACGATAATGACCGTAGCTTGGCTGGGAAGGGGGGGGAGTAGCAGTTTGAGAGCTGTGAGTACAAATTTGCAAATCCTAGCTACACCCCTGCTTGAATTGAAAATGAACCTGAAAGTCAGTTCTTTGACAAATGCAGCATGGTAGTTGGGGTAGAGGAGTCATGCTTTTGTTTTCTGTAACTAAGGTGCAGGTTTTGAGCTTGAGTAAATTACTAATCACCTGCTACCCCTAACTAGGGTGTTTCATTCACACACACCCTTACCTACCTCTTAGTGCAAGAAATATGGACAAAGCCTAAAATAAACAGGGACAGATATTAAATAATGCTCTTGTGAACTTAGAAAGTTGCTAGAATAACAGGATTTGTGCTAGTATTATTTTTTCTAAAGGACTTGAAGTCTGAAACTCAAATACCTGTCATTATTTAGCAACTTCAGCCTTCAATGATTTTCTAGAAAAATCGCGAAATTTATGAGGAACAGACAAAAAATACGGGGCAAAAATCTGGACATTCTGCAAAATTTGGACAGTTGAGAGGTATGCTACCTACCTACCTCTCACACACACACACACACACACACACACACACACACACACACACACACACACACACACACACACACACACACACACAAAAAAAACCTCTCAACCTCTTAGAGCAACAAACCCATAAATAAAACTGAGGCAAAGGCCCAAAAATAAGGACATTTTTTTTAAATATTGCTCTTATAAACTTAGAAAGATAATAGAATAGTAGTAGGTCTTGCATTAGTACGAATTTTCTGAAGGGTATGAAATCTGAAACTCAAATGTCTGCCATTATTTTCTAACTTCAGCCTTTAACAATTTGCCACTAATTTGCCAGAAAAACACAATTTTATGAAAAACGGACCAAAAATGTGATGCAAAAATATAAAATAGCCAGACAATACAGCTGGGAACCTGTCAAAGAAGGGACACCATTTTAATATGAGCGCAGTTAACTTAGAGCAGCTGACAAAATTAGAGAATCTACATGCATTTCTGAAATAAAAGTAATGTATAACTCTGATCATTACAGTTATTTATAAAAAGTAAACCCTCCACGTTTTCTTCCAAAATTGCTATTTTGCAGAGAGATTATTAGGGGGAGAGCAACATTTTGAGCCAAAATTGGGGACAGTTGAGAGGTTTGGATATTCCTAATTCTATAAAGCGATTTATTTGCACGTACCTCTCAACCTCTTAATGCAGGAAATCTGGACAAGGCCAAATATATTGGGGAACATACAAACAGTACTAAAAATTGATCTTGTATAAACTTAAGACAGTTGATAGAATAACAGGTCTTGCTTTAGCATGCATTTTTCTGAAGGTTATGATGTCTGAAACTTAATGTCTGTCATTATTTAGTGACTTCATTCCTAAATGATTTGCCAGAAAAGTTTTATTTTGCATTTTACAGCGTAAACACCAATAAATATCTGCTAAACAAAGCAATGCAGTCTCACAATGAAACTAGACTTAGCATTAAAACTTATCTGCCCTTGAAACTCACATTCATTGAAACAGCATTGAAACCCACATTCAAAGAAAATACATTTTGCCAGTGGCAGATAAAGATTAACTTTGGGTTGTTTACAAATCATAGGCCCCTTGCACATGAAACATACATGTGCTCTTTGATACACCTCCCTGATTGTATTAAATTATATTCCTTGTACAATACAGTATAGTTGTTAGAGAGCGTTTTAAATTTATTGTTTTGAACATTTTTCCAGTAAGCAATGAAACAAAATGCATGCACCAATAATGACAAAACAGCCCAAGTCAGAACATTTCCATCATAAAAGTCTACTCAACCTTCTACAGTCCACCAGTATCAGTAAATATGCACAATCTCTGAACTTGTAAAAACCATCTACATAATTCCACATTAAAAAAATTTGTGACTAATGAAGAGGTTGCTGCTAGCAAATTTTATATTTCATTGTTTCATCTACAAATAAAGTGCCTGTTGCCCTTGAGGAATAAATTGCCTATGTTGCATTAAAAAAATGATACGCTAGTAATATTGCAGTAGGGAATGGATGGCAAACTGATAACAGGTTCATAGTTACTACTAGACATCTTTGCCAAAAAGGACTACATCATCCACACCCCTTTACAACACAGTACAGTATCAGCAATGCATCTCGTTCACCCAATTGCCCCAATGATAATCCATTCACACACACACACACACACACACACACACACACACACACACACACACACACACACACACACACACACACACACACACACACTCCATTGCTTACCTGATAATCTCGTTCACCTGATTGCCCCAACGATAATCCATTTGCACACATTTCCCACTCGCAGCCTCGATTGCCCCAATGATAATCCATTTGCACACATTTCCCGCTCACAGCCAGCCGGACATGATGACGATAATCCATTGCCCCTGCTATACATTTCCCACTCGCAGCCAGCCGGACATGACGTGATGTGAGCTCAGCTCTATGTTTCTGGCACCCAGAAGCCGGATGTGATGTGAACTCAGCTCTATGATTCTGGTGCCCAGCATCCTTAAAGGAGCAATGCTGTTTAAAAAACTACCCCCTCTTTTAAAGAAGTTGTACTGAAATCAGTACAGTGCGTATGCCTCCCGACGTCCCTGAGCTACAGTTATCCCACTCCACAAGGGTGGATCCACCTTGGATCCCGGGAACTACGGTCCCATCAGTCTGACAAGCCTGATCTGCAAGGGCATGGAACGCATTATCATGGAACTTATAAACAAAGACATTGGCAACCTTCAAACACTGGATCCCACCCAGTCTGGGTTCATGAAGGGCCAATCTTGTCTCCTGAACCTGAATGAATTCTTTGAATCAGTCTCCTGAGCTGTGGACGAGGGTAAGGCGATCCACATAGCCTATGTGGACCTCGCCAAGGCCTTCAACACCATCCCCCACTCTGGAATCATAGATAAACTAACTAAGCTGGGCATAAATCCCTACATCACTCGATGGGTTGCCAGCTGGCTTACTGACAGAACCCAGACTGTAAAAGTAGCCGACTCCAAATCAAGCTCCAGACAAGTGACAATTGAAGTACCTCAGGGTTCAGTCCTGGGACTGCTCTTGTTTGGCATCTACTTCTCTGAAGTACAGGCCAACACTAAGGGACTCTGGCTAACAAAGTTCACAGATGACTGAAAATGGGGAGACATTTTGATTGTCACCAAAGTGAATACCTATCTTGACCTGGCTAAGGCCTCTGACACTGTACCTCACTCAGGCTTTGTGGATAGGCTTGCCAAATTAAATAATCCCCTACATCACTAGATGGATTGGAAACAGTCTCACAGATAGGACACAAGATGTCAGAATAGGACTTACTATCTCATCAAAAAGGCCTATAATGAGTGGGGTTCCACAGGGCTATGTTCTGGTGCTGCATTCATTTGGCATCTAGTTATGAGATGTCAAAGCAAACATCAAGGGCTTATGGTTCACCAAGAATGTGTATGACTGCAAGCTGGGAGTGGTCACTGAATCTCCTAAAGACTCAGCAATCCTACTGGAGGGCTTGCCCAAACAAATAACTGGTGGCAGAGTCATGGACTAAAACTAAATGCGAAAAAGTGCATTACTGTGTCCTTTACGAAAATCAGTTACTCTTGGGAATTATAATGTTGACAATATGCTCCTCAGAGTAGACCCAGGAATCAGAGATTTGGACACTTAATTGACAGTGGCCTAGCTTTCAACCAACATGTGTCCACTGTTTTAAGAAGTTCTTCTATACTGTGGAGCTTATAAATACAAGGACAGCACCTAGGTCCAGAGAGGTCATTATTTCACTTTTCTCAGCTCTCATTAGGCCCATGATAGAGTATAATACCCCAGTTGGAATGTCCACAGAGATTTCTTACAAAAAAAAATACAGGGTGTAAAGTAAATGACCTACAAGGACCACCGGAAAGCCCTGTCACTATACTTGGTGTCATACAGACTACTAAGAGATGACTATGTCTGGCTTATAAGGCATCCACAGACCCAGCATTAATGGATGTACTGTACATCAAAACTTATGTTCTAACTTAAGTTAGAACTCCCCCAAGTAATTAACTATCAACAACTGATAATTGCCTACAATATTGTAAAACATCCTGAGAAAACTCCATCTCTAAACAAACTCCTAAACAGTTACACAGCAAACCGCGCACTCCGCTCCTCAGAAAAAAAACTCTCCTCTGTATCAAAAAAGCTAATAACTCTGCAGGAAAAGCTCTTTTCTCCCACAACATTGCCAGAAACTGGAACAACCTCCCTACCTCCCTGACCTCAGCTTCTTCAACTCTACTGTTCAAAAACCATCTCAAGACACACCTATTAAATTCCTGGTTGTGCCCATGCATCACTTAAGAACATGTTCAAAACAGCTTATTACTGTGTAGATACAATCTCCTGTGTTACCATGCACTCAGGAACTCACTTTACATCGATACAATAGGCAGTTCCTGTTGTTTCTGTAACTAGTTTCAAGAACTCCCACTGCTAGTAATTCCCTACTCTTTGAGTCAATTTTTCCAACTCTTGTCTTCATACCAGTGAAGGTACAAATGACCAGCTACCTGCTATTTTTTTCTGTTTTCTTTGTAATATTGTACAAAGCATGCCTCATCCTTTTTTTAAATGTAAGATATGTAAAAACATGTTGATTCTAATTGTTAAGTTGTTGTACAGTTTTTGTATGTAAAAATAATACCTTTATAATCAATGTTAAATATTCTACATAAGCCTTGTAGAGCTTTTTATCTTGGCTATTTCTGTATAAGAATTGGAGCTTTTCTCCCTGGGTCTCCACTGTAAATGGACACATGTCCAGTCGGATTATCCCGGTTATCAAATGTAAAATAAATAAATAAATAAAATAAATCAGCAAGTCAATTGGTATTACAAATACCCAGTCTAGAGACCTCAACCTCTTCTGAAACGTGGTCTGGAGGGAGAGGTACCGATCCCAGAGGAAAGCATTATTATAGAACAGACTCACCAAATATGTAAAACAAAGCTCTTCCATGACTCTGTTTAATTTGTACCTGTGAATGTGAAAAAGGACATTTTCCCAGGACTGACACCTATCCTCTAAATGGCTAGAGGCAATGTTTAAATGTCCTGCCTTATAGTAAGGACCTCTAATACATTGAAGGTGTAACCCAAACAAAATAATTCACTACAAACAAGAAATATTAAATATAGCTAAGGCAAGGATAGTTATACCTATGGGATAAAACAGCTGGGTGACAAATGGGAAACATCGCTAACCTTAAATGTCCCATCAGGGATAACAGACTAGTACTCACTTATGAGCCTATGAAACAGTGAGCAAAATTGCTCAAAATACAAATAATCAGAAAAAAAAATACTGATTTTAATCAGCTGTGCCAGCTTTTTTTTACATGAATTCACTTCTTGACCATTTCAATGACACCTATAAATAAAATAAAATAAAAAAATGGGAGTTTGTGATTGCGTTTGTGTGGTTTAGGGTTAAAGTCAGGGTTACTGAAAAGTTTAGGTAAGGGACAGACTTTGTGTATGTGAGAGTGTGTGTGTGTTGTGTGTGTTTTAGGTTCGATAAAGGAATATTTTTAGTGTGTGATTGTGAGAGTGTGGTGGTTTAGCATTAGGGTAAGGGTTTGGTAAGCCAATAGATATAATAGATATAGTGTGTGTGTGTGTGTATGAAATAATCAGTCTATATAAACCTCTTCTGTAGCATCAACAGAATAGTTTGGAGGGATAGGCACATCTCACAGGGGATATCTCTGCTCTGGAATAGTCTCCCCATCCTTAAAAAAACAAAGTTAATCCCTGTCCATCTTCAAACTCAACTTGGATCAATGGATGGGAAACAGAACATTTACCCCAGGACTGCCCCCTCAACTACTAATGGACAGAGACCCCTCATAAATGGTTTATTCCATGCACAAGTTCCCTCAAATTAACTATGATATGATCCCAGTTATTCTCATTAGGAGTAATATATAATTATTGACCAGAAACAACCCACATGGTGGAACCATAATGTCAACAAGCTTTATTATAAAAGGAAAAGAATTTTGACCAAAAGTATGAAGAGCAAATCCCAGAATGCTAGAGCCTCTGTAAGCAAATAAACAACTCATGGGCTTAATAAAATCCACCAAAGCCAAGTCTGAAGCTAAAATAGCTACCTAAGCCAAAGGGGATGATAAGGCATTTTTCAGTTATGTTTATAATCTCAAAAGCACAAAGCAGCAATGCATTGAGCTGGTTTTTAACAATGTTGCTTACACTGAGAATGAAGATATAGCAAATGTACTGTCCAATACACTTATCTCTAACTTTACCCCTTTCTTCCCTCCATCTATCCCTCAAGACCTACCTGAAAGTGGTCACCTCCAGCTATCACACAAGATCAAGTAGTAAAAGTGCTATCAAAAGCTAAAAATACTGTGTCAGTGGGTCCTGACAATATCCCTGGAGGCATCTTAAATAGCATGAAGCATGATTTATTATGAGGAATTTTCAGGTGAACTCCCAGGAAGAATCTTGTTTTCACTATTGTAGTATATTATCGGTATTGTTTTTCTTGTCCGTGTCTCCCTTCATCACATAAGAAGCCATGCCCAAAAGAAAGGCTGAACGAGATGCAAAGCAAAGGAAGAGACACAGAGGAGATCTGGAAGGTTCTCTGCTAAACCTGCTCCACCCAAACCAGAGGCTAAACCCAAGAAGGCAGCTCCAAAGAAAAGCAATGAAGGGGCCAAAGGTAAGAAAGGCACAGAAAGCTCACGGAACTGCAGATGTGAAGTGAAAATGCTGTTTAAAATGTTGACATCTGTGTACATATGGTGGCTGTACAGCTGGAAATACTATTTTTTTGTTTTATAAATGCATTTGTTTTTAGTTGTGTATGTTAGGAACAGTGTTGCAAGGGGATTTCAAGAATGTCTGCTTGTTCAAATGGGGCAAGTTCTCCAAAGCAGTTCAGGTTTTTCATCCAGTTTTGTTTTTAAAATTGTGGAATAATTTAACCTCCTTATTGTGGTTTTAATGGATTGAGCAGGCATCTAATTGGGGGTGGGGTTGATGTGTAAAAGACTGGGGTCCCATTTTATATTGGCATGCTGCAGTTTTTAAATGTTTTCCCCATCAGAGTTAGGGTTGACAGGGAAGTGTTGTTAAACAGCTGTTGTAACGTGAATCATCAAACCTCACTATTAATCATGGGCTTCTGGACTTTTTGTATCCATTTAAACTAGTTTCAGAATATATTCTGCCATTTAGCCACACCTCTAACAACACTGTTCAGTCTCAGCGTCCATACAGGTTTTGTACTGATTGAATAGAGAGTCATTCGGCTGCATAAGGGAGCAGCTTATAGTACGTCAGTGGTAATATATAATTATCAGCCATGGAATGGGTAAAGCCAATCTACAACCAAATGAGATTATTTTGAGCAAAAAGCCTGTAATGGGCTGCAAGGGTAGCTACCTTAGTACTTACCCATAAACCTTTGTATGCTAACCCTAACCCTGTCCCTAATGTGCAGCTTATCTTAAAAAAATCCCTTTTATAATGTTATTACTATTTATACAAATTTGAGCCAAATGTGTGTTAGGGTTATGGGTAGTGCATTGGAAAAGGATACTGGATTCCTTTTTTTGAAGTACTATATGTCACTGTGTAAGTACCATTAATAATATGAATGGTTGACTTGTTTTGTCAATGTTTTTATGTCAACCATTTAACATGGCGACTATTCATGATATAATTTAATATATATTTTGTACTGGAATTTCATTTTTATTTTTAATTCCATACACTTCTGGCAGGGGTCCAAGATAAATAAAAGAAATGTATATGCATATACATACACACACACACACACACACACACATATATATATATATATATATATATATATATATATATATATATATATATATAAAGATAGATATACGTATATACTGTATACAGACAGATAATTAGAGGCATAGGTATTTTTTTATTTTATTCCCATTTTGTTTGCCACTGTACAGCACTGATCACAACATAGCTAACTAGAAGCTTGGCCCAAGATAGCACTATAAATACATAAATATGATAGACAACTTACACTTCACTTTCTCTGATTATGAAATATGCTTAACCTTACAATCAGAAGAAGTCAGTCATTAAAATCTTTCAAAAATAATCTTGCTACATATAAAGTAAATACAAAAAAAATCAACACAACATTGATGCAGTCAAGCTTCCTGAAGGCCAGTAGGTCCTAAGACTGACAGTGAAATCCATGAACCTTACTGTTGAGAAACAAAACTGATGAACTCTTTGTAAAAATGCTTTGCCAGAATGTTACTTGAAAAGACAGTGGGAATGGACAGACAGAAAGTAAATAATTAGAGCCAGGGAACTGAACCCACAAATACTGTTTTACTGAATGACTATTACAGAGCTTTACAGGTGACATGACATTAAACTTGCCAGCCAGGAATGTCTGAAACTATATATGTACGGGAGTGAGCGCACACACCCATACGCACACACATGCAAGCACATACACACATACATGCACACGCACCCACATCCACATCCATGAACACACGTCTTGTCGTAAATATGGTATGATAAAATGTTTATCTGACACTGAGAACAGCTAGTATTTACACTAACAACTGACAATGATCATCATCTTCTTTCGGCTGTTCCCATTAGGGGTCACCACAGCGGATCATCTGTTTCCATTTCCTCCTGTCCTCTGCATCTTGCTCTGTCATACCAACCACCTGCATGTCCTCTCTCACCACATCCATAAACCTTATCTTAGGCCTTCCTCTTTTCCTGTTACCTGGTAGCTTCATCCTTAGCATCTTTTTCCCAATATACTCTGCATCCCTCCTCAGCACATGTCCAAACCAACGTAATCTTGCCTCTCTGGCTTTGTCTCCAGACTGTCCAACATGAGCTGACCCTCTAATATACTTATTCCTAATCCTGTCCATCCTCATCACACCCAGTGCAAATCTTAACATCTTTAACTCTGCCACATCCAGCTCTAACTTCTGCCTTTTTGCCAATGCTACTGTCTCCAACCCATATAACATAGCTGGTCTCACTACCCTCTTGTAGACCTTCCCTTTCACTCTTACTTGTACTCATCTGTCACAAATCATTCCTGACACTCTTCTCCACCCACTCCATCCTACCTGTACTCTCTTCTTCACCTCTCTTCCACACTCACCGTTACTCTGAACTATTGATCACAAGTATTTAAACTCATCCACCTTCACCACCTCTACTCCCTGCATCCTCACCATTCCTCTATCCTCCCTCTCATTCACACACATATATTCTGTCTTAGTCCTGCTGACCTTCATTCCTCTTCTCTCTAGAGCATATCTCCATCTCTCCAGGGTCTCCTCCACCTGTTCCCTACTCTCACTACAGATCAGTGTCATCTGCAAACATCATAGTTCACAGGGACTCTTGTCTGATCTCGTCTGTCAACCTGTCCATCACCATTGCAAATAAGAAAGGGCCCCGAGCTGATCCTTGATGTAATCCCACATCCACCTTAAACGCATCCATCACTCCCACCGCAGACCTCACCACTGTCACACTACCCTCGTACATATCCTGTACCACTCTTACATACTTCTCTGACACTCCCGAATTCCTCATACAATACCACAACTCCTCTCTAGGCACCCTGTGATATGCTTTCTCTAAGTCTACAAAAACACAATGCAACTCCTTCTGACCTTCTCTGTACTTCTCCATCAACACTCTCAGAGCAAACATCGCATCTGTAGTGCTCTTTCCTGGCATGAAACCATACTGCTGTTCACTTATCATCACGTCCCTTCTTAACCTAGCTTCCACTACTCTTTCCCATAACTTCATGCTGACTGGTCAGTTTAATCCTTCTGTAGTTACTACAGCTCTGCACATCACCCTTACTCTTAAAAATTGGTACCAAAACACTTTTTCTTCATTCCTCAGGCATCCTCTCACTTTCCAAGATTTCATTAAACAATCTGGTTAAAAACTCCACTGTCATTTCACCTAAACACCTCCATGATTCCACAGGTATGTCATCTGGGCCAACAGCCTTTCCATTCTTCATCTTCTTCATAGCTATCCTTACTTCCACCTTGCTAATCCATTGTACTTCATGATTCACTATCCCCACATCATCCAACCTTCTCTCCCTCTCATTCTCTTCATTCATCAACCCCTCAAAGTACTCTTTCCATCTGCTCAACACACTCTCCTCACGTGTGAGTACATTTCCCTCATTATCCTTTATCACCTTTACCTGCTGCACATCTTTCCTAGCTCGGTCCCTCTGTCTAGCCAATCGGTACAGGTCCTTTTCTCCCTCCTTAGTGCCCAACCTTTCATACATCTCACCATATGCCTTATCCTTAGCCTTCGCCACCTCTCTCTTTGCCATGCACCTCGTCTCCTTATACGCCTGTCTACTTTCTTCATCTCTCTGACAATCCCACTTCTTTTTTGCCAACCTCTTTCTCTGTATACTCTCGTGTACTTCCTCATTCAACCACCATGTCTCCTTGTTGTCCTTCCTCTGTCCAGATGTCATACCAAGCATCTTTCTAGCCGTCTCCCTTACTAGCTTACCCAGCTATTTGGTAACTCTTCACTGCCACCCAGTGCCTGTCTTAACTCTTCCCTGAACTCCACTTCACAATTACCCTTTTTCAATTTCCACCATTTGATCCTTGGTGCTGTCCTCACACTCCTCCTCCTCTTCTTGATCACCAACGTCATCCTACAAACCACCATCCTATGCTGCCTAACTACACTTTCCCCAGTCACCACTTTGCAGTCTCCAAGGTTATGATAAAAATGGATTCCTGTTGATAAAGCGACAACAATTCTAATGAACACAAAAACTGTGAAACTAAGCCACCAGAACCTCTCTGTGTTTCTCTATTCCTGGCCACAAGTCAACAGTCTCACTCCAAGTTGTGGACCCTAAAAGCTGCTACTACTCCCAGCCTACTATAGTCAAGGACCCACTTACATCCCCCGACACTAACTGCCTCTCTATTCCTGGCCACAAGTCAGTCTCACTCCAAGTTGTGGACCCTTGAAAGCTGCTACTACTCACAGCCTACTATTATATGTTGAATTTATTTTGCTGTGTTATGTATTGATGGCCAATACTTCCTCAAACTGTATCATACATTGCCATTCCCCCATTTCTTTCCACTTCATCCCCTCCTTTCTTGCTCAAGATATCAGTCCTGCAGCTCCTGTCTTGTCCTCCTAATCGTTAGTTTATCCTGTTCTGCTTTCTCACCTACCATCTATCCAACTGTAATTATTTAACTGCCTCGCCCTCTTTACTGTAACTTCCACCTCCTATCTGACCATGTTCTCCACTCCCCTTCTCCACCTTCCAAACTTTATTTTATTTAATTTTTTATTTAGTTTATTTTAAGGCCCCATCTACAGTCATTCCATTACATACAATAAAATAGCATAAATAATGTATTTTCCTTCTGTTTAATTGTTGAAGCTTTTACAAAATAGGCAGCATTTTATTTAGATTGTTTTTCTAGACATTTGGACATTCGCGTCTGCCTCACTATATTGCTGCTTCTTTCCCATGGTTCCATCTGCTTAAACTCGAAGTGAAACCGAATGATGTGTTTGCTCCCCCCATTTCTCCAACACTACTCCCATGATCTTTGTGAATTTTAAAAGCTGCACTCTACTCTCCCGCACCTTTTCCCGTTGTCCTTCTTAAGTGCCTGCCTTTCTCTCAATGGCGATGTGTGAGTAAATAAACAAAAAAGAACGCACGAAGGTGTAATCCAAGCTGAGACTACTTATTAAGCACTTTCTTCAACAAAATACTTATGACTTCTTCAGAATAATACCACTTGTGAATGAACTGTTTATATAGCCAAACTAATTCATTTGCACATAAAACGCCAAACAATGAATCGATTAAAGTGTCTGACAATTAAAGCAGCAACATTCCATACATACTAGTCACACAATGTAAAACCTCTTATAAAACTTACAAACAATATATTGCAATGCATAAAAAACACACCACTTGAATGACATTAAAAAATATATAAGTACATCAAAATAATAATAACTGTTTTAACATTAAACATGAAAATCAGACTTGGGTTTTAAATAACTTGCAAGGGATACAACTTCATTCAACCCTGGGGGATTTGTGGCAGTAACCCTGAGTTGCCACATTAATTCTTTATACTCAAGGAACAATTCACTTGGTCCACCTCTCTCATTAACTTCAACATGTTCAAGTACAGTAAATTTAAAACTGTGGTCAGAAAAATTATTAAGATGTTTAACAAGGGCATTATTAATATTGCCCTGTTAATATCATAAACATGTTGGTATATACATGTCCTAAAAGTGTTTTTTGTTTTTCTTATGTAATATCTATGACATTCCTGGCACAAATCATTCTTAGTCCCACAGTTACATTTATAACGGCATCTAATTGTTCCATATTGGGGGATGTTAATGCTGTTACCTTCTAGGAAGTAGTTACATTGCGAACAATTCTTAATACGTGTCCTTTTTATGTACCACTAAAGGCTTGCCCCCTAACTTACTTCCCACTTGTTTATCGTTTTTTAAAATAAACCAGTTTTTTATCAATATATCTGTAATAAGTGGGAACTGGGGGTTGTATGTCATAATAAACGCATTATTGTATGTGTTGCTATTATTCCTGTCACATCCAATGGTGATGTTACTCACTGACTCACGTTCCTCTTCCTCTCTACCTAAACCCAACAATGGGTAAAAATGGCCAGATAGTCTCTTATTTGTGACTTCTTCTAAGATTGGCATAACAAATTCCTTAGGATATCCTCTTCTCAACAACATACCCAATAAAACATCCCTTTCTTTATAAAATGTATCCAAGCCACTGACCATCCTGGCCAGCCGTACCCTCTGTCCCTTTATAAGTGATCTTTTTTGGTACCAGGGTGTCCACTTTCAAAATGTAAAAGGGTGTTCAAGTATGTTGGTTTCCTATATATGGTGGAAATAAAATTCTTGGACTCCCTGTCCTTACTAATCTGGATGTCCAAGTAGTTGATAATGTCCAAATTAGTATCCATAGTAAAACATAGAAAAGGAGTATTAGAATAGAGGAAGGACTCAAAGAGCAAATTGGTTTATAGCTTAGATTTTGTTCCAAGATGTCAGCGTTGTTTTCGGGACTAATTTAAGTCTTCTAAAGTATTCCTTACTAAGTTTTATTCACATTTGTTCATGTTTTATTGTTGATCCTTCATCAGTTTCCAAATATTTATACAGTCCTTCTTGCTCAAGTTCTTTTATATCGCATTCTTGTCCCAAACTGATGTTTTCCTGGTGATGCAGTTTTCCTGCTTTAAAGGTTGCTTTTGCACACTTATCAAGACCAAATGACATTCTTATATCATCTGAAAATGTTTTGACAACTTGCAGTTGTGCTTTCAGTTCCTCATCTGATGAGCTATACAGTTTTAAATCATCGACAAAGAGAAGATGAGAAGTCTTTACACTTTGTTGTTTTCTACGAGCTAGGTTATAGCCATGGGCTAAGCTGTTAAGTAGACAGCTTAATTGGTTAAGGGCAAGGCAGAACAGCAGCGGTGACAGAGTCACCCTGGAATATCCCCCTTTGAATTTTTTTTCCTTGGAATAGTAATTTGTCCTTTATCATGGCTTAATTGCAAAGTGTCTGCCACTGTTTCATGGTCACTGTAATGTAGTCGATCAGTGTAAGGTGTATAAGAACTCTTTTATCTATGAATGTGGGATACTATCATGTGCTTTTTTGTAGTCAATCCATGCCATACTTAAATTCTTCAATGTTTTTCAGTTCTCCACTATGACTTTATTTAACAACAAATGATCCTTTGTTCCATATGACTTTCTTTTATTACCCTTTTGTTCTACTGCCATAATTGAGTTTTCGTCTGAATGACTATAAATTCTGTCAGCATCAATTCCAGTACTCCTATATTTGTTTTATTTTGGTTACTCCTATATTTCTTTTATTTTGGTTACTCCTATATTTGTTTTATTTTGGTTACCCCTATATTTGTTTTATTTTGGTTACTCTTATATTTGTGACTGTCATGTATTTGAAGATTTCTGTACTGTGTTACTTATACTTTAATAGTTGTTTTGTATGGAGCTTTTCCTCCTGGGCTTACACTGAAAAAGAGCACATGTTCAGCTGGACATACCTGGTTAACAAATATCAAAATAAAATTAAATAAAAAAAATACTTGTGGCAAACTCAGAATAAGTCTTTTTTTTTTTTTTGCAGGGAGGCAAGACCCCTCCATTCTTCATGTGGAGGGGGGGGCACTGCCACACCCCCAAACTTATTTATACCAACTCTGAGATCAAACAAAAGTGGAGACATGAGAAAACCCTTACTATCACCAAAAGTAGTTTCAGGGAATCTGATTCAGAATTTCTCCATTCACTTAGAATGCCATCAATTTATTGATACATTCTCAATTAAACGTCTGTCTAAGTAAAAGTGTAAACACTGCTCTTCCCTTTGGTTTCATTGATTAAGTTTGAACTATGCAAAATACACCAGTCAAAGCTTCAGCTAAAATAAAAAAAAAAGTTTTTGCAGGTGAGGCAATGTGGGAGGCTTTGCCAACACAAATATTTATTTATATATAGTAATTTCATAGGCAAAATCTTGCAGAGAAAAGAAAAAAGTTCACTCAAATGGAATCATTGTGCTGAACAAATGGAAACCACAATAGCAGTGACTTCTTTTTAGAGGAGATTTGGGTGTTCAATCCTGAGCTGACCTTAATGAGTTTAAGGATTTGGTATTTCAATCCTGAGCTGAACTTAATGAGTATAAGGATTTGGGAGTTCAATCCTGAGCTGACCTTAATGAGTTTAAGGATTTGGGAGTTCAATCCTGAGCTGAACTTAATGAGTTTAAGGATTTGGGAGTTCAATCCTGAGCTGACCTTAATGAGTTTAAGGATTTGGGAGTTCAATCCTGAGCTGACCTTAATGAGTTTAAGGATTTAGGAGTTCAATCCTGAGCTGACCTTAATGAGTTTAAGGATTTGGGAGTTCAATCCTGAGCGGACCTTAATGAGTTTAAGGATTTGGGAGTTCAATCCTGAGCTGACCTTAATGAGTTATATCTTCTCCTGCTTACTCCCTACAAAAAGCCAGCATTAGACATCCACAAACACTCATGGCTGCAGGGCCCCTCCACCCCATACATTGTGTCAGGATGGGGGTCTACAAAAGCTGCAGTTGTTAAAGAAATGTCTCTGAAACCAATTTATTTGTTCAGTTTCCTACAGAATGCTGTAGCCTAAACAGAGTCACATCAGGACTCTAATTCGGGTAAAGCTGGTAAATGGTGGGAGAATCAATGAATGGTGAATTAATTAATTAATGTGAGATCAGTGACAGAGACTGGTTGCCCACAGCATCTGATCTCAGTGCTTAATTGGGGTTTTAATCCTAATCAGACTCTCCTCTCTTTAAGGATGTTTTTCTCAGGAAATGTTATCAAAGTACTGACAGAATATTAGATATACCCCCCTGGGCAGTGGTCACAGTACACACTGCCCATAGAAGTGATACACTCATGTTTTTTTTAAGTAATTATACAGTGACTGGGGCTGGATTCAGGGACTGCTGTGAAAGAGCAGCGATTGGAAATATGATTTTGTGGAATGTGCCTGATTTTACCTCATATTTTAGGATTGTTCATTGCAAAATGTGTGGCTTTCTGACAAATCATTTGAAGACTGCAGATACTAGATACTTACAGATATTTGAATTTCAGACATAACCCTCAATGTCGAAATGCAAGAATCAGAGATAAAGCTAACAGATAATGAGTATAAAATATTCAAAATCAGTAGCAGAATTTAAATATTATTCTTACATACTTAAAAAGTTGCTAGAATAATAGATTTTCCATTAGCATACAGTTTCTGAAGGATATGACATGCTCCGTTATATTTCACTTTGTTTCTGATTCTTGATCTAAGAGGTTGAGAAGTGAAACAATTTCTTTCACTTTTATTGTTATTGTGCATTGGTACACAGATTACCTCACGCCCCTGTGAGGTAATCTGTGTATGTGAAAGCAAAAGACAAAACAATGGCTTGCTGTAGGTGGGGGAAGAACTATATGACTGCAACAAGCTGCAAAACATTACTGTGATGATTACTTCACCCTCAGCACAATCATCAGTTCTTATAAGACAAGAAAATTGTACAGAGGAAGTGGCCATCTTTTTTTGTGACATACAGGATGTGTGTACATATGCAAGTGACCAGACAGCTGGATTCTCAGAGGCAGAGGCAGGGAATGTGTGTGTGTGTGTTTCTGTGGCTATGCAACCTTGTTTCAAGACTGCTAGTCTTTGTCTATCTTTCTGATACCCTACCCAATCATCCCACACAACAAGCTAATTTTAATAGGCCAGCTTTCCTACCAAATACAAATAGACCCACCCCCACCCCACTTGTCAAGGATTACAGAAAATGCTCACATACTTAACTGGAAAGGAATCTTGTCTGCAAATCCTATACAATCACATCAAGCTTTCCATATCCTAAGAAAATCAACTAGGATAGCTGCAAACAGTGCAAAGGCCATGTTCCTGAGAGAAAAATAAGGGGCTTATTATTTTAAGCCAAAGATCTTCTAGAAAGAAATAAACAAAAAAACTGACAGGTACTATAAGTAGTTAATTTACTAACAGAAAGTTCATTCACCTCCCCACAAGCATAGCTCTGCCAATGACTACGGGCAATTCCTACAATCTGTCAAACAGCTTTCCTGCACACTGTCCTGCCGGTCATCAACCATACATTACTTCTCCACATCAGCAGTACCTATTCCAGACAGCCTTCCTGCACACTGCCCTCCCGGTCATCAGCCATACATTACTTAGGGTCTATATTACGTGATCAAAGACACTTTTCTTCGAACGCGTAATATTCAAACCCAAAACATCGAAAACACTAAACTGCGAATGGCCATGTCCGCAAATTTTTTCCTAGGGTAAAAATTCAAGAGGCCACAAACAAACAGCACAAACTTCACATTCTTAACCAAGTGGGAGGCTTTGCCCCCCACCACCCCTAACTAAATTACCAACGCCGAGATCACTCAATGTTGGGGAAAAGGGCAAACCACGAGAACGGGCAACTGATTTTTTTCCCTAGGAAAAAATTTGTGGGCATGGCCGTTCACAGTTTAGTGTTTTCGATATTTTGGGTTTGAATATTACATATTTGAAGAAAAGTGTCTTCGATCACAAAATAGGGAACCCATTACTTATCCATGTCAGCGGTACCCATTCCATTACTGTGAGCCTTTCTGCACACTGTCCTGCCAGTCATCAGTCACACCGTACTTATCCATGTTAGCAGTACCCATTCCAGACAGCCTTCCTACACACTGTTCTGCCGGTCATCAGCCACACCGTACTTATCCATGTCAGCAGTACCCATTCCAAACAGCTTTCCTGCACACTGTCCTTCTGGTCATCAGCCATACATTACTTCGCCACATTAGTATTACCCATTTCTTAAAAATGGGGTTAAGACAGCACTATTATCAGTGCATCATTGTTTTCACTCTGAGCCTAATGGCATGAAGATATTAAAAGAATTTGCCATGAGTATATCTGGAAAGCAGAGTCTCCTCAGATCCCCTGGAATGCATTATTTAAAGACAGATCTCAGGTCCAACTCAAAGTGCTTCATGCTCAGCTGAACTTTAAGTATCTCCAGAATCTACTGCAACTTGAGCATTTCAAGTAACAGAAGCTTTAACAAGATTATAACACTGATCATTCAGACTCAGGTAAGCAGCTGATTAGACTAGACATTGTATTTATCAATGTCCCATCTACAAATATATGATCAAATATTAAAAGAGATCCTGGCACAAATTATCTTCAATGAGATTCTGTTGCCCTCATGTATGTATAGTCAGCTTGGATCCTTGATTAGCAGCCTTGCTTTCAAGATTTAATTAGGAACTTATCACCCCAATACAAAGTCAATGATTTATTCATTGCAATAAATCACTCTTCATTTAAATCCTCATTTTTACAAATTAATACTGTCAAAGCAGCTTTCAAAATGTTAGAAACCACTTTTCCATTAAAGAATTTACTTAGAGAGACTAATCAACTCATGACAAGAGTTTACCATATTGTGAATGAACAGCTCAGCAAAAATGAGTTAAAGAATCTGGACAAGAGGTTATAGAAAAGAACTTTGGTTACAAACCTAGGGAAAACAGTGGCCACTATTAAAATCCGCAGGAAACTTTGTTATAACATTCAGTACAGTAGCACATTTTGGTAATAAACATAGAAAGAATACTGCTGACTTAAAATCATGTTATGTAAATCAATATATTTCATAGAGCATAACTAATCACCAATCACTGATCACTATCACAGCTTAAAAAAAGATATATAAGGCACCAGGTTTCTGCTGTTGAAGTTGTAATATCCAAGTGGGACTGTCTAACTATGATTCCCTCCAATATATATATATATATATATATATTTATAGTATAATCCCAGGAAATACACTTTCCTACACAAACAAAAATGTAATAATAGTACTTACTGTTTTAATAGTATTATATGCTAAAGCATTTATGCCAGCTTCTCCTGCTGCTATAAGGATTATTTCATTAGTACAAATTTAATTTTAATTGATAGTGGCATTTTTAAGACTTAATTTTTATGTAAATTTAAATATGACATAGTAACAGAGCAAAGCTCTAGCACAAGGCCCTAACCCTACAAGTTTACTGATAATTTTGTCATTGTATAATAGCTTGTGGTCACTACATCTGACCTCGATACAGCAGGAGCTCTGCCACAAGGCCCTAATCCTGCAAGTTTACTGTTAATTTTGTCATTCTATAATAGCTTGTGGTCACTACATCTGACCTACAGCAGGAGCTCTGCCACAAGGACCTACACCTACAGGCTTACTGAGACTTTAGTCATTGTATAATGTAAGCACATCTACCATGAAGAACCTTGGTGTGTATTAACTGTAATCCCTCTAATGCATGCTTGTTCTGTGATTGAAGGTCTCTGTGAAGTAATATGAGCACTCTAAGGACATTTTACTAAGTTGAGCACTGTCCCTTTTTTCTTAACCAGAAGACTATGCTGCATATGTCAGTTATTTAGCCAGAGGAAATGATAGAAAACCTGTTTTACTTTGCATCTCTTTGTTAATTGCTTTGTACTGGATATAAACTTTTTTGACCTGAGGCTGCAATAAATGTTAGAAGCATAAGAAATAAAACTGCTGAACTATATACCTGGATTACCCAACACAAGTCTGACATTCTCCCTGTAATGGAAACTTGGCTTCAACCCATTATAAATTACTCCAAAGTTATACCTCCTGGCTATAATATTATCCATAATGACCATATAAAGAGGAAAAGTGGTGGAATTACTTCAGTATTACCCAACACCTACCATATTTCCCCTCACAGCAAACCAACACCAACGTTCAGTTCAGCAGAGCTTCTTATTGCTCTCCTCAAATTAAACAAATATAAACAAATATAAACAATTATAAACAATTATAAACAAATATAAACAATTATAAACAAATATAAACAATTATAAACAATTATAAACAAATATAAACAATTATAAACAATTATAAACAATTATAAACATATATAAACAATTATAAACAATTATAAACAAATATAAACAATTATAAACAATTATAAACAAATATAAACAAATATAAACAATAATAAACAATTATAAACAAATATAAACAAATATAAACAATTATAAACAATTATAAATATAAACAAATATAAACAATTATAAACAATTATAAACAAATATAAACAAATATAAACAATTATAAACAAATATAAACAAATATAAACAAATATAAACAATTATAAAAAATATAAACAATTATAAACAATTATAAACAAATATAAACAATTATAAACAAATATAAACAAATATAAACAATTATAAACAATTATAAACAAATATAAACAAATATAAACAATTATAAACACTTATAAACAAATATAAACAATTATAAACAAATATAAACAAATATAAACAATTATAAACAAATATAAACAAATATAAACAATTATAAACAATTATAAACAATTATAAACAACTATAAACAATTATAAACAATTATAAACAAATATAAACAAATGTAAACAATTATAAACAATTATAAACAAATATAAACAATTATAAACAATTATAAACAAATATAAACAAATATAAACAATTATAAACAATTATAAACAAATATAAACAAATATAAACAATTATAAACAATTATAAACAAATATAAACAATTATAAATAATTATAAACAAATATAAACAATTATAAACAATTATAAACAAATATAAACAATTATAAACACTTATAAACAAATATGTATTACTGTTCTTTACATCCATCCTGGTGACAATTCATCTATATTAAAAGATATCCTACATTGGATACCCATAACATTTCCACAATAACAAATACTACTAGGTGGTGTGAATGTCAGCTGGTTGCACATAAACTCTAACTCCTATACATCTAGCATGAACTTTTATGGTTTCACACAACTAATTAATAACCCAACACATTACAGCAAGACATCACATTTCCTGTTAGACTGGATCCTAGCATCAGCCCCTAGTAAATACATCACCACAGGTACAATGTCAGGCTGTCTCAGAGATCATCTCACAATATGTATGACCAGACATCTCACACATCCACTTAAATAGCATATTTATAAAACAACACACAACCTTTCCAAGTTTAACCCAGAAATGTTCATTACTACACTCCATTAACTGGAACTTCCTAAAAAGCCTCCCCTTAGAAGATGCTGTAAATTAATTCAATATAACTTTTCTAAAGCTCCTAAATAGCCTTGCACCTTCTAGAATGAAGAGATTAAAAACAAATAATGGAATTTTGTTATCCAAACAAAGTAAAATGCTAATGCAGGACAGAGAAAAAGCATGGAAAGAGAAAGAGTGACAAAAATATAAAATAAATAAAGTGAACCACTGCATGAAAGGAGAACCACCACACCAAAAAAGTGAAAACCTTTATCTGCAAAAACACATGGAATTCTACAAACTGTAGTTAAGCGCTTTTGACCACAAATGAACGGTCTTCATCAGAACACTCAATACAAAGAAAAGCCCCTTTAAATAATCACATGATCAAGTCATTAGCCAATAAAAACATCAAGCTGTAGTGACACGTAAAACAGCAATCCTATACACATTTAAAGGCACATATACATTGACAATAATCTACAATAGTCATTTGCACTTATCATACTGAAATTTTCTGTTAAGTACTACTTTATAATTCACATGGTTGTTTAACCCAGGCACATTGCATGTACTTAAAATAATATGCCATTTAAACTCTTTAAAATCTAACTAAATTTCTTTGTCACCATTAAAATCATTGGGTATGAAGTCAATCACTTTGAAAAAATATTTTTTGTTATTATTGCATTCTAAGAAATGCTGTGCTGAGTGACTGTCTATGTTTCCCATTCTAATGGCATATGAATGCTTGTATATCCTCTTCTTAAGTTGCCTACTGATTTTTCCTATATAAAATCAGAGATAGTAACAGCACTGGGCTAGGTATATGACAAAGATAGAATCACAAGTAAATTTCCCCGGAACTTGCCACACCTTTTTAGTTGAATGAACTTCAAAGGAAGACCCTTCTCCTATGTACTTACAAAAATTGCAATTGTGACATTTAAAAGTGCCCCTCGTCCCCCCTGTCTCATTCCTGTAATTGTTTTCCAATAAATCTTTGAAATTTCTTCCTCTTTTGTTGATAAACAAGGGGGACAGTCCTACTAATGTTTTTAAATCATTGTTTGATTCTCGAATTCTCCAGTTGTTCCTAATAATGTTTTTAATATTGCTATCTACTGTGAACACCAGAGGCATAGAGACGCACCAATCCTGCTCGTGATGATTATTCAAATTCGATACCTCTTGAGCAGTGCCACTTTTGATAATACTATTAGCCACAGTCCTAGGATAGCCTCTTTTTTTAAACCTGTCATTCAATTCACAGGCGTACCTGTCTAAAAGTGTGACATCTGTGGTGAGTCTCTTTAACCTGACTAGTTGTCCCTTCACAATGCTGTGCTTCACATAAGTGGGATGCATGCTCATGTAGTAAAGCAATGTATTGCTAGCCGCATTTTTGTAACTAA
Organism: Protopterus annectens; assembly: GCF_019279795.1. Taxonomy (NCBI): domain Eukaryota; kingdom Metazoa; phylum Chordata; order Ceratodontiformes; family Protopteridae; genus Protopterus; species Protopterus annectens. Next base: position 7,618,435 of record NC_056747.1, on the reverse strand, counting down.
TCACAGAACCCAAAAAAACTGCTTTGTCTAGCTTTAAATACATCTAAATCCAAAAAGAAAATCTTGTGCAAATTACAAAATTGGGAGAATTCCAAAAAAAAGAGGTGCTCCTATTCATACTGTTAACAAACCCATCCAGCTCTGTATCAGTTCCCTTCTACACAAAAACAAATCATCAATGAACCAGTAATACAAAAACACCCAGTCCCAACCTTCCAACGTGCAAAAAATCTTGGTTTCCCAAAATGTCATAACCAAATTAGCATAGTTAGGGGCCATTCTGGCTCCCATGGCCCCACCCCTTTTTTGATAAAAATAGTCACCTTCAAATCCCAAAAAAATGTTCGTAAGAACCTGTTCCATGCTTTCCAACAAAAATTTGCATTCTTCCACTTCAAATTCATTGCTGGTGACAAGCAAATTGCCTACCCACTCCATCCCTACATCGTAGGGAATGGAAGTGTGCAAAGACTTCACATCTACCGTGACTAATAAAGCATCCTTGCCAATTACATTACCCTTAATAAAAAATATAATTGTTTGTAATTTTCTTGTAAAAAACGGTTTACTATCAAATGGTCGATTGCCACTCCATCGAACGTCAGATGGTCGACATCGGAAGGTCGGATATATCGAATGTCGAAGTCGAAATATCAATCTAGGAACGGTATTACCATGGGTTGAGGTAGGAGTACGTATTAGTCGTACCTATGAACTTCTCCCCTACCTCGACCCATGGTGGAACCCATTTCGAGATTGTTTTCGATAAAACGGTTCGGCCTTCCGGTGTCGACCATCCGACGTTCGATGGAGTGGCAATCGACCATTTGATAGTAAACCGTAAAAAACATCATCTTGCAACAACAATTTCATGTTAAAAACATAATCCAGTGTGTTAACTACTACCACGGCACTCCCTTTGTCTGCTTTCATAACATGGATAGACGTGTCCTTCTGTAACACAGTAAAACATGTCTTTCCTCTAACGACAAATTGTGATACTTGTTCTTACATTTGCTGTTCAGCAAGTCCCTAATTTCCTTCTCACACATCTCCTCAAATGCTCTAATAGAGGGGTGCATGGGTGGACTGAAAACACTTGGAACTACAAAGTCACCTTTTTTGTCCAAAATTTTGCCATCAAAAAATGTCTTAGGTTGAATTTCTGTACATAACCCTTTAAATCAATTAAAGTGCTGACTAAATCCAATCTCTAAGAGGGAACAAATGAAAAGCCCTAACTCAGAACACCTTGTTCCTCCTGTGTCAATAATCTGTCAGATAAATTGTAGATTTTGAATTCAGATGGCATTGCCTTCTTACATTCGAAGTTGTACTGTTCCCCCTTCTCGAAACAGAGGATACGTCTCTCTCAGTGGTTGCCAATTGGCCGTTTTTACCCATTGTTGCTTTGCTGCCCTCTCTTCTCTTTTCCCCAAGTTGGTTTGGTTCGTCATTTTCTATGAAATGTTCTTGCTTCTAAATGTAAACGTTGCCATGTTAAGCATTTCAGCATGTGCATATTATTCTCAAATTCTCTTAGTGCTATCAAAAAGTCATTATAATCATTTGGTGTAGATTGTGAAGATGTAGGAATATTACATTCAAACATCAGTTTTAAAAGAGGGTTTTCTTGTATCTGAATAATTCTGTTCCATTTCTCTTCCAGGTGGTTAGAGTTAGAGTTATATTCTAATTCCGCCTGAGTGCCTTTCTTGATAATACAACCATTGAAGTCACTTGTCATAGCAAATTATTAGGGGTGATAGTGGATGATAAGCTTATATTTGACTTGTATATAGAAAATTGCATAAGAAAAACTTATCAGAAACTAGGGTTGCTTTACAAAACCAAACACTTTCTCACTGACACAATTAAAACTACATTTGCCACTACTTATCTCCTCCCCACACTTCTTTATGGTGCTCCCATCCTTACTAACCTCCAGGCATGACAAGCTACACTTGTCACTACTTATCTCCTCCCCACACTTCTTTATGGTGCTCCCATCATTACTAACCTCCAGGCATGACAAGATACACTTGGCACTACTTATCTCCTCCCCACACTTCTTTATGGTGCTCCCATCCTTACTAACCTCCAGGCATGACAAGCTACACTTGGCACTACTTATCTCCTCCCCACACTTCTTTATGGTGCTCCCATCCTCACTAACCTCCAGGCATGACAAGCTACACTTGACACTACTTATCACCTCCCCTCACTTATGTATGGTGTTCCCATCCTTGCTAACCTCCAGGCATGACAAGCTACACTTGGCACTACTTATGCCCTCCCCACACTTCTTTATGGTGCTCCCATCCTTACTAACCTCCAGGCATGACAAGCTACACTTGTCACTACTTATCTCCTCCCCACACTTCTTTATGGTGCTCCCATCCTTACTAACCTCCAGGCATGACAAGCTACACTTGGCACTACTTATCTCCTCCCCACACTTCTTTATGGTGCTCCCATCCTTACTAACCTCCAGGCATGACAAGCTACACTTGTCACTACTTATCTCCTCCCCACACTTCTTTATGGTGCTCCCATCCTCACTAACCTCCAGGCATGACAAGCTACACTTGTCACTACTTATCTCCTCCCCACACTTCTTTATGGTGCTCCCATCCTTACTAACCTCCAGGCATGACAAGCTACACTTGGTACTACTTATCCCCTCCCCACACTTCTTTATGGTGCTCCCATCCTTACTAACCTCCAGGCATGACAAGCTACACTTGTCACTACTTATCTCCTCCCCACACTTCTTTATGGTGCTCCCAACCTCACTAACCTCCAGGCATGACAAGCTACACTTGTCACTACTTATCTCCTCCCAACACTTCTTTATGGTGCTCCCATCCTTACTAACCTCCAGGCATGACAAGCTACACTTGTCACTACTTATCTCCTCCCCACACTTCTTTATGGTGCTCCCATCCTTACTAACCTCCAGGCATGACAAGCTACACTTGTCACTACTTATCTCCTCCCCACACTTCTTTATGGTGCTCCCATCCTTACTAACCTCCAGGCATGACAAGTTACACTTGGCACTACTTATCTCCTCCCCACACTTCTTTATGGTGCCCCCATTCTTACTAACCTCCAGGCTTCAAAAAATAAATTTGCAGCGAATACCTCTTTCACAACCAACCACTGTATAGCACTAAAAAGCCTAAACTGGTTAGAACTGCCTCATCAATTAACATAGACATAGCTTCTTACCACCTACAAAATTATCCCACATCCATCTGCCTGTCCAGCACTAAAAAACACATAACACAGCTATGTTTCCAGTCAGTCATTGCAATCTAATGGCCAAAATCTCCTGTCTGTCTAAAAACCTATCAAATCTGCTGGGCATTGTCTGTACTCGTACAAGGGTACTAAGGTCTAGAACTCCTTACCAGTATCCATCAGGTCTACACCCTCCCTCTCATCTTTCAAAACCACTCTCAAAGACTTCCCAACTAAAGTCTGGCAATGCTCTTGATCAAAACCAGGATAAACTACATCCCTAAATGTGAACGAATACCTTTTCATTCCTTAAACCCCATTACTCTCTCATCTTCACTTACTTCTTTACTTCTATCGAATTCCCTTTCTTGACTTTCTCTTTAAATATACCATAAACCTGTTTTTCCCCTCACATCATATTACAATTCCTGTTTGTATTAGACTAACTTACCTTTAATTTCTCTACAAATTGTCTAAAAGTTTTATAAATATTAAACAATTGCCATATAACTTGTATCAAATCTTAAACAGTTTTATATTATCACTAATTTGCTATAATTATTTAAACTGCAGATGTTTTTGTTTTATTTTTGAAGATTGTAAAATTATTGTTCTTAAAATGTTTTGTAATAATTTGAAGGTTTTCTTTCCGGGCCTCCACTGAAAATGGGCTTCTACCTAGTCAGACTTTCCTGGTAATCAAATGTCAATGTTGTTGTGTCTTTCTGCTTTTCCCGGTTAGGGGTCGCCACAGTGGAAACTCCGGTCCACTAATAATTGGCAGTAGACTTTTACGTGCTGAGTTGCCGGCCCTGATGCACAACCTTCAACGAAGGTACGCCCATTCATGCATGTCTCCACACAGAAGACACTCTAGCTGAGAATCGAACAGGACAACGTCTTACTGTGAGGTGACAATGCTACCGCAGCACCACCACCGCAGTACAGTAATCAAATGTCAATAAATAAATAAATACATACATACATACATACATATATAATTTTTTAAATTTGCTTTGAAAGAGGAGGATTAGATGATTACAATATTGCAGTGCATGAAGCACTCTGATTACGCTCTAATATTTGGAAAAAGACAAATTAGTTATGTGCTAGAGTGTCGCAAGTCCGATCTTAACAAATATCAAACACCCCCTGCTAAAGTTGTTAATATTAGGTCTCAGGCTAGGCAATGAAATATGCCAATACAAATGACAGTAGCAGAATTAAAGATTGGTTTCTGCCTAGTGCCTGTTGATAACATATCCCTGACTTCCTGTTCTTAATTTCGAAGTTGCTAGAATAACATAATGTGTTTGCCAGATTTACTGAAAGATTCAAAATCTGAAACCTAAATATATGTTGTTATTTTCTTTAGTGTCTTCAGCCCTCATTAATTTGTCCAAAAACACAGACTTTATGAGGAACAGACCAAACATATAAGACAAAAGTCTGGACAGTTGAAAGGCACAGAAAGTGAGTTTAAACATAAGGGGCAGTGTTACATTACCTTTCTGAAAGTGCTCGCTAAGTGGTTTACGCTTTGAAAGCCAGTAAAACACTTAGCATTTTTTTACTGTAACTTACAAAGAATTCTGAGCGTTTAACCAATGCTAACCTAATATCTCTCTCAATATGAATTCCTTGGCATCCACGTCTTTTAACATATAATAACGTGGTTAGCAATGGCAAACTGCTGAGAATCCTCTATACTGTTGATTTTGAATACTCTTTCTGAACAAAAATGTAAAAGAAAAGGATAAAGACAAAACAGTAACAAAACTGTTAAATATTTGCTTTGTGTTGAATTCACTATTTTCAGTTATTGCTTATGTTACAAGAAGCATAAATGTCATAAATTTACACCATCATTATCAGGCACAACCCTGCTAGATTCGAGAGGAGAGCCCTATTCATTGCTAGAAAAGAGAGGCCTGAACTTTTATGTGTTACTACTTGAAGATGTATGAGGTTAGGCATCTTACAGTCCTGGTGATAACTTGTTTAATATTGTTCTGGTGTTCCTAACAATTTATAGGTTCATAGGTTCATAGGTTCATACTAGACTATCTGCCCTGGGGCAATTATAAGCCTAGCCTGATTCTGTATGGCTTATGCCACCCCTTGATTTGAGTTTCTGTGCCCTTTTTAAGGTTTAGTTTACTGTGCCTCTGTCTAATAGTGACACGCGAGTAATCCCTGGGACAAACCTACGATCCCCCATCCACTTATCGAGATTCTTCTTGAAGAGATTCAGTGAGGTGCTCTGCCTCACATGAACTGGAATTCTATTCCAGAGTGAAGGGAGCCTCTGGGTTATGAACCTGTCCCTCCAGCAAGTTCTATTTACTTCTGTGCTGAGGTTCAAGTCCCTCGAGCATGTGGCTCTAAGGGATTTAGATTTACTGAGGTGGAGCATGTCCATTAATTCTGGATTTGACATAGCTTTGTATGTCAGGCATAGATCGCCTCAAGTAGGCGGTATGCAACTGAGTAGAGCTGGAGTTTTTAACCGAGCAGCATATGGCATCTGTTTGAGACCCTTGATCCTCTTGGTGAGATACTTTTGGGGTCTTTCTAATTGCTGCAGGTGTCGGGTAAGGTACATCCCAAAAGGGGCATTGTATTCTATGATGGGCCTGATGAGGGATGAATAAAGGGGCACGATTACCTCTCTTGATCTAGATGTGAAACCCTTCGTGATGAGGTGGGCTATGTAGAAGGTCTTTCTAACCACTTTGGCAATGTGGTTTTCAAAGGAGAGATTGCTATCAACTTGGGTCCCCAGGTCCCTAATAACTTTCTCTGTACTTAATGGGTTTCCGCCTATGTGGTAATTTGTGGACACATTGTTTTGCCAAAGGGTATGACTATACATTTTTTGGCATTTAGCTTTAAACCATGGTGCTGGCACCAGTTATCTGTCTCTGTGAGACCTTTTTGAAGGATGTTTGTGTCAGCTGGAGAGTTGATTATGGCGCCCAGTTTGCAGTCATCTGCGAACTTGGTGAGCCATAGTCCTCCCACATTTGCCTGTACCTCGGAAATGTATATACCGAACAAGAGTGGTCCCAGGACAGAACCCTGTGGGATGCCACTTGTGACCAGTTTCGAGTCTGACATGGCTCCAGCAACTCTCACTCTGTGGGTTCTGTCTTTGAGCCAGTTTGTGACACATCTTGTGACATAGGGGTTTATATTTAAGCTGGATAGCTTATCTATGATGCCCGAGTGGGGTATTGTGTCAAATGCCTTTGCAAGGTCCAGATAGGCTGTGTGGACTACCTTCCCTTCATCTATGGCTTTGGTGACTGTTTTGAAGAAGCCAACCAGGTTCAAAAGGCAGGATCTGCCCTTGACAAAGCCGAACTGGGTAGGATCTAGTGTCTGTAGGTCCCCAATGTCTTTGTTTCTGAGCTCCATGATGATCCTCTCCATAGCCTTGCAGACTAAGCTAGTCAGGCTTATGGGGCGATAGTTTCCAGGGTCCGTAGAGGCTCCACCTTTGTGGAGTGGGACCACTGTTGCTGTACGCCATTCTGTGGGCACATATCCTGTAGTGAGGCTGAGATTGTATAGATGTTTTATTTGAGGGATTAGTTCCTCTTGGAGTTCATGTAGGACACAACCTGGGACGCCATCTGGTCCCATGGAAGCAGTGTTTTTTGCTTTGGAGAGGGCAGCCTTCACCTGAGCATCTGAGATGTTTGGGAGGCAGCCCTCTGCCGGGATAGATACTTGCTCTTTTGGGGGGGGAGTTTGCACTGAACCTGTCTGCCAGGATATTGGCGATGTCTGTGGGTTCAGTGTATTTTATGTCATTTAGAATCAACTCAGAACAAGTCTGGGAGTTGCATCCCAGGTTTCTAACATAACTGAAAAAGCCTTATGATTGTCTTTGGTGTCCTGTGCAATTTTTCTCTCGAAGCTGGCCTTGGAGGATTTTATGAGGGATCGTAATTTTTTGCTAGTACTGATCAGAGATGCCTTCCCTATAAGGGATTTTGCTCTATCATGTAGTAGCTTCCTCCTTCTGTTGTACAGTTTATTTATGGCAGGGGTCCACCAGACTGGACCCCTGCCTTTGGATGATTGGGTCTTGGTTTTGTTTGGGATAGCATGATCCATGCATTCCAGGAGATGTCCGTAGAATGCATTTATATAGGATTCTGCAGTTTGGGCTGTAGTTTCCACTGGCCCTGGGACCTTGAATGATTCCACTTTGGTTTTGAGAAGTGAGAAATTCACTTTTGAGAAGTTTTTCACTGTGGTTTTCTGGGCTGGGGGTGGGGTCGGGATGTGGACATCCAGTGAAATTAATTTATGGTCTGATCTTACCAATGAGGGATATACTTCTGGTGTGGAGCACAGAGTCCCCATGTTGGTAATGATCAGGTCTAGTATGTTGTCCCCTCTTGTGGGAGGGGTGACTAGTTGTTCCATAGCATTTGAGTTTATAATTTCCAGGAATCTTTGAGCTAAGGTGCTGGGGCTTGAGTAGTGCTCCCAGTCAATGTTTGGGTAGTTGAAGTCACCCAATATAATGGTGTTCGGAGAGATCTTCATGTTCTCCAATGTTTTCAGGAAAGCCGAATGGGATTCCTGACTTTGAGAGGGTGGTCTGTAGGATGCTATAAACTGAAAATCAGTCTTGCCCACTGTTAGTTGCACATGGATGGTCTCCGATACTTCGTGCAATGCCACTAACCTGGAGGTGTGGATATCCTTGATAAATATGGAAACTCCCCTCCTTTTGTGGTTCGGTCCGGGTTTTGGGGCCGAAAAGCATGATATGAGGTATAGCCTGGTAGTGCTGGGGTGCTCTCTGGAGCCTTTAACCAGGTTTCTGTCACTGCACAGATATCGATGTTCTCCATACTGAGGAGAGCTTCGAGTGCGTGCATCTTGAGGTTAAGACTTCTGGCGTTTAGCAGCATTACCCTTAGTTTCTTGTTCCTTGTGCTGTCTATGGGGTGGGTTTGTCTTTTGAGCCTTGCCTAAAAAGGCACTATGGGGTGGCAAGAGCCTTTGCCAATATCCGAAAGCCCAGTGGTGACAGGTGCAAGCCGTCCCTAGCGAAGCAACGTGGCTTGTCGAGCATGTCATCCCAGGCTGACAGACACTGGATCCCCTTTGAATGACACCAAAATTTTAGCCAATTGTTAAAATCGATCATTTTGTCTTTGTACTGTGGCATCATTCTAGGTGAGGGTAAGATGCTGCTCAAGGTCAGGGTCATACCAGCCTGGGCTACATGATCAGAGAGCTCCTCTATGTCTCTTTTCATGTAGTCCAGGGAGGTACGTCTCAGGTCATTCACACCAGCATGTACAATGACTGAGTCATATTTGTATTTGCTTTGGAGTGACCTGAGTGCTTGCGTTATGTGTCGGATCCTAGCACCCGACAGGCAGCTCACCGTGACCTTCTCTTTATTCAGCCTGGTGAGCGGGATTTACACAAACTAATGTGCATACCATCCAGATCTGGTCAGAGAGGAGCTTACTGAAGCACATAATTGTTTTACAGTGAGAATATGATATAATAAAATCAATACAGATTAAAAAATATATATCTATAGTTTATTTTGGCCAGTTCCACCTATTGCAGCTGTACGTTAAAGAGGCCCATACCTTCCATCAGACCATATATCTAATTATGCCAAATAATGTAGCATAAAACATTTTTATTTACTCTTGCTAGCTGATGTAATGCCTTCTGTAGCAAGCCAACTACACAGAACATTATATTGGAAGAATGACAAATGACATGAGCAACATTATTTTGACATAGGGGCTGCAGGTTAGTAAAATGGCTAATGTGTTTGCATCCCAGACACAAGGTACAGGGTTTGATTCTCATCTTTGGGAGGGAGATTGGCTAAGGCTTTATGTGCCCCAAAGGGGCAGCTAGCCTAGTAACTATGAACCTAAATACAATTTAGAAAAATTGGCTTTAGTTTTCTGAAATATTTCCTGTAGATCTTTGTTTTCATTTGTTCATGTTCCTCATTTAATCTTTCCTCTGTTTCAAGATATTTGCATACTACCTGGTGTTTTCATTTATTTTATATAATTCGGCATTGTGATATTTTACTAAGATGTCATTTTTTTTCCGTAAATGCAGCCTTCACATTCTGTTTGTGCATCAAGTGAAAAAGTTGTACCCATTTGCAATTAGTCTTTCGATTATTTGGTAGAAGGAATGACGTTTTACACCGTCCACAAACAGAAGGTGAATGGTCCCTTGCGCCTTGCTTTGTATATTGGTTTCATTCTGTACTTGTGCGTCATGTTATGTAGCAGGTTCTTTAATGGATGATGAGCAAGACAACGCTGTAGATTTACTATCAATTGTGCCAAAAAGTACCTTGCTGAATTCGAAAACCAGGAACACTCATTTCATCATTTTTATAAATCATTAGTAAGGCATGTACTGTAGCTACAGAATGCAGGTTATTATATTATTATAAGCTATTATATCCTTATTTGCTATATAGAATGTAAATTGATTTCACAGTGGTAGATTCCTCTAAAAAGTAATTAATCATAAGACTGCTTAGAAAATACATTTTATTAAAACATACATGTAAAGATGGCTTTCAGATACAACCCCCCCCCCCCCACAAAATTAAACCATTTACATTGCGGAAAGCCATTATGTCTCACAGAATGGGGAATCCATAGCTAATACAACTCCAAGGAATCTGCATGTTCTGCAACGGGACCCCCCACCCCCAAATGTGGTGGCCACAAATTTCAAACAATTTGTCTCTTAAGTACTGTTTTCATTTATTTGATGTCACAACCAACAACCAGTCAGAAAACTGAACACATTCCAAGGTGTACAGACACAGAGTCTTTGATTGTGACTTTACATTATGGCTTTATTCTACAAGGTATGCCTTTCATCTATCACTGTTTTGTTCACTTACACACTTGTATTTCTGTCCAAGTGATTACGCCATCTTTCTGTATCAATTTTACTGTAGAGAAGAAATGTTGCATAGAGAAATGTTATTGGTTTGTAATTATTAAGCAGGTTCACAATTTACTAGGAATACATGTTTTCCATTTATCAATCATGTCTGTGACAGATGTGTATATAAATCCTTTCTTCTCACAAAGGAGTTGTCTCAATCTGTCCTTTTTAGCATTTTCTAAGCCTGCTATTTTGACATGTATCATACTTCTGTTACGATTCCACATTTCTTTTATGTTCAATAGATTCCACTTCAATATCTCACTCTAGAACGGATCATCTCCGACATATTTTTGTGGACAGCATCTCTGCTCTTCTTGTATTCCTCACTCATTCCCTACACTTTTTGGGCCATCTGTACACCTCTTTGTTTTTTTTAATTGTATTATGCAGTATGCTTTCTGAGTTTTCCAGCATAATCATAACAATTTAGGTTTATCTTGGAAATGATATACTTCAAATATTGATTTGTCTTAATTGTAGAGAATCCATATTTTATGCCTTTGTTATCACATCTCCTTCCTCAGATTCCTACTGTAGTTACACCCAGTTTCTTAACTCTTTTTCTTGTTGTTTCTAACTTGGCATTTCAAAGGTTGCAGTCACTGTCTCAAATATTTCTCTATATCTGGTCGATATTTTCCCTCAAATAACTCTCTAAATGAGTAAGAAATATTTTCTATTAACTGTAGGCTTTCATTTTCCTGTCTTCATAAAACCTTGCCTGGGTTTTCACGTGATTATTCTGTCAATGATTCTAAACATCTATTTGGTAGAAAATCTAAAACCTCAGTGTCCTGCTTTGGCTGTTGTCGTATTTAAGTACTTTAAGTCATTTAATGAGAGTTTGAACGTTGTCAACATTAGAAGCTTCACTCAAACCCTTCCACTTCAAAGTCCATTGGTTGGCTTCGAGCTATTGCTTTCTAAACTACAGAATTATTTACTGTTATTCACTGCATTCCATTTCTAAGTTAATGTTCAAATTTTTGATTTGCAAGATCCTGTAACCACAGATTACATAATCTCATTAAATAATTTAGGTTTAATTGATGAATATGTGCTACATCAGCTCCTTATTGAAATGTTGGCTCTCAAAATGCTGAGTACCAACAAGCTGGAAAAAAAAAATCCAGGAAAAGAACAAATGTCAAAAATCACTGTTCTCTTTTCAAATTCTTTTTACCTCCAACATTAAGGGAAAGCTCTCCATATACCCCAAATTTATAGATATACCAACTTCGAGATGGCTATACCTCCAAAGAATGGAAAATTCTGAGAAGTGGCATCTCAGACTCATATATGTAAGTCTGTTTTTCGGCCATTCATTCTCAGTATTTCAGGACTTGCTTTAGTTGGTACCAACATTTCAAATCATTACTGCTACATCACATCAAAAAAACGTTTTGTTTCTTGATCTCTGCCATCCTCCATTTAGGTGCTAATTATTTCATATGTGTATTTTTATCCCATGGTATTTCTTTCAGCTTTACTTGTTCAAAGTAAACCAGTCTTTCCTGACCATAATTATTATTTGTTTATTTTACCTAGTTGTAGTCTCAGGCTTGCATATGTATTCTTACTCCAGGTTTGGTAAAGTTTATTTCTGGCTCTGTGTAAATATTCTGTACCAACTTTTTATGGGTTCACAGGTAAGTACTAGGCTTGCTGCCCATATTGGCCATTTTAAGCCTAGCCAGTTTCCCTTTTTGTACTCAAAAGAGCCTATCATATTTGGTTATAGACTGGCCTTACCCATCCCATGGTCAATAATTACATGTAACCCATAATGAGAATAACTGGGATCATACCATAGTTAATTTGAGGGAACCCAGTCATGGGATAAAGCATGTAGGAACTACTGCTGTCCATTAGTAGCATGGAGGCAGTCCTGGGGTAGATTTTCTGTTTCCCATGCATAGATCTTAAGTTGCCCTTGAAAATGGACAGGGATGAACTCTATTTTATGTGAATGGTCTATTCCTTAGCAGCAGTATCCTTTACAAAATATACCTGCCCCTCCAAACCGTTCTATTGATGTTGTGGAAGAGGTTTATTTGTTTGTTTGCATGATATATTTATGTTTATATACTTTGGGAATGTACTGCAGGGTGCAAAACTCACACTTGGCATATGTGCAGAACTCCCCTCTACAGTGTTTTCTCATGAGTTGAAAGATTTCTCTTTTTTGCAAACACTTTCACTTTTGACATACTTGTATGACTTATCTCTTCCTTATTTCTCCAAATGTTCAAAATATTTAAAGTTCGTGATAACCGTTTTTCTTCAGTCTTAGAGATGTTTGCCAACAGTACTCATCTCAGGACCTGCAATGTACCCTGATATGCTTCTTTTTATATGTCATATGGTGATAGTTGTATTGGTAGAACTTTAAGTATGCCTGGAAATTCTGACTTTACTAGCTCACTTGTTCCTGCTCCTCTTGGAAATAACCGTGTTTTCTAGTTTCACAGTGCTGTCTATTTGAAAAGGTTTTAACAAGTTACAGTTGTGCTTTTAGTTGTTTGTTGAATAAGCTATACAGTTTTAACCAATAAAAGAGCTGAAATATCATTTCTCTTAATTAGGGGTAGATTTGACATAATGTTTAAGGTTTTCCTGTCATAAACACCAGGTGTTGGGTTTGATACTGACCTCAGGTTATTGGCTAGGCATAAAACTGCCCTTCAGGGCACTCGGCCTAGTATTCTCCTATAAGCCTATTCAATAAACCTATTTTCTTAAAGTCAGACTTACCCATAATCTGGTCTGTTAACTAAACGCCTTATAGGACTGAGGTCAAGGGGAAACAAAAGTCCACTCCCCAACCCCTCCCCATCATTCCCTTACTTACACACCCGCATTCCTCTTCATACTTATACTCAAAACCTTGAAACTCCCCTGTCCACCAACCATACTAACCATGCTCACCAATCTATTTATAACTGCATTTCGTTTACTACTATCTCTACTTACAACATACCATTCTAGCACCCACTATGTCAAACCAACATTAACCTCCTGCTGTATTAACTACAGACACTCACATACGGCATTCACTACCATATCTCCCTCTTTGTACAACACATCCATCTCCCACTATTTCCACTACAAAATACTTCAACTATTCCCCCCCTGTAAACTTAGACCCAAACTTTCACTCACTTCAAATAAACATTATCCTCCCAAACACAACTTATTACATACTATACGTTTACTAGCTGGTGACATCCACCCTAATGCTGAGCCTACTCCAATAAACCTACCCCCATCCCAACAATTCCCCCACATCCAGTTAACCAATACCTCCCACACAGTACACCCTCATCCCCTCCCACCCTCCACTCTAACAAACACATCCATTATGGCAATGAACACTTAAAGCCTTGCTAACAAAATTACTGACCTTCATGCATGGATCTCCCAGTATTCCCCCCACTTACTTATACTTTCTGAAACCTGGCTGAAACCCCATATATCCAACTCTGAAATCCTTCCCCCTAGGCATTGCATCTATCAACTAGACAGAGCCACCAAAAAAGGTGGGGGTGTAGCAATTCTTTACTCTCGACACCTCACCCTTTCCCCGATTTGCATTGACCTACTTGATTTTCACCCAGCAGAAGTACTAATAATAAATGGCCACCTAAACAACCACAAAAACCTTGCCATAGCTGCCATTTACATTCCTCCAGGCAAGAACATCCAAATTCTAGAAAACATTCTTTCCTGGTTATCTCAAAACCTACCCTATGAAACTTTACTGCTAGGAAATGTAAATATAGACTGGAAACCACTTGAACCCCCTTGAAACTTTACTGCTAGGAAATGTAAATATAGACTGTAAACCACTTGAACCCCCTTGAAACTTTACTGCTAGGAAATGTAAATATAGACTGGAAACCACTTGAACCCCCTTGAAACTTTACTGCTAGGAAATGTAAATATAGACTGGAAACCACTTGAACCCCCTTCACCTGCCCAAAGTATCAATCTTTTTGGTTTCACCCAACTTATCACCACCCCTACTAGACTGTCCAAACACTCCTACCAAGGCACAACAATAACTGGATCCTCTGTAACAGCCCCCAACATTGTCACAACCCCACAACATTACCTGATGCACTTAGCGACCACCTACCCATTAGCACAGTGACATGCCCTCCCCAGCAACAGAAACCACATCAGTATAAAGTCTGCCATAAACTCAAAGACTTCAACCCACATCTCTCAATGAGAGTCTCTCTGCCATAAACTGGTCCATCCAATACTCACTCCCTCCCTCCCTCTTGGTGAGGCCATGCTCAAATTCAACCACATCTTTCTAAATACCCTTGACTCACTAGCCCCCCCCCCACATAAAATAAGAATAAAATCAAACTACATACCATGGCTCAGTAAAGACACTCACAAACTATTGCACAAATGAAATAATGCCTGGAAAACTTGGTTAAAAAGTAAATCTCCAAATCACATCCAAGTATTTAAAGAAATAAGGAATCAGGCAAAAAAAAAGAAATCTACAAAGATAAAAAGTCCGTTTACGCTAAGATACAAACCTCCACTCATTCAAATCCAAAAATTTTCCTGGATAAATATCAACTCTATCCTACACACTGGAAAACCTCAAACCCCCAATCCCTACCCTAACCTTCCTGACCATGAGACTGCCTCTCTCCTCAACTAGTTTTTCATTGACTCTATCAGCAAATTGATCAACACAGGCCAAAATCCAACCCACAATCTACCCCAAAACCCAACACCCCATATTATTAACAACACTATGCTCACCATAAGCCCTGTCTCTGCATGCTACATAAAAGCTCTACTCCTCGAACTTAAACCATGTTCCCCCTCTGCAGACAAACTCCAGCCCCACTTCCTCAAGCTTGCGGCAAAATCCATCACCTATCCAGTCACAATACTCATTAATCATTTTATAAAAGAAGCCACTGCACCTAAAATTTGGAAATCCTTTTACATTATCCCCCTTCACAAAGGCGGTAACTCCAGTGATCCCTCCAATTACCAACCAACTGTCATACTCTCCCCACTTTCGAAAATAATAGAAAAGTGTATTCACAACCAAATACTTAATTTTCTCCTACAAAACAACCTCCTCACCCCAACCCAAAACGGCTTCCGACCTCACCATAGCACCTCTACAGCCCTTATATCCTTCAATGTGGTGCGATCTCGTAGTTGGTATATTTAAGCAGGGGGTGTGTGGGGGACTCAGCCCCTAACATGGGGGGTCTTTTATTTAATTGCGGAAATGGGAATACATACCGTTCCGCAATACTTATACTTACCCATGTCCGCGATGTGGTCTTGATGAACTCGTTTTCGGGTAAGTGTTCTTTTGTGGATCTGATATGGATCCATATATATATATATATATATATATATATATATATATATATATATGGGGATATCATCAGAATTAATGACAGACTCATGGTGATCAGACTCCATTGTAATGATAGGGCAGTATTCATAATCTCAGCCTGTGCCCAACAGCAGGGATGTGATAGAGGAAAAGAGTGCATTCAGACAGCAGTTGCAGGGCCTACTAGATAAAGCAGGAGAATATGAATTGGTGTTGATAATGAGTGACTTGAATGCACATATCGGGACAGACAGAACAGGATATGAGGACTGCCTGGGTCCACATGTGTGGAGCAACAGGAATAAAGAAGGAGAAGCCATTCTAGACTTCTGTCTGGCAAATGGCTTGATAGTAGCCAACACATGGTTCAGAAAGAGAGACAGTCACAAGATCACATACAAGAGTAGCCAACATGCAACTCAGGTATTCTTCCTCCTAGTAAGGAAAAGGTACTGGGGCAGAATCCATGATTGCAAAATCATCTCCAGTGAAACAGTTGGCCCACAGCATAAACCATTAGTTGCAACAATCAGCTGCAAGCAGTGGTCAGAGAAGGCTCTAAGGTCAACAGAGACTAGGCTGAAGACTTGGAAGTTGGGTGGAGAGAAAGTACAACAGTTCAAGGAATTACTCAAGGCTCTAGTACTCCAAGAAGAGGAGGAAATAGGTGGAGCTGAAGAAGAGTGGCAGCACCTAAAAACAGCATGTGTTAGGACTACAGAACAGATATGTGGCTGAGTCAGGTATGGAAATAAGGTACATAAGGAAAGCTGGTGGTGGAATGCAAAAGTCCAGGAAGTCATCAAAAGAAAGGAGGAGTGCAGGAAGAAGTGGGAGATGGAAAAGACTGACCAGGCTAGGAAGGACTACTGGTTGGCTAACAAAGAAGCTAAGAAAGAAGTTGCAATAGCAAAGAACAGGGCATCAGAGGCACTGTACCAACTTCAGGAAAGTGACTCAGTAAGGGGCACAAAGAAACTATATCAGGTTGCAAGGTAAATACAGAAAGATAAAGAAGATAGACACCCTTCATAAGGGATGCCAGCAACAACCTGCTCACTAGTCCAGAGGACATCAAAGGCAGATAAAAGGAGTATTTCCAGCAGCTTCTGAATGAAGAAAACCCCACAGAAGCTGTACTGCCCCAGAAACAGCCTACGATGAGAGGAGAAGAGGAGCCCACCCTAGAAGAAGAACAACACTAAGGAAGATGAAGTCAGGGAAAGCAGCAAGCTCAGATGAGGTCACAGCAGATATGATAAAGATGCTGGGTGAGACAGGGGAAAAATGTCTCCTGAGGGTACTAATAGCAGTGTGCAGAGAAAGGCGTATCCCAGATGACTGGAGAATAAGCATACTTGTACCAGTGTACAAGAACAAAGGGGACATCAACAACTGTGGGTAGTACAGAGCCATCAAACTCCTATCACATTACATGAAAGTTCTGGAGAGAGTGATTGATAAATGGATACGCAGAGTAGTAGAAAGTAAGATGGGAGATGAACAGTTCAGATTCAGATCAGGATGCAGCATAATTGACCCGATGTTTGCATTCAGCCAGATACTTGAGAAGAATATAAAGATGAGGAGAAAGTCCAACTGGGCATTCCTAGACTTGGAAAAAGCATATGACAAGGTCCCAGGAAAGCTGATCTGGTCAATACTGCAGTGGTTTGAAGTCCCAGAAATATTGGTAGAATTACTGCAAGCTAGTACAAGGACCCAGTGACTCAAATACAAACAGTGTTCAGCCTCACAGATGTGTTCCCAGTTGGAGTGGGTGTACACCAGAATTCAGCTCTGAGCCCACCGCTGTTCATACTGGTGATGGACTACATTAACAAACAGGTGGAGGGGACAGATCAACAAAGCTGCTGTATGCAGAAGATGTGGCAGTACAGGTAGACTATGAGCACGAATTTCAGCAGAGGATAGGCGAATGGAATGCAAATCTGAAGGCACATGGGATGAAACTAAGCACAGATAAGACTGTGGTAATGACAACAAATTGGAGAAATCAGAAAAAGCTAAGAATAGAGATAGAAAGGAAGATGGTGGAGCAGGTAAACAGCTTCAAGTATCTGGGAGGGGTAGTTGAGAAGGGTAGTCTGAATGAAGAGGTCAAAGCTAGAATCAGAGGGGCTGCAGCCAACTGGCGTAGAGTATCAGGTGTAGTCTATGACAGAAAAATGCCAAAGAAGCTGAAAATTAAGGTGTACAAGACAGTGGTGTGACCAGTACTACTGTATGGTACAGAAACCAGGGCAGTAAAGGCAGAACAGCTGAAGAAGCTAGAGGTGATGGAAATGAAGTGCTTGAGAATGGTGGTAGGATGCACACTGTGGACAGACAAAGAAATAAGGACATAAGAGCAGAAGCCAAAGTAGCTCCAACTGCAAAAATGGTGGTTCAGGCACATGCAGAAAAGCAGAAGATAATCTGGTGAGGAAGATTTGGGACAGACAGGAAGAAGGTAAGAGGAAGTGAGGACGTCCAGCAAAGAGGTGGATGGATTGTGTGAAAGATCATCTGCGACAGTCAGGCATGAGTGTTGAAGTAGGCAGGAGTGTGGCACTGAATCGAGAGAGCTGGTGACAGTTAACACGATACCCCGACCCCATGTAGAAAAAATGGGAAAAGGGGGGCTGATGATGATGATGATAATGACGATATATATGTGGCCCATGCCATCTTCAACCCAAGCATATATGTATGTTATTTTATTTGAAAGTAGTATAATTATATTGAAAAATTATTTAAAACACTTTCTAATAATATTTTGTAACATTCCCCTCCCCCTGCTATTGAAACCTTTTTGTCACTTACAGGTAACCGTCATACCATGTTTCTGCTAATCACACCGCTGCTTTCAAATCCTGTATGCTAATTGCTCTGGAATGGAAAAGCAGAGGTGTGATTTTGGTACCTTCAAGAAGGACCACTCCTTTCTATTTTATTTAGTGTCTCTGGGACTTTTTTTTTACATTTTTATAGAAATGCTTCTAGGACACTTATTAGCAAAAGATCTGAAATGCTATAATCTCACATTACTGTTGACTCTAGAACTGAAGATATGCTCCATCGAAAGATCTTGGAGATCAGTCAGCTTGTTGTCATGCTTACAGCAGCATCTACAAGAATAAGTTCTGTGTGTGTGTGTGTGTGTGTGTGTGTGTGTGTGTGTGTGTGTGTGTGTGTGTGTGTGTGTGTGTGTGTGTGTGTGTGTGTGTGTGTGTGTGTGTGTGTGTGTGTGTGTGGAAATCATCCAGATTTGCAGTCACAATGTAATGACAGACATTTAAGTTCCAGACTTTATATGCTTCAGAAACTGCAAGTTAATGCAAGCTAATGCAAAACCTGTTATTCTAGGAAATTTTAGATGCATAAGACCAATATTTAAAACAGATGCCTCATTTTGAGCCTAGTTGTCATCCTTGTTGTTGCTTTCATGTTGGTACATGAATAAGCGAGTCTTCATGGGTTCTGTTCAAGCAGCTTTATTTTATACAAACAGATCACTATAGAAGCTTACTGACTGTAACTTAAGTAACTTGTACACAAACTAACAACTGCGATCCTGCATGCTGACTTTAACGTAAGTAACTTGTACACAAACTAACAACTACAATCCTACATGCTCATTCTCTGGCTGTGTCTAGAAAATGGCCCTAGGGATTGCACGTGTCTGGAATTTATATGTGCACGCACAGCCTCACATGCTTCTTAAAGATATCGCACACACACTTTACACTCTAGTCTACACTTGTTAACAGTCGTATCACTTTGGAGGTTCATAACTTTGAGCCCTCCTGATTTTTACTTCATATTTGTTGGCCTGTCCCCTTTAAAATACTAGTCAGTAAGAACCCCCAGTCATATATAACAGGCTGCTTATCAGATAGCCTCAGTGATCACTCCCCAACATTCCTACTCAAAAAATACCTGTACCAAGCTAAACCTGTCATCTATCGTCAAATACGTAAAAAATAAACTTTAACCCACTCACATTCATCTCATCCCTCAAAGAATGTAACTGGCATGCTCTAAAGTACCTCAGTCTAGATGACGCAGTTGAATCTTTTAATACTACCTTCCTGAACATCCTTAATTACCATGCTCCCATAAGATTTTCCAGAACCAAAGCACAACCCTCCCCATGGCTACAGAAAACCACTAAGTCAGAAATGAAAAACAGGGATAAAGCCTGGGAGCACTGGCGCAAAACCAAAACCCCAGCAGCTAGACAGAAATTCCTAGAACTACGCAATTGAGTCAAAAAGCTAATAAAACGGGACAAATTCCAATACTACCAGTCTGCCCTAGACTCCTCACAACATAGCCCCAAACAATTCTGGTCCTCCATAAACTCCATCCTCCACCCAGGTAAAGTCAGTATCCCTCCTCCTAACATCCCTCACTCCTCAGAAAATATTGCTACCTCATTCAACACACACTTCACCCAAACCATACTATCACTAGCTAAACAACACAACCCCCTCCTCCAACCCACACCTTCAACTAGTAATCTCCCCACTGCCTTCTCTTTTTCTCCTGTACCTACCTCCAACATAAAAAAACTCTTAACTAAACTTAAACTCACCAAATTAGCAGCAGACAACCTCCCAAGTGAATACCTACAAATCCAGGCTGATGCTCTGGCCTACCCAGTATCCATCTTGATTAACCGATCTCTGTCAGAAAGTTACGTTCCCACATTGTGGAAAGTCTCACATATGATTCCCCTCCACAAAGGCGGACCCTCTGCAGAACTAACCAATTACCGCCCCATAGCTATTCTCTCTCCACTCTCCAAAATACTAGAGAGATGCATACACTCTCAGGTCTCACACTACCTCCTTACTAACAACCTCCTTTCCAGTACTCAGCATGGTTTCCAACCAAACCATAGCGCCACCACTGCCTTACTCTCCTTTACAAACACTATCCTTCAGCATAAAAACAATGGTTATCTCTCCTCTGCTACTTTCCTAGACCTATCTAAAGCATTTGACATGGTCCCACACAAACAACTTATCTCTGTCATCAATAACCAATCCTTCTCACTATCAGTCACCAACTGGTTTCAGAGTTACCTGTCTGACCGCCAACAATCCGTTGTATGGCAGAATGACATATCTCCCCAACTACCTGTCTCCATAGGGGTTCCCCAAGGATCCATCCTTGGACCCCTACTTTTCTCTGTTTACACCAATAATCTAGCCTCTGCCACCACACATGGCACACTCATACAATACGCAGATGACTCTACCATCATCTGCTCAGCCCAGTCCCTACCCAAACTGCAAAAAGTCACATAGGAAGCCTTTTCCTCTGTTGAAACTTGGTTATCCGATGCCCAATTAATACTCAACCCAAACAAAACTAAACTACTCATCTTCCAACCCACCAAACATACTCAAAACAACTCTCACTTTAACATCACAGCAAAGGACAACACCACTATATACCCAACTGAACACACCAAATTGCTAGGAGTGGAAATAGACAATAAACTAAAATTTGACATTCACATATCCAAGACCATAAAAAAAGTCCACAAAAAACTAGGAGCATTATACAGAAATAAACAATTTCTCACCAAAGCAGCAAAGATTTCACTAGGAAATTCCCACCTTATCTCCACCCTACTTTATGCCTCTCCAGTATATACCAACCTAAGGCAATGTGATCCAAACAAGCTAGAGACCTGCTACAACAAAATCACAAAATTTGCCACAGGGGCATCCTACTGTAGTCACCACTGTCTCTCACTTGCTGAACTGGGCTGGCTTGAACTCCCTCACCTCCTTCAGTGGTATCAACTCTCACTCGCCCACAAACTAGTAAACCATCCACTAAATGTCCCATCCCTCCAGAATCTACTCCAACCCTATCGCACCACCAGACCACTAAGATCCAGCAACAAAAATCACTTGCAGATCACTAAAGCCAATAACTCTGCTGGTGAAGCACTATTCTCTTGCGCCATAGCCAAATTATGGAACTCACTCCCACCCACAATTACCTCCATACCATCATGCACCAACTTCAAAACTTTATTAAAAGTGCACCTAAAAACATGCTGGCTATGCCCTTGCAACTCCCACTCTAATATCATCCACCCCATCAAACCACTACCTTTCTTTCACCTCCACTAACTACCTTGATTATAGCAAGCTCAGATGCTCATAAGCCTAGTACTTATTATACAGCAGGAACTTCTCATTGTTACATTTGTTAATGCCTGCTATGTACTTCACAAATAAAGATTCTAGTTGTCTACTGATGTACTATGTTCTTCATCTGTAAATATGTTGTAAGTAATTTCTATGTTAAATTGTTAATCACTATGTAATCCAATGTAACTACTGTCTGTTTATTTTACTGTGGAGCTTTTCTCCCCGGGCCTCCGCTGAAAATGGACCCACGTCCAGTCAGACACTCCCGGTCAACAAATTTAAATAAATAAAATAAATAAATAAATACAATGTTTGACTTTTGGTAAATCACTGAGTAATACTGTCTGTGAATAATGCAAAACATCAGAGTTTCACGCTTATAGCTCAAAAATTATTTGCTAATGTGAAACCTGTTATTCTATTAACTTTAAAAAAAATAGAATAATTTTAAAAATAGCCCATTATTTTGGACCTTTGTCAGATGATTAAGTTCAGATTCCTGGAGAATTCTTACTCTCTGTCATAGTTCATACTGGTGAAAATGACTTGAGACATACCCCAATGGACTATATGAAGAGAGACATGATTGAGCTCTCTGAGTACGTGTCCCAGGCAGGTAAGCCCGTAGCCTTGAGCAGCATTCTACCCCCACCTAGGATGATACCACATTATAAACAAAAAATGATTAACTTCAACAACTGGCTTAGTTTCTGGTGTCATTCTAAGGGGATCCTGGTCCTGTCAGCCTAGGGTGACAAGGTTGGTAGACCACATTGCTTTGCGAGAGATGGTCTTCAACTGTCACCTCTAGGCTTTTTGTTACTGGCTAAGGCACCTGCCTCCCCCATAGAGCTTTTTTTAGGCAAGGTATCAAGAACAAAATTTCTGAAGTGCAAATATCATTCAC
The DNA here is from genome assembly GCF_019279795.1 of Protopterus annectens. NCBI lineage: Eukaryota > Metazoa > Chordata > Ceratodontiformes > Protopteridae > Protopterus > Protopterus annectens. The sequence continues at coordinate 7,595,736 of NC_056747.1, read as the reverse complement.
AAATAAACTAAGGGTTATGCTGCTAAATGCTAGGAGTTTAAATCAGAAACTGCACTCTCTGGAAGCACTCCTCGCGCTGGAGGATGTTGACATCTGTGCAGTCACAGAGACTTGGTTCAGAGCCACATGCCAGGCTACAATGCCTTCCACACTTTCAGATACCCAAAATGATCATGTGAAAACCAGAGGAGAAGTATCTCTCTACATCAAAGATAAATACACCTCTTGACTGGTCAGACAGAAAACTCCATGGAGTTACTCCAAGTTCAACTAGCTGTGGGTAAAACCCCCCTTTCAAGTCATCATTAGCTATAGACCTCGTTCAATGAACTAGGATACCCACGCTGCTAATTTGGACCTACTTGAGTCAATTAAATTACAACCAAACACTCTAGGCATAGGCAATTTTAATTATACCCCCATTGTTTGAGAAACTTACACAAGTACCAACATGCTCACACAAAGGTTCCTTAACTTTGTTAACACTAATGCCCGGGAACAAATAGTATGCAACCTAACAAGGGGCTCAAATATTCTCACTGTAGTCCTCACCAACAAGAGTGACCATTGCAACACCACAAGTATAGGACACTAACTGGTTAAATCTGATCACAAATCAGTCACATTTGAAGTAGCTATAACAGCTGAACAGGCTACAAAATTTCACCAAAGCTAATAAATAACCTCCAAGCTCCTGTTCCCACAAATGGCATTGACAACTATACTAAGGTATACACAAATGCCCTGTACAATCAGTTATACAAATGTAATGGTGTTGTAGACAAAGTGGGGGATGGACCAGGTTTTGTTTACATAAAAGGTAGAACTATAAAAAACTTTCTGGAATCCCAGATAGGGTACTCTGCTATGTATTCTAATAAAAAAAACTGGTATCAGGAGTTGTGGTTCTTGTGCCCAGTGTAGGTACATTTTGACAACAGACCAAATTCAAGTAAATGTTTTTTTTTCTTAAAGACACCTTTGCTTGCAACTGTAATACTACAGGAGTGATCTGCTTGGCTCTTAGCCAAAAATATACCAGTTTTTATGTGGAAAAAACCCAGAGAAGTTTAAGGGAATTTATACGAGCACTCCCTCGACATTAAAAAGAACAAGGATACCAACTCCTGGCTAAACACGTCAGTGACCATCCATCTTATTATTTTTTATTTTTTGGACTAGACTGTGCTTTAAAAAATCCTAGGGGAGGTCCTTGGAGGACTTATTGGAGCAACGCGAGTTGCTTTGGCAACTCACTTTAAATGCTAATTCCCCACCTTAGACTTAATGAGCAAGTCTCCATAGGTTGTGTTTTAAAACTAAAGTCTTATCAGGTTTAATAATATAGTTTAGTATGAAACAAGTTTACATATATTTTTTATCATGGTGTGTAATTTTATGTTTTCTAGTTGTACGTAATTTTTTAATTTTTTTTTTTTAATAACCCAGCCACTGGAGATGCACAAGCCAGTGCATTTCTTTGTGCCTGTCCCAAGCCCGGATAAATGGGGAGGGTTGCGTCAGGAAGGGCATCCAGCGTAAAACCTCTGCCAAGTGACTTATGCGGACAACATTTCATATTTCCATACCGGATCGGTCAAGGCCCGGGTTAACAACGACCGCCACCAGTACTGTTAGCCAACAAGGTGCTGGTGGAAATTGGGCTACTGTTGGCCGAAGGAGAAGAGGAGGGGGAAGGCATGCCCGAAGGCAGGAAGAGAGGAGGAATGTTAGGAGTGTAGTAGTGAGGGTAGGAACTTTGAATGTTGACAGTATGACTGGTATAGGGAGAGAGCTAGCTGATATGATGGAGAGAAGGAAGGTTGATATATTGTGCGTGCAAGAGACCAGATGGAAGGGAAGTAATGCCAGGTGTATAGGAGGCATGTTCAAATTGTTCTATCATGGTGTGGATGATAGGAGAAATGGGGTAGGGGTTATCCAAAAGGAACAGTATGCCAAGAGTGTTTTGGAGGTGAAGAGAGTGTCTGATAGAGTGATGTTTATGAAGCTTGAAATTGATGGAGTAATGATGAATGTTGTTAGTGCATATGCTCCACAGGTTGGGTGTGCGATGGATGAGAAAGAAAAATTTTGGGGTGAGTTGGATGAAGTGGTGGTGAGTGTACCCAACGGTGAGAGACTAGTGATTGGAGCGGACTTCAATGGGCATGTTGGTGAAGTGAACAGAGGGGATGAGGAAGTGATGGGTAGATATGGTGTTAAGGAGAGGAATGCAGAAGGTCAGATGATTGTGGATTATGTGAATAGGATGGACATGGCTGTGGTGAATACGTATTTTAAGAAGAGGGAGGAGCATAGTGTGACGTACAAGAGTGGAGGAAGATGCACACAGGTGGATTATATCCTATGTAGGAGGGCCAGTCTGAAAGAGATTGGAGACTGTAAAGTCATGACTGGGGAAAGTTTAGTTAAGAAGCATAAAATGGTGGTCTGTAGGATGATGCTGGTGATCAAGAAGAGGAGGAGGAGTGCGAAAGCAGTGCCAAGGATTAAATGGTGGAAGTTAAAGGGTGATTGTGAGCTGGAGTTCAGGGAAGAGTTAAGACAGGCACTGTTAGACAGTGAAGAGTTACCGAATAGCTGGGTAACTACAGCAGAGCTAGTAAGGGAGACTGCTAGAAAGGTGCTTGGTGTGACATCTGGACAGAGAAAGGAGGACAAGGAGACCTGGTGGTGGAATGAGGAAGTACAGGAGAGTATACAAAGGAAGAGGCTGGTGAAGAAGAAGTGGGATTGTCAAAGAGATGAAGAAAGTAGACAGGAGTATAAGGAGATGAGGAGCATGGCAAAGAGAGAGGTGGCGAAGGCTAAGGATAAGGCATATGAAGAGTTGTATTAAAGGTTGGACACTAAAGAGGGAGAAAAGGACCTGTACCGATTGGCTAGACAGAGGGACCGAGTTAGTAAAGATGTGCAGCAGGTAAGGATGATAAAGGATAGTGAGGGAAACGTACTCACAAGCGAGGAGAGTGTGTTGAGCAGATGGAAAGAGTACTTTGAGGGGCTGATGAATGAAGAGAATGAGAGGGAGAGAAGGTTGGATGATGTAGGGATAGTGAATTATGAAGTACAATGGATTAGCAAGGAGGAAGTAAGGTTAGCTATGAAGAGGATGAAGAATGGAAAGGCTGTTGGCCCACATGACATACCAGTGGAAGCATGGAGGTGCTTAGGAGAAATGTCAGTGAAATGTTTAACCAGATTGTTTAATGAAATTTTGGAAAGTCGGAGGATGCCTGAGGAGTGGAGAAAAAGTGTTTTGATACCTATATTTTAGAATAAAGATGATGTACAGAGCTGCAGTAACTACAGAGGGATAAAATTGATCAGTCACAGCTTGAAGTTATGGGAAAGAGTAGTGGAAGTTAGGTTAAGAAGAGAGGTGATGGTTAGTGATCAGCAGTATGGTTTCATGGCAGGAAAGAGCACTACAGATGCAATGTTTGCTCTGAGAGTGTTGTTGGAGAAATACAGAGAAGGTCAGAAGGAGTTGCATTGTGTCTTTGTGGACTTAGAGAAAACATATGACAGGGTGCCTAGAGAGGAGTTGTGGTATTGTATGAGGAAGTCGGGAGTGGCAGAGAAGTATGTAAGAGTGGTACAGGATATGTACAAGGGTAGTATGACATTGGTGAGGATTGTGGTGGGAGTGACAGATACGTTTAAGGTGGAGGTGGGATTACATCAAGGATCAGCTCTGAGCCCTTTCTTATTTGCAGTGGTGATGGACAGGTTGACAGATGATATCAGACAAGAGTCCCCATGGTCTATGATGTTTGCAGATGACATTGCGATCTGTAGTGAGAGTAGGGACCAGGTTGAGGAGACCCTGGAGAGGTGGAGATATGCTTTAGAGAGGAGAGGAATGAAGGTCAGCAGGGCTAAAACAGAATATATGTGTGTAAATGAGAGGGAGGGTAGAGGAATAGTGAGGATGCAGGGAGTAGAGCTGGTAAAGGTGGATGAGTTTAAGTACTTGGGATCAACAGTTCAGAGTAATGGTGAGTGTGGAAGAGAGGTGAAGAAGAGTGTACAGGCAGGGTGGAATGGGTGGAGAAAAGTGTCAGGAGTGATTTGTGACAGACAGGTACCAGTAAGAGTGAAAGGGAAGGTCTACAAGAGGGTAGTGAGACCAGTTATGTTGTTTGGGTTGGAGACGGTGGCATTGACAAAAATGCAGGAGTCAGAGCTGGATGTGGCAGAGTTAAAGATGTTAAGATTTGCACTGGGTATGACAAGAATGAACAGGATTAGGAATCAGGATATTAGAGGGTCAGCTCAGGTTGGACGGTTTGGAGACAAAGTCAGAGAGGTGAGATTGCATTGGTTTGGACATGTGCTGAGGAGGGATGCTGGGTATATTGGGAAAAGGATGTTAAGGATGAAGCTACCAGGTAACAAGAAAAGAGGAAGGTCTAAGATAAGGTTTATGGATGTGGTGAGAGAGGACATGCAGGTGGTTGGTGTGACAGAGCAAGATGCAGAGGACAGGAAGAAATGGAAACAGATGATCTGCTGTGTCGACCCCTAACAGGAAAAGCTGAAAGAAGAAGAAGTTGTACGTATTTTTTAATATTTAATTGTGTGGGTGTGTGAAGTCACATGATTAATTACTGGACTATAAAACCTGTGTGGGTCTGTTTTTGCATACTCTGAAGAAGTCTATTTACAATTCAGATGAAAGCACTCAGTACTGGAATAAACAGCCTTGTGGTCCTTTTTGCTTTCTGTGGAACTTGGAGTATTTTAAGTCATGGTTTCATCAGGTTCCTGGCTATTAGCTGATGGATTTGGCAAACTTTCACTCCTCTGTCCACTCCAAACATTCCACAAAGAATTCCCACTACATCTCCCCCACCTTGCATCTCCAAAGAGCAAGTTATTAATGCTCTAAGTCCAAAAAACACCCTCTATACTACTGGGTGGCATTTCAATTTCCATTTTAAATGATCTCCCAAACCTCTTGTATCAGAGGCACATGGTATGCATACAAATGTTCCTTATGAACATCAGGTGTTTCAGCTAATTGGCAATTCAGAATGGGAGGTCACTCAGTGGAAGTTCTAGCTTTGCTGGAGTTTTCATTTTGTTTTTACTGATTGTTTTTTAGTGACCTTCTTACTTATTGTTTCATTTTAAATGGTCTAAAACAAGAGTTAGCAACTCCATTAGGTACTCTCTTCAACCACAGTCTGAGTATTGGTTTTGTTCCTGCTGAATGGAAAGCAGTAACCATCATCCCCTTTCATAAAGGAGGTACAGCAACAGACCTTGACAACTATTGACCCATAAGCTTAACCAGCCTTATCTATATGGCCATGGAGTACAATCACTGATACACCATGCAACAGTCATTCGTGTTATCATTGTATCATAGCCACCATACCAAGGAGTACAGTCACCAATACACCATGCAAAAGTTGTTCATGTTATCATTGTATCGTAGCCACCATACCAGGGAGTACAATCATTGATACACCAAGCAGCAGTCATTCATGTTATCATTGTATCATAGCCACCATACCAGGGAGTACAGTCACTGATACACCATGCAAAAGTTGTTCATGTTATCATTGTATCGTAGCCACCATACCAGGGAGTACAATCATTGATACACCAAGCAGCAGTCATTCATGTTATCATTGTATCATAGCCACCATACCAGGGAGTACAGTCACTGATACACCATGCAAAAGTTGTTCATGTTATCATTGTATCATAGCCACCATACCAGGGAGTACAGTCACCAATACACCATGCAAAAGTTGTTCATGTTATCATTGTATCATAGCCACCATACCAGGGAGTGCAATCACTGATACACCATGCAAGCCGTTCATCTTATCATCATATTGTAACCATCATACCAAGGAGTACAATCACTGATACACCAAGCAGCAGTCATTCATGTTATCATTGTATCGTAGCCACCATACCAGGGAGTACAATCATTGCTAGACCATGAAACAATCATTCTATCTTACTATAGGCAGAGAAAGCACCAGGATCATAGATAGCAAGAAAATGGCTAATATTGCAGACCTGTTGGAGTACAACTATGATGGCATGTTTGAATTGTCATAATTTTATATGGAAGTCTCCCTATTGGAACATACAGACTCTAACACGTCAGATGAACTTCCACTTACTGATATTGTGCAACACAAAACAGAAAGAAAAGGCAGCAGTACATGGCAATGTGGTGAATAGCAATAGTGGGGAAGACAATAACCCATTAGCATAGCTATGCCGTAACTCTGAGCATGAACTTCCACTCCTTTTGTATGTAATATGGTGGCTGGCAGTAGTGAGGAAGGCAACAGCCACTACCAAACTTATACTGTAAGTGACCTGGCAACGATCTTATGAAGATGATTGTGACACCCCTGCACTGCCCAGTAATCAAGGAGCCTCAAACCTTACTACTGCATAACTGAGGGACGTAAACAATGGGAGGATGACAAGTACACACACACAGTAAAGTACAATTTCCCTTAAGAGCACAAAGAGATCACAGTCAGTCTGGGGCTGGTTTATTCCTCTCTCTCCAGATCCCCAATAAGACTCTGCACTGGCACAGCTATAGAGTTGAGTCCTTAGTCAGGGTTCCAGGCCAAGTCCTCCCAACACTCTCACTGTTCAACCAGTGCTTTGTGTCCCTGCCCAAGCAGCTGACACACACACACACACACACACACACACACACACACACACACACACACACACACACACACACACACACACACACACACACTTTGAGATTTGATTTATACACAAACACACAAATGGAAAAGGCTAGCACAGGTTTATTAGCTATGCCTCCTTATGCCCAGACTATAAGGTAGTTATCACTGCCACCAGAACCCCTTATCAGCTACTTTAAGGCCCTTATCAAAGGGTGACCAATCCTATTGTGCAATATTACTATTATCCGAATGGTAGTTTTGACTAAGAGCAAGGCTATTTAGGAGTGGCCTGTACAGTGTCATGACATACATATGCAAGTACTCTAAGAGCTTCAATATGTCTCACAAATATCAGCCACAAAGATAGGTTTAAATATATTTAATAATAAATAAAAGAACAATACAATACTCAATCAACACAATCAGCACAATTACTTCAGAGCTCAAAATCACAGGAAATATTTTAAAACAACATTGCAGGACAGTCTCAGATAAATACAGGAACCATCTAAACTAATCTTTACTATATTCCTATCTATATCTAAAAGAAATTACTGTACCCTGGTTACTTACTATTAGCAAAGCAAGTGCAGATGATGGTGATGATGGATGTTTCCAGGTCAAAGACAAAATACAAAATGTATAGTCTCTCTCTGAGAGACTTCCCAATTTAATATCAAACATTACTGCTGGGCCAGCTTGGATGACATCACTATTTGTCACCTGACTTCAGTTCCCAGGCTAAAACTAAAACGAAGAATTTTAACATCTCTATGTTAAAAATACATATTTCTCAGATGTTTGCTCAAAACTGTGTAGCTGCTAGGAAATCATAAAGCAATCAAACACTTTACATTTTAAACCTAGTAATTGCTTTTCTTTCCAGACAATAGAAAGCTTTGTGTGGTCACTTAAAGATCTAGTCATGGAATACCAATGGTGAGCTTTGTGCGGCCAGTTAAAGATCTAGTCATGGAATACCACTGGTAGGCTTTGTGTGGTCACTTAAAGATCTAGTCATGGAATACCACTGGTAGGCTTTGTGTGGTCAGTTAAAAGATCTAGTCATGGAATATCACTGGTAGGCTTTGTATGGTCAGTTAAATATCTAGTCATGGGATACCACTGGCAGGCATTGTGTGGTCACTTAAAGATCTAGTCATGGAGTACCACTGGTAGGCTTTGTGTGGTCAGTTAAAGATCTAGCCATGGAATACCACTTGTAGGCTTTGTGTGGTCAGTTAAAGATCTACACCCAAAATCAACGTCCTGCACGAGGACAATTGCACGGCTCCAAAATCAGATAGGATCCAAAAATACAAGCTAAGCCAGCAAATTGTGACCTGAAAAGAACATTTATTAATTATAATAGCATAAAGACAAATAACCAAACCAGTTTCATCTGGTAAAAAACACAGCCTTCATCAGTGTAAACCAGAAAAGTCAAATGCTACGGTTTAAATACATACAAGTGCAACTCCATTGGCTCATTTTCAAAATTGCTTATTTAGGCCAGGTGGGAACAATCCACCTAGCTTTACAATCCATTTCTTTTCTTTAGAGTCTAAAATAGAATGTCATCCAGTTTTGTTGGATTTGTTGCCCTTGGCCATATCAATGATCATAAAGGTAAATTATGCAGTTTTGTGTGCCAAACAGTGTTTATACAAAGCATTATTAACTTTTTTATTTTTAATTTTACTTACATATTCAGAAATTCTAAACCTGAGAGGATGGGATGTTTGTCCAATGTAAAAGGACCCGGAGGTGCATGTTGCCAAATAGACTAACCAGTCGCTGCTACAATTCGCAAAAAATTGGATATCATAGACCATGGCACAATTTCTACTCGTAAATTGTTTGGACTTGGTAACTTTATCACAATTGGTACAGTGGCCACATGGGAAGCAGCCAATCAGAGATTCACCAGTCAAGGTGGTTTGTTGCAAGTGAGTGTGCCCAATGTCATGTGTATGTTTGTAATGATTAAAGCAAGATGCCAAGTTCTTACCTTTGTGAAATGAAAACAGGCATCTGTCTGGTATTATGTTGGCTAATTCTTGATCACATTGTAATATGTTCCAGTGTCTATGTATGCTGTTGATTAGTAAGTCAGAGTTCCTGGCATAAGTGGTTACAAACCTGATAGGTTGTGGTTCCTCCCTGTTCTGTGGTTTGTAGGTTAACAAATCCTCCCTATGTAGTGTGTTGGCCCAGTTGCTGGCTTGCAGAACATGTCCCATATGGTATCCCCCTGGATCTGAATCTGTTGGTCAGGTCCTCTCTGTGTTCTTGAAAAGAAGCTTCATGGGAACAAATCCGCCTCATACGTATAAATTGAGATTTCGGGATGTTTCTAGCAATGTGAGGAGGATGAAAGCTCGATGCATGGAGGACAGTGTTATATTCGGGGTACTTCCTGAAAACCTGTGTGCTTAAAGTATGGTCAGGTTGTCTGTTCTCAATTTATACGTATCCCTGCTGGTGAACACCTTACCTTACTCGTAGGTTTTCTATGCATAGGTAATGCAGTTTTATACTCTGACTCTCACCTCCCAAGATGCCGTACAGCCATTAAAACTCACTCCTTGGCATTCTGCTTCATCTTTGCTTTCTGCTATCTCCTCACCTTGGTGATGTGTGCATGCTAACCAGGTAATGGACACTGTTGATTTTTGTTGTCTTTTGTTCGTTTTTTTGTACCTTTTTTTAGTTAGGAATTACCTGTAACCTGCCTCTATGCTGATATATATATATATATATATATATATATATATATATATATATATATATATATCAGGAGGTTTATAATTTTTAGACTGTATCAGAACCTGAGTGACATTACAAGTCGGTGTTACATTTTTTAGCTGAATTTCTGCTTTCAGGTCTTTGTTCTTCAGCGGTCTGTGTTGTTATATGTATATCATGAGTCTTATTCCTTTGTACTCTGTACATTTTCAGTGTTTCACTGGCTTGATATCATATTGGGGATTGTGTGATGCTGCAAACATCTTCTGTATGTCTGCAGAGGTTCTTAGCGAGAATAATATAGTAATTGTATATACTCTAATGAAACTGTTTGCCATGCAATTATCTGTGACCCTGAATGCCATATAATAATTAAGTCCTACTCCAACTACTTTACATACTTGACTTTCTTCTGTTGATTGCCCATTTGTGTTTGCCGAGATTTAGATCCTGATTACTGTTTGACTTACCTAACCTGTCTCACATCGTACTACTTACTGTAGAGCTTCCTTTTACCCCATATTAGGTGAGATTGAGATCCTGTTTACAGCTCGTTTTATCCAAATTACCTTGCATTGTACCAATTGCATATAGAGCTTAAGTTAGCCAATATTTCATTATTGTAACATAGGTATTTGTTGTCTGCATACTTTGATGGAGTTTTTGTAATAAGTTTTGTTAGTCGTTCAGCCTAATCTTTGCAAAGCTGCAATGTTCTGAACTGTTGCTGTACTATTAACTGCCTGTTTTATTAGCACCCCCTGTTCTCATCTCCCTCTGACAGACTTTCTCGAGAGTTTTTTCTTTTATTCTTCCTACAACTACATACTCACATTTCATTACTGTTGACTTCTCCTCCTTCCCTCTCTCTATACTAATTATTTCCACCAACCTTATACTTACTTCCCATTCCACCTTTCTCTTCCTACCCTATCCCCTTTTCTCTTCTACTTAGACCCTCTCTTGATAGTTCTTGCAATCAGCCAATGCCCTCTTTCTTCTAGGTTGACTGCTTAAACATATGGACTGTACCTTCACTCGCTCACCTGGAAGAATATTCATCCATGAAGTGATTGCTCTGGCAACAGACAGTCCCAGTTACCTAAAGCACCATTACTTGTATGCGTATATGACCTTTTAATTGTGTTTAGCTTGCCAATTGTTAGGACTGGGTTATGCTGTAGAACATCACCGTGATGCTCCCATGTCCCTCATTTATCCTTTGTTAAAGCAGTCCCCCTCACAGTTTGGCTTGATAGCACTAATTTAGTTTCGAGCTGTCCCTCTAAATTTTCTATAACAAACAACTCTCCCTCTTTACCGGCATTCATCTCTTCATTCCCTACCCTATCATATGGTTATTAACTGTGTTGCATTCATGCAACAGTAAGCTGTAAAACAAAAGTAAATTACTTCTGAAAACATATAAGACTCAACCAAAAGTAATTTAAGTAAAACACCTTGCCAACAGAGAGCTGCTGAAGAGTAGCTGCAATATATTTGACTGGCTGCAATGCAAAACATAGAACTTACTGATTGTTTTTCTTTGCTTACTCACCACTGGATCATTGCTGCTGTAGCCCTGCTCTGTTCACTCTCGCTATGCTTGGGCTCACTCTGCTCCCTTACCCTCCCTCTATCCCCACCCACCCCCATTCAATTACATTTATACTCTACCATTAAAGCCACTCCCCTTACTCCTCCCCCACTCCCTGCAATTCCTTCATTCACCTTTACCTACACATTAACATTCTAGTCCCAACCACCCACTGCCTCACTGTATTGCCACTTACTACCTTCCTTAAATCATACTATTACACCAACCTTCATATTTTATAAATCTAACTACTACTCAGCTAACTCTATACTTTCTAAATCCCATTTTACTGTACTCTACACACCAGCTAACCTTCCCACACCCTTTCATCCATCGATAAAATACTACATCTAATTCTATCTATAACTATGTATACTCTCCTCACAATCTCCACATCCTACCATCATCCCCTACCTGACCTCTACCAGAGCCCTACCCTTCCATACTCATACTGCCATACCCCAATATTTTTCTCATTCCCTATTACACTCACTCTTTTCTCTCATCACATTACGTACCTTCACAAAATTAAATTCTCTCCTCAGCACACTCCCTCCTCTAAACTTAAAGCCAAATCTTTTTATCTCAAACCTCTTCTCTATAGTCTCACAGTTTTAATATTTAACGTGCTTCTCTCAGGGAATATACACCCCAATCCAGGCCCTACCACCAACTCTACTCATCTCTCCAGTCTTGTAATTTCTTCCTCTCCACAGATCAGCCCCGAATCATACACTACCACAACTATCAGAAACCTCAAAATCATAGCTCTCAATATCCATAGTACTCTAAACGAAGTCACTGAATTACATTCCTGGGTATCACTCCACACCCCAGATATTCTCTCTATCTCTTAAACATGGCTAAGACCCCACATATCTGATAGTGAAATCTTACCCCCTGACTAAAATATCTTCTGTCAAGACAGACTTATGAAAAAGGTGAAGGGGTAGCTATACTATACTCAGAACATCTCTCCCTCCATCCTTTACCTTACACCCTCCTAGTTTTCATCCAGCTGAAATACTCATAGTCAACTGTAATTTAAATAATCAAAAACATTTTGCTATCACTACCAATAATATACCTCCTTGTAAAAACATTCCTACCCTTGAATTCTTTCTTGCTTGGATCTCTCAAACCATCTCCTATGAAACCATCATTCTAGGTGATGTTAACATCGATTGGAATATTCTGTCATCTAACACCCCAGTGCCAGCATTAACCTATAAGGCTCTTCTCAACTCAACACTTCCACTACTCATATTAATTACCAATCCAATACTAGCTCTACCCTCGACTGGATTCTTACCTCCTACCCTGAATGCTATCATAAGACCTCTATTTTTCTTCTCACTTAGTGATCACCTCCCTACTTCCATGCAGCACCACTCCCCCCAAATATCAAAATCACACATATATAGAGACTACCGCAACCTATTTAACTTCAACCCTGATGCATTTAATCAAATTCTCTCCATCAGCTGCTCTTTTCTTTTTGACCCCTCCCTCAAAGAACTGTTCTAAAATTTAACAGCATCTTCCTTCACACACAACTCCTTTTCTTTTTGACCCCTACCTCAAAGAACCATTCTAAAATTTAACAGCATCTTCCTTCACACACAACTCCTTTTCTTTTTGACCCCTCCCTCAAAGAATCATTCTAAAATTTAACAGCATCTTCCTTCACACACAACTCCTTTTCTTTTTGACCCCTCCCTCAAAGAACTGTTCTAAAATTTAACAGCATCTTCCTTCACACACAACTCCTTGGCTCCCCTCAGGAAAGTAAGGGTGAAACTAACTTTTCCCCTGGATAAGTAAAGACACTCTTCCTCATGCACAGGAGGGACAGTACTTGGAAATCCTGGCGTAAATTCCCAAAACTCCTTCCAACCCCCAGCTCTATAGGGAACTTTGAAATTTAACTAAAAAGCAATTCAACCTAGACAAAAAAATATCTTATTCCACAGAAAAAAAACATTCTAACCCTAGAAAATTGTGGAGTACTATCAACAAGCTCTTACACCCAGGGAACCCATCTCCTCCTAATCCCTTCCCTAATAACTGTCCTATTGAAACTGCCACGTTTCTGAACTCCTTTTTCATAGACTCCATACAGGACTTAATAAAATCAGACACAAATACCTAACCTGACACCACCCCCACCATCCTATGCAACTCCTTTCTGAATTAAACTTATCCCCACTTCCTATATCAAATCACTCCTCAATAAACTTAAATCATGCTCCCATTCTGCTGATAGCTTGCCACGATCCATTGCCTATTCAGTCTCCACACTTATCAATTGGTCAGTTCAGGAAAATCTTGTCCCTGACATCTGGAAGAAATCCTATGCTATTCCCCTACATGAAGGAGGAAACTCCACTGACCCCTCCAATTTCAGGCCTATTGCTATTCTATCTTTCCTTTTCTAAAATTCTTGAAAACTCATACATAAACAGCTCATTACACATCTCATTCAAGAAAACGTCCTCACCTCCAACACAACATGGTTTCCATCCTCATCATAGCACAACTACTGCACTAATATATTTTACTCACTCTGTCTCTACATCTCTTGACAATAACAAAATAGTCTCATGCCTGTTCCTCAACCTCTCTAAGGCCTTTGACATGTGTCTTACAACCTCCTTCTCTCCAAAGTATCTCCCCTCAACCTTTCCAACTTCACCTCAACCTTTCCAACGCTACTCTCAGTTAGTCCTCTAGTTATCTATCTAATCGACTACAGTCTATTAAATGGCTCTCCGCAACATCTCCATTCCTCTCCGTTCAAACTGGAGTCCACCAAGGTTCCATCCTAGGGCCCCTGTTATTCAATATCTTTACGAATAATCTCTAGCAATCCTGACCACATTCCACACTAATACAATATGCTGACGACTTCACTATCATCTCTACTTCTGACAATCTATGTCACCTACTCACCTTTACCCAAGAATCTCTACACTCAGTTGAAAAATGGCTCACAACCTACCAACTTCTACTAAACCCTAATAAAACTAAACTCCTTCCCAAGCCTCTCCAACACCTCAAACCCACCTCCTCTGTTTCCTCAATAAATAACACTACGATCAAAATTGAATCTCACACTAAATTACTCAGGGTTTACGTAGACAATGAACTTCAATTTGATATCCACATCAATAATTGCATTAAAAAGACACACCAAAAACTTGGACTACTTTACAGAAACAAAAATTTCTGAACTCAAGAATCTAAATTGTCCTTAGCTCAAACCTACCTACTCCCTACCCTACTATATGCCACCCCAGTCCTAACTAACCTGCAAAATAATTTTTCAATGAAACTTGAACTCACTTACAATAAAATAGCTAGATTTGCCCATAATCTCCCATATTGATCATACCACTGCCTTTCTTTAAAAAAACTCCACTGGCTACAATTTCAACATCAACTCCTCCTGCCTCAGCTTCACCTGACTTACTCTATCACTCAGCAACCTCTAGCCTGTCCTATTCTTGCAACTTTCATTTCCCTCTTATGTTCCTAAGCATGAGCTATGTGGCTCAGACCAACACTTCCTTCAAATTTCCAAAGCCAATAAATCCATCAGCAAACTACTTTATAGTCACTCAGTCACCTCTACTTGGAACAAACTTCCTCTACATATCCGATCACTTAATAACGCAATCAATTTCAAGCTAGCATTAAAGGAATATCTGCTAAACTCCTGGACCTGCTCCTGTAATGATCCTACTTGAATGGTACCCCACTGCCTCTGTTCTCCCCTGTCCTTAGTTTTTCACTTATATTCTGAGCTAAACTCCTGGACCTGCTCCTGTAATGATCCTACTTGAATGGTACCCCACTGCCTCTGTTCTCCTGTGTCCTTAGTTTTTCACTTATATTCCGAGCTAAACTCCTGGACCTGCTCCTGTAATGATCCTACTTGAATTGTACCCCACTACCTCTGTTCTCCCCTGTCCTTAGTTTTTCACTTATATTCCGAGCTAAACTCCTGGACCTGCTCCTGTAATGACCCTACTTGAATGGTACCCCACTGCCTCTGTCCTCCCCTGTTGTTAGTTTTTCACTTATATTCTGAGCTAAACTCCTGGACCTGCTCCTGTAATGATCTTACTTGAATGGTACCCCCAGTGCCTCTGTTCTCCCGTGTCCTTAGTTTTTCAATTATATTCCAAGCTAAACTCCTGGACCTGCTCCTGTAATGATCCTACTTGAATCTGTTCTCCCGTGTCCTTAGTTTTTCACTTATATTCTGAGCTAAACTCCTGGACCTGCTCCTGTAATGATCCTACTTGAATGGTACCCCACTGCCTCTGTTCTCCCCTGTTGTTAGTTTTTCACTTATATTCTGAGCTAAACTCCTGGACCTGCTCCTGTAATGATCTTACTTGAATGGTACCCCCAGTGCCTCTGTTCTCCCGTGTCCTTAGTTTTTCACTTATATTCCGAGCTAAACTCCTGGACCTGTTCCTGTAATGATCCTACTTGAATGGTACCCCACTGCCTCTGTTCTCCCATGTCCTTAGTTTTTCACTTGTATTTCGAGCTAAACTCCTGGACCTGCTCCTGTAATGATCCTACTTGAATGGTACCCCACTGCCTCTGTTCTCCCGTGTCCTTAGTTTTTCACTTATATTCCGAGCTAAACTCCTGGACCTGCTCCTGTAATGATCCTAATTGAATGGTACCCCACTGCTTCTGTCCCCCCCTGTCCTTAGTTTTTCACTTATATTCCGAGCTATTATACTTCTCACACTACTCCTATATCACTAACGGTTTCCTTTCAATACTTTACATCTACTACCTTAGTTCAATCCTTAAGTGCAAATGTCTTTTGTTTTAGTCTTACTAAGTTTGTAACCTGAATATTGCTATAACTTATAACCATAACTTCTCTTCAATGCATTTTGGTAAAATGTTATACTATGCTTTTTGATTTAACTATGTATAAGACAAATCTACATAACGCCTATGTTAATTTGTCTAATACGGTACTTTTACATTTTTACTGGAGCTTTTCTCCTCTGGTCTCTGCTGAAAAAGGGCATCTGCCCAGCCACACTAACCCAATTAACAAATGTCAAATAAATAAATAAATAAAGTATTGACAAATAGCAGACCTTTGTATAGCACTCAATCTTACTAGGTGCTGCTGGGAAAGTAGTAAGAAACATGTGGCACCTTGTACGAGACACAAGAACAAAGCAAATCTTCCAGAGTAGTATGTTTTTACTAATAAGGAACTGGTAAACCTTGAAGAATATAATCTCCTTTTCCCCGCACAGAGACTTGGTCCAGCAATACAAGTGCGCCTTCATGACTGTTAGAAGGGAGACTGGAAACAAAGGGTGCTGCTTCCATACGAGACATGATACAAAAGGTGTGCGAGTGGAAAATTGTTTTATCAAGGCTCTTGTGGCATTTTTTGAAAGTAAGGCTGTGTAAAATCCTGCTTATAAAAACCCTCAGACAGGAAATAGGGACTTCATTGTTGTGTAATGCAAGAAAAGAAAATTCTGTGTAAACTTAGTGATACTGATGGTAAAATACCTGTTTTGGAAAAAATATATATGTAAAAGAGGTATTAAGCAAAACAATATACATGCAGCTACCCTGCGAGGGAAGCAAATATAATTTTACAAATATAACAGCAACATAAATAAAACAAGTCATTACAAACATTAATATATTATAGGCATGAGCAAATGAATGATTTACAATTCAGTGTTGCAATAATGCAAATTACAGCCTTATTTGAAAATTACGCCTTTGGCTCTCAATGCTGTAAGACAGCTGGAACAGATGACATCAATTAGCTAAACTTGAGGTTCTAATAAAATGATGTTAATGAAAAACAAGTATTTGTAGAAAAATGTATTTTAATTGTTTTTTTTATTTATTTATTTATACTTCAACTAAATAAGTGAACTGATCAGCAATGACTCAAGCCTCAACTGCAAACATAATAGCAAGTAAGAAATATATTTAAGAATACAAAGAAAAACAATACTGCCTTTAAAGCACTTGACAAAGATTGTACAATACAGTATACAGCCAAGGTGTGGCACTGAACAAGTGAAACGTAAACTAACATTTCTAAAAATGCATCCATTATTAATTCTTAAATATATGATGTAAACTTCATTATAAGTACAGACATATAAGAAACCATATTGCACAACTCATAGCACTGTAAGGTGTTGCTAAACCATATTGTACAGCTCATAGCACGGTAAGATGTTACTAAACCATATTGCACAGCTCATAGCATTGTAAGATGTTACTAAACCATATTGTACAGTTCATAGCATGGTAAGATGTTACTAAACCATATTGTACAGTTCATAGCATTGTAAGATGTTACTAAACCATATTGCACAGCTCATAGCATGGTAAGATGTTACTAAACAATATTGCACAGCTCATAGCATGGTAAGATGTTGCTAAACCATATTGTACAGCTCATAGCATGGTAAGATGTTACTAAACCATATTGTCATAGCATGGTAAGATGTTACTAAACCATATTGTACAGCTCATAGCATGGTAAGATGTTACTAAACCATATTGTACAGCTCATAGCATTGTAAGATGTTACTAAACCATATTGCACAGCTCATAGCATGGTAAGATGTTACTAAACAATATTGCACAGCTCATAGCATGGTAAGATGTTGCTAAACCATATTGTACAGCTCATAGCATGGTAAGATGTTACTAAACCATATTGTCATAGCATGGTAAGATGTTACTAAGCCATATTGTACAGCTCATTGCATTGTAAGATGATACTAAACCATATTGTATAGCTCATAGCATGGTAAGATGTTACTAAACCATATTGTACAGCTCATTGCATTGTAAGATGTTACTAAACCATATTGTACAGCTCATAGCATGGTAAGATGTTACTAAACAATATTGTACAGCTCATTGCATTGTAAGATGTTACTAAGCCATATTGTACAGCTCATTGCATTGTAAGATGTTACTAAACCATATTGTACAGCTCATAGCATGGTAAGATGTTACTAAACCATATTGTCATAGCATGGTAAGATGTTACTAAGCCATATTGTACAGCTCATTGCATTGTAAGATGTTACTAAACCATATTGTACAGCTCATAGCATGGTAAGATGTTACTAAACCATATTGCACAGCTCATAGCATGGTAAGATGTTACTAAACAATATTGCACAGCTCATGGCATGGTAAGATGTTACTAAACCATATTGTACAGTTCATAGCATGGTAAGATGTTACTAAACCATATTGTACAGCTCATAGCATGGTAAGATGTTACTAAACCATATTGTACAGCTCATTGCATTGTAAGATGTTACTAAACCATATTGTACAGCTCATAGCATGGTAAGATGTTACTAAACAATATTGCACAGCTCATAGCATGGTAAGATGTTACTAAACCATATTGTCATAGCATGGTAAGATGTTACTAAACCATATTGTACAGCTCATTGCATTGTAAGATGTTACTAAACCATATTGCACAGCTCATTGCATTGTAAGATGTTACTAAACCATATTGTACAGCTCATAGCATGGTAAGATGTTACTAAACCATATTGTACAGCTCATAGCATTGTAAGATGTTACTAAACCATATTGTACAGTTCATAGCATGGTAAGATGTTGCTAAACCATATTGTACAGCTCATAGCATGGTAAGATGTTACTAAACCATATTGCACAGCTCATAGCATGGTAAGATGTTACTAAACCATATTGTACAGTTCATAGCATGGTAAGATGTTACTAAACCATATTGCACAGTTCATAGCATGGTAAGATGTTACTAAACCATATTGCACAGCTCATAGTATTGTAAGATGTTACTAAACCATATTGTACAGTTCATAGCATGGTAAGATGTTACTAAACCATATTGTACAGCTCATAGCATGGTAAGATGTTACTAAACCATATTGTACAGTTCATAGCACTGTAAGATGTTACTAAACCATATTGTACAGTTCATAGCACTGTAAGATGTTACTAAACCATATTGTACAGTTCATAGCATGGTAAGATGTTACTAAACCATATTGTACAGTTCATAGGATGGTAAGATGTTACTAAACCATATTGCACAGCTCATAGCATTGTAAGATGTTACTACAATGCAACGGGCTAAAAATCAGCAAGTGAATGTTGCACGGCTGTACAAAAAGCAGGGAAAATAACATCACTTTTATTGTCTTAAGGTAGCATCAAAACAGACTAAATCTTGGAGTGGATCCTAACAACTAGTATACCATTGTGTCAGCCCATGTCTCTGAAATAGTTGCATTTACTTTCTCTGAAGAGGTGGCCTGTGAGAGACAGAAGTTGGTCTATATTCCTAATGTTCTCGGAGAGATTGTTCCAAACAGCTGGAACTATTTTGGAGAAATCTCTTTCACATGGAATAAGAATGAATTGGGGGGTCTGCTTAACTGAATGCCATCATTATTTCCATGAGCATATGACTGGTTTCTAAAGTGCAGCCTGATGAGAACTAGTGGACATTAGCCATCATTTAATATTTTGTAGAGGAGTATATAGCAGAAAAGTAGCTCTAGCTGTAGGAGGTAGCCAGCTGTTTGAGGTAACAGTACAGCTGCGATGCTCACACCTGCTAGCTAGGTGAATGAATCAAAGTATGTTACTATCAGCTGACAATGAGAAAAAGCAATAGGGATCATTACAGGAAATCTGTTAGCAAATGCCTAACCAAGAAGAAGAGAAAGCAAGTGAGATGCTAGCTCAACCTTCTGCAACTCTGCTAGACAAAGTCAGGTCGCCAAAAATGTAGAAGTGCCGATGCAGAAAGAATTACTATCATTGGTGGAAAAGGTATTTATTTATTTTATTCAGCTGAAGATCTTAAATTACTACTGATAATGCCTGATTTTTTCAGATATAATGGTTTATCAATGCTCTGTTTATTCTTGCTATATATCCTTTTTTTGTGAATTCTGGGTTTACAGCATAATAGTTGTAAAACGTGATTTCGTTCTTATTCTCCTACCGTAGGTTCTTGTCTGGCTAATATGCTTTTTAACTTTTTGTGGATTTCTGCACTGTAGTTGCTTATTTTCCTTTCTTATTCTATATTTTTTGGTAATACATTGCCTGTTCATAGGTTCATAGGGGAGTACTAGGCTAATGGCCCTGGAGCCTTTACAAGCCTAGCCCATAGGATTACCCTGGTATTGTGCCATATGACATTAGTTCCCAGTGCCTCTGTCGAGTAGAGCCACTGGAGTGATCCCCGGGGTGAATGTTATATTTCCCATCTGTTCATCAAGATTTGTCTTGAAAAGGGCCAGTGAGGTAATCTGTTTGACATGTATGGGAAGTCTATTCCACAGCATGAATAGTCTCTGGGTTATGAACCTGCCACTCCAGCTTGTTCTGTTGATTGTGGTAATGAGGTTGAGGTCTCTACAGCATGTGGTGCAGAGGGATTGGGTTTTCTTTAGATGTAGCATTTTGAACAGAGCTGGGTCAGGCATGGCTTTGTAAGTGAAGCAGAGATCCCCTCTAAGTAGGTGATATGAGACAGAGAATAGTTGAAGTTTTTTTGAGTCTGTCTATATAGGACAAGTGTTTAAGGTCTAGGATCCTCTTTGTGAGGTACTTTTGTGGCCTCTCCAGTTGTTGCAGGTGTCTAGTGAGGTACATGCCAAATGGGGCATTGTATTCAATGATTGGCCTAATTAAGGAAGAGTAGAGAGAGACAATGACCTCTTTTTTCCTGGATGCAAAACCCTTAGTAATGAGATCTGCCACATAGAAGGACTTTCTGATCACAGTGGTAATGAGGTGGTCAAAAGAGAGGTTCCTGTCAACCTGTGTTCCCATATCGCTTATAACGCCTTCTGTGTTTCAGTGGACTACCATCAATGTGGTAATTCATGGGAAATGGGTTATTAACTGAGCTGCACAGTATATATTTTGTTTGTTTCTATGTATATATATATATATATATATATATATATATATATATATATTCTATATAGGGCTCTCACTTAATGATCCAATTACTGTCTTCATCTGTTTTATTAGCCGTCCAACACTCTTGAGTTTTAAACATCTTTGGTAGTCTCTTCCTCTCATTGATCTTAATACGTCGGCCCATTTCAATTGGCTCAAGCAGGTGTTCCCTTTGTCATTCTCTTCTTTTGAAGAGCATCCTCTTTTCTCTCCGTTTCCTCCCCTTCCCCTACCGTGTAATCCTAAATAGACTTTCAACCATCTTACCCGATGAAGGTTTTGTGGTATCTTTACAAAAACCTGTCGTGCTCTGTCTGTTGTCCCATTTCCTGAGGATTTACTGACTCATCATGATGGGATATTATCTGTACTGGAGTTTCAGCACTAAAGCCTTCACTCCAGCTATACTCTGTCGCATATCGTCTACTCAGAGGCGATCTCTGCTTAACATACAAGGCCATGTCAAACCCAGAGCTGCTGGACATGCTACACTTAAAGAAATCCCAATCCCTCAGAGCTACACGCTCCAGGGATCTAAACCTTGTCATCACAATAAACAAAACATGCTGGAGGGATAGGTTCCTGACCCAGAGACTCCCCAGACTCTGGAATAGATTGCCTATACATGTCAAGCAGAGTGCCTCTTTGGACCTCTTCAAGAGGAACCTTGACGATTGGATGGGAGAAAGGAAATTCACCCCAGGGATCACGTCAGTCGCCCTGCTAGACAGGGTTCCAGGAAAGTAAATAATGTGGGAAGAAATATCTAGGGAATTGTTATGGCTAGGCTTGTATAGGCCCTAGGGCTGATAGCCTAGTACCAACCTATGAACCTATGAACCTATGAACTTCTCAGTTGGTGAATCACTTATGTTCCCACATCACTAAGCCGTTTGCCTCCCTTTGCATTGCTATTCCTGTCTTTGTAACATGCCGTGCCTGGACAGATTTGAAGTTCTGGTGGTCACACTGGTTAGTGCAGCTCTTTCTTCTGCACTGTATTAAAACTCTTTCCTTCCTCTTTATGCATTTTGAAAGTCTGTTTTTTCCTCGTTTTCCTGTAGCACTTCCTCAGCACATCTTTTTCCAGATTGTCTGTTTCTTTATCTAGATATTATTTTGTTGTGCTAACCTTTATTAATGATCTTGAGTTTAGATTTATGCGTATTAGGATTTTTTAAACAAGGATAGTGACATTAAGTTGAACCTGTGATTGAAGCTAAGCATATGTTCTCACTGAGTTAGCAGCTTTTCAAAATAGCACTGTATATAATGTATGCATAGATTTGGATCTTTATACATACATATGTATGTGTCTGAATGTGTGTATCCATGCACTCTTTTTCCCCAGAGGAGTCACAAGAGTTTCAAGAAGATTTTAGTCTGTTGAACATATATTCCTTGTCAAAAAACACCCTCAAGCTCTACCTCCTTTCTTAACAGAGAAGAGGTCAATTAGTCCTCGGACACATTTGACAGTAATTATCCAGCTGTCCAAGTTTAATCTGAAGTAATATATATATAATCATATTGTTTAACATGCAGAGGGAATTTATTCCAGAGAAGATGGAGATATTGGACAAATCCTTTGATCCATCCATCACATTCTGTTTATCTGCTGATGAAAATACGGGTCTCTGGACCCAGTATTAGCTGAGCTATTGGTCTTACTGAGATATAGGAAGACAAGGACCACTGAACCTCCACACCATGGTAAGAGAGGCACAGATCACCTCTCAGAATTGTGTAAGACTTACTAAGTACAAGGACAAAGCTTGCTATCTTTCTTTTTAACTAAGGGTCTTAAAGCCTGTTTTGTTAGGAACTTCTGGGACTTTTTGAGTTTGTTCAGATATCATGTGCAAACCTCTCAACCTCTTACAACACGAAATCTGGACAAAGGAATACAACAGTGGGACAGAGGCCCAAAAAGAAGAATAATGTTTTAAATATTGCTCTTACAAACTTAGAAAGTTGATACAATAACAAGTTTTGCATTAGCATGAATTTTCTGAAGGGTATGAACTGAAGTCTGAAACTCAAATGTTTGTCTTTATTTTCGAACTTCAATCTTCAATGATTTCCTACTAATATGCCAGAAAAACATAATTTTATGAAAAATGTACCAAAAATATGAGGAGTACTGTACTACATAATGAGTCTGATTAGTGCTGAATATAGTGGACATTAAAATCGTTGGCTCTTGGTGAAATACCTTTGGATATTAGATGTGCCAAGCAGAAGAATTTCCTGACAACAGTTGCCACGTGACGATCAAAGGAGAGGGATCTGCCAACCAAAGTGCCCAGATCATTGAGTAACTTTTCGTTTTGTAAGGATGTTATCTGCACTATACACTGCGAGTAATTTTTGTCTTCCAATGGAAACAATATTGTACTTTTTATCATTCAGTTTAATCCCATTTTCGTACACTAGCTATTAACTAAGATAAGTGCTTTCTGAAAGGTGCAGACATGTTAAGGGCTATTAACAATGACACCCAGTGCAGTCATCTACAGATTTGATGGTTATCATTTTTGGGATCACAGAAGTAGACACCAAACAGGAAAGGACCCTGTGGGACATCACTGACTACCTTAGCACTATTGGAAGAGGCACCTGCCATATAAACTATGTGGTTTCTGTCTTTCAGCAAACTGAAAATCAGTAACAGTACATATGCTATGTTTAAGGATAATTGTTTCCTTACAATTCTGCCATAAAGTATGGTACTGTATGCTTTGGCCAGACCAAGATATGCATGACCAGTGTTGACAGATAGTGTAACCCTCTCAAAGAAATTAACAAGCTTTAACAGGCATGATCTCCCTCTCTCTCTCTCTCTGATGAAGCTAAATTGTTGAAGATCAAGCTTAATACAGTTTGTAATATTATAATTAATGAAATTGGTTACAATATGCTCCATAACTTTACAGACAAATCTGCTATGGCTAACTGCTGTGTAATTCTGACAGTCAGTGGTATGGTCACACTTGTGAAGGGACATCATCACATCAGTGCTCTAAGAGTCAGATACACAGCCTGCAGCTCGGTTTAGGTTAAACAAGGAGAGATTTGATAAGAGCAGGTCTGACCATCTTTAATAATTTATTTTTGTGAAGGTAGGTGAAGGCTGCTAGCCTAGCTAGATAGAATTCTGTAGATAATTCGGTCATTTGTAAATATTAATGTAAGCCACAAGCTTGTCCTCTTAAATGTGAAAAGACTGTATTGGATGTTGAACTGAAAAAAAAATGTTAACAACAGTGCACTCTGCTGTACGAAAGCTGATAAGTCAAGCATTGTGAAATTTTTTGATCCGAAACTCGGAGCTGAGATGTCCAGAGGGAGGCATTCTGCCTATTGTTTTGAGGCCAGAGTTAATGGCTAGAATTTACATGTATACTTTCTTTTATTGTTCTGGCTTCCTGACCAGCTGCAAGATCAAAAGGGCTATTAACCTCTGAGTTTCTGTTAGCCTGGGAACCAGAAAGAAATGATGTAATCTGAAATGAATCAGTGGTACTGTGTTATCAATTTAAGGACAGAAAGAATGAAAGCATTTAGCATTTGTCTTGAGAACATCCAACATTACCAGCATTGTCTTGCTCTATATGTAAGTTTATTTTAGAACTGTGTTTTCTCTTAGATATAGCTAGGAACTAGGAAGATTAGATTAGTTTTTTCTGTATAGATATCAGAAATTTTCTACTGTATTATTTTAAGTATTTCTCTGTGATCTCTGAACTCTTGACTAGCACTGTGTAGTAAGAAGTACTGTTTTGTGTTTTTATTATTTATTATTTTTTAAGATAAGCCGCAGTGTTGCAGCAGTAGCATTGTTGCCTCACATCAAGAGGTTCTCCCATTCGATTCTCGGCTGGAGCGCCTTCTGTATGGAGTCTGCATGTCCTCCCCACAGTCGAGTGGCATTCGAAAGACTTGCGTAGAATGGGCATGCCTTTGTTGAAGGTTGGGTGTCAAGCTGGCACCTCGGCACCCGTAAAAAATCTACTGCCAATCATTAGAGGACCGGAGTTCCGCTGTGGCGACCCCTAACCGGGAAAAGCCAAAAAAAGAACATTAAATATTTTTTAACCTTTCAGCTGTGGCTGTTTTGTGTAGAGATAATTTAAGCTCTAAGAGTACATTGCATGTATTTAGTGATATTGTACAAAGCCACTCCAATAGCCTTGCTGTTCAGTCACACTTACCATTTGGATAATAATATTGCACAATATAATTGGTCACCCTTTCATAAGGGCCTTTTAGTAGCTGATAAATATTAGTGGGTGGTGGCAAGTGGTACTACTGTATAGTCTGGGTAAAAGGGGCACAGCTGGAGAACCTGTGCCAGCCTTCCCCAGGAGTGTATGTGTGGTTGTATATAACTCTAATCTCAAAGTGTGTGTGTGTGTGTGTGTGTGTGTGTGTGTGTGTGTGTGTGTGTGTGTGTGTGTGTGTGTGTGTGTGTGTGTGTGTGTGTGTGTGTGTGTGTGTGTGTGTGTGTGTGTGTGTGTGTGTGTGTGTGTGTGTCAGCTACTTGGGCAGGGACATGAAGCACTGGTTGAACAGAGAGGGTGCTGGAGGTTTTAGCTTGCACACTAGGCTGAGATCTGGACCCTATAGCTGTGCCAGTGGGGAGTCTTATTGGGGACCTGGAGAGAAAGGGAGAAACCAGCCCCAGACTGACTGTGATCTCTGTGCTCTTAAGGGAAATTGTACTTTACTGTGTGTGTATTTATTATCCCTTCCCTATATGGACGCCTCTCACTGGTGTTAGTGGTGACGACTGAGGCTCCTTGATTGCTGGGCCAGTGCATGGATGTCACAGTTTTCTTTATTTATCTGACATTTGTTTACCAGAAAAGTCTGCATGGAAAATATTCCATTTTCAAAGTAGTGGCTTTGGCCAGAGGATTTGTGGGGTTTATATATGCTGAGAAGATGTTGTCCATTAGAACAAAGTAATTTATTATGGAAATGGAGAATATGAGAAAAAGCAGGGCCGCCATTGGCTTTGTGAATAATGTGTGTGCAGTTAAGCTCTATGTAATCCAAGTTTTAAGGCACTTCAAGTCAATTCAAAGCCCTGCAGTATTGTTTGTTGTGGCACATTTTGCAATCTTATTATAAGGTATATTATAACCTATTAACCTATAATAAGCATTTTGGTTTCAGATAATCTCTTTAGCACAAGTTCTTTAGTAATGATGGGAGCAAGCAAATTTAGGATGAGTGCTGTTGGAATGGGGGCTTTGTGGGGGAGGGTTGCAGACAACTTGTTTGCTTAAATATTTACAGTGTTGTCTGAGTCAGACTGGGGGTCCAATTAAGGAGAAGCTCAGAGAAGGATTTGTAGTTATCATTTGCTTCAGTTAATCTTCATTCATGAGTTGCTTTACTGGTCCTTGCAGTGCTTTTCATTGTTTTGGTAATATTTTTACATTGTCCTTATTCTATGGAGCCCTTGCTTTACTGTACAATTTAAAGAGTCATTTTTTCCCTTGTTATAAAGTTTATGTTGGTTGACCACCCGGGTTTTATTTTTAAATTCCATTTTGCAGTTGGCTCTAATTGGGACTGCTAAATCTATACATGTCTAAGTGGAGCTAAAACTGTTTGCTGAAATTGTTTGCTGTGTTGGTGTTCATGGTAGTGATGTCTTGGGAAATTTAGAGATTTCATCATATAACTGTATAAGGTTCACCCTTCTGAAGTCCTTAAATGCAGAAACATTGCTTACAGAGCAGAGGGTGATTTTGAGAATAAATATCATGAGTCTGTGGTCTGTCTTAAATGAAGAAAAAGAGACTAGGGGAATGGGATACATTGAGGACCAAAACAAGAATATGTTGCCATCTACTGGATTCTCAAACTATTTGGTACAGGGAATCCCTATTTATCAAATCCAGAAATTTCTGGGAATACCTTATATTAAAAGTATAGGTGCTCAAACATTTAGCTGGATTGTTCAAGGTACATAGAATTATGGAGTTACTGCTTACAGGAATTTCTTCTAAAACTTCCAGGAATCTAATATGATCATCAGGAGACATGGAGGGGGTCTGCAGCATGCTGTAAGATGGCAGCTTGTCTGGTCCAAGGTAAACTGAAGGTCTAGAAGATCAGGTAGTTCCTCTCTGAGTATCTGTACAGATGAGAATTGATCCTTGACAAATATGGAAATTCCACTGTGGTTTCTCCCAGGCCTAAACTCATAGCAAGTACAAACCTGAGGTATGTAAAAATCATTTTCTTTATATTTAAAGTAAGTCTCTGTAACAACACAAACATCAGCATGCTTGAGATGGTGGAGCTCCTCACAGTCATACAGTTTGTTACTGATTCTTCTGACACAGAGAAGAGCCACTTTAATGTGGTCCAATGTAAGGTTTGAAGACATTTTTTAAGTCAGACTGTCCATTTGATGGACATTCAGAAGCCATATAGCTGAAACACCTGACGTCCTTAAGGGGTCATTTGTATGTGCACCATGGGCCTCTATTCTATTCTTTGCAAGCCGACAACCTGGAATTTTGCTGAAACCAATGGAAATAGTGTTTTTACATTTGAAAATTACAGAAGCCACATGATCAAGGGTGATAGGTGGTACAATTTAGCAGGATATTAGTGGATGAATGGGGTATATAGGCGGCATGAAGTTGGAGATAAATTTGTCACCAAGGGTATCAGCTACGGTTTCTGGGTCAGAGTGGGGTATACTATTTGATGATGTATTCTGAACAGAACTAGGCATGAATTCTGAGTTTCCTAATGTAGCTCAAAAGGCTTTATAGTTTATCTTGGTACTGCAATTAAATCTAAGTTTATAACTGGCTTTGTATTTCATAACTGCATGCCTGAGTGTTTAATTAATACTTATAAATTCCTTTTATAGGGTTGGAATGGGATCTGTTTTAATCACAGTGACAAGTTTTTTTCTTCCTTTTCATGTGGGTTTCCTCTGGGTACTCTAATTTCCTTCTACATTCCAAACACATGCATCTGGAGCATTTCTCCTTGGGCCTCTGCTGAAAATAGGCTCTTTCATAGTCTGACTTTTCCGGTCAACAAATGTTAAATAAAATAAATCTCTTAGAGTTCTAGGAGGATATCATGAACAATCCAATGTGTGATATTGAGTTTTCTAATGAAGACGGATATGCCCCCACAAGTCCGGGTGGAACTTGATGCACTGTGGGTACAATATCCTGATAATGAGAGAGAGTGATAGCCTAGTTTTAAAACCAAGTCTCAGTAACTGCACAAGTATGAATGTCAGCAAGGTGAGGTCAGCCTGAAATTCAATGATTTTGCTAAGCTTCTAGCATTCAGGAAAGCAACACTGGTAGTGATCAAACTGTGACTTTCTAGGCGGGTAAACTCATTATGAGTTTAACAATGCCTAAAATGTGCATTATGGGGGAAGCAAAAGTTGCAGCCAATATGTGAAATCATGTACCAAGAGCTAAAGGCAGTCTGAAGTTAGGTAGACATGCACTGGATCTCCACAGAATGACACCAGTTAATCACCCAGTTGTTATAGCCAATTCATTTTTGTTTGAATATAGAAATCATTCTTGGACAAGGAAGAATGCTGCTCACCTCTAGTGATTTAGAGATAATAGTAGACTATTTTTGCTCCTAAACTGTACATACTACCAAAGAATTTCTGGCTGTAAAGCAGCTATTTGTGATAACTTCTCCACTCTTAAGAAATTATCTTTATCCATCTCATACACCTATCTCTGCATCTTTTGAGACTTCCTGGAAGGCGTGGCAGCAAGGAACCAATACCCCCCAATCTAAAACCCACTGTCTATGCTACATTATTTGTCAGACTACTTAAAATCCTAGTTTCTGGTCTCTTGGCGCTATCCCACATACCCATATTTTCTTTTAAACCTTTTTGCTTTTAACTATTACAGTTCAAAGTAAATGTAATCAAACAAGCATAAACAGAAAGAAGTAAAATTATAACATAATTCCCTTACCTCTCTGATTGCTTTTTCTGATTGTGCAAGATTGGTATTCTGGCCCAACCCACTTCCTTCAACCTCACTTTGCTCAGGCTCACTCTGCTCACCTACCCTACCCCAATTTCCACCCCCCCTTTTTTCATTACTTTTATACATTTTCTGGAATACACCCTCTACCTACTTAATGAATCACCTCTCCCCAATCCTCCCCCTACCCACCTAACCAGTCCTACCCACCTCTACTCAACAACTCCTTATAGCTCCCAAAGCTCTCATTATCCTCCCACTGTTGCCCACCCTAGGCATACTCAACGTCCTTGCCTCCCACCTTATCTCTATGACCTCCCCCAACAATGCATTATTACCACACCTTTCTGTACTACACCATACTATCAGGCCTTCTCTTCCTAGCCTATACCTCTACTAACCTCAACAGTCATAACATCCAGTACAATAGCTCCCTGACTCAAGCAAGCAACTACCCCACACCTTTAACCAAATCATACAATGAAATCAGCTCACATGTTTACTCCTTTTCTTACTCTCTTCTCTTCTGTCTCAGGCATTTAAAAGCCACTTTCCCATCTGTCCCCACGTTCAGCTATCACCTCATAAAAAACAAATTAGCACACGTACTACTACACTCCCTTACCCATATACAACTACTTACAGATATCCATGCTAACCCTGGCCCTAGCTGTGACACAAACAAAGCACAAAGACTCCTCCCCAACCCTACCCTAAACTCCATAAACTACAACACTCCCTACTACTAACATACAACCCCCCTACCAGCCATTTCCAAATCTGACTTGCTAATCACCAATTTTAATCTCAGAAGCCTAGTAAATAAGATCAGAGAATTCCATGCTATCTTAGCCATCTACTCTCCTGACATAGCCATTTTAACCAAAACACTGGCTAAAACTTCACATCAAGGACCCTGAAATTACTCCCCAAAATTATAACATAATAAGGCAAGACAGGCTAAACAATGTTCAAAGACTGCCTTAAGATAGAAAAACTAAACATAACTCCACCAGACATCCCTAACGCAGAATTACTCATATCACGTCTACATATTAACACACATAAAGCCATAATTACCATGGCCATCTACCTACCCACAAGTAAAAACCTTCTCAACATTGAACATCTCCTCTCCTGGTCCTGCACCACTTTCAGTCAAGAAAAACAAATCATTATATCTTCCACCTGCCCTTCTACCTTTATCTATCTATACAATTATACCCAAATCATAAACTGCACCACTCATACAAACACTCTCAAAAAGAATTACTACTTGATTGGACATTGACTAGCAAACCTAACCCGAACAACCAAGGAGGCTGCCTTCCAATCAGCCTTAGTGATCACTCACCTACCTATTTACTAAAAGAAGAATACAAACCATATCTATTTCTCCCATTATATATACCCAATGCAAGAAAAAATGTTCACCTGATACTTTCAACCTACTTCTACAGCAATGCGATTGGTCACCACTATGAACCCTTAACCTGGACCTTGCAGTTCAAAACTTTAATAACAAATTCCTTGAACTCCTAAATACTCTGGCGCCATAAGAAAAATACGAATCAAATCCAAACAACTAACTTGGCTTTTCCATGACACTAAACTTCTAGTCAAACAAAGAGATAGAGCTAAGGCCATATACCAATCCACCAAAAGCATAAATTATAGAACCGTATATCAGCAGCTAAGGAACCAAACAAAGAAATATATAAAAAAATTACAAAAAAATACTTCCATACCTCTTAAGTAAGGCACCTTCACAACCCTCACAAATTCTGGCAAACTATTAACTACCTCCTTAACCCAGGTAAAACCTCCACCCCCTCTCCCTCCACATCCAGCACTTCTAAATCCATAGCGTCCCAATTCAATTCCCACTTTATTAACTCCATCACTTCCCTCCTAAATAACCACCAAAACCTACCTCTCTCAATCCTCCTTCTGCCTCTAACACCATCAACTCTTTCTCTTTCAAACCTGTCTAAACTGCCTACATAAAAAGCTCCTCAGCAAACTTAAACCTTGCAGCCTAGCTGCAGACCAACTCCCCAATGAATTCTTAAATACTGCTGCCCCACCTATCGCCTATCCTATATCTCTATTCACTCTATCTCTAAACAATATGTAACTCACCTCTGGAAAGTTGCATAAATCATCCCACTCCACAAGTGGGATGTTATAACATTATAAATAAAGTGTCAAGTATAAATGTGAAATTTTTGCAGTACAGCCATACCAACACACATGGAGTATCATGTAAAAGAAGGAAACTGTCTACAACCATGTAATAATTCCTTTATATAACTATAGCAATTATTTATCAATAATCAAGGGGCCTTGAAATATCTGTAAACAAAAATTCTACGGGTTTGACCCCCCCCATACATACATAACAGATTAATATCAAATATGTCTTTAAATTAGTTCTTTTTGGCCCAAAAATACATGGCATCCCTATCTTCTAATGTGACGTCTTCATATAACTGTGATTATAACTTCATGATAAAGTTCTTGTATTGTTTTAAACTTGGGACGAAAGCACTTCCAAGCTTTCACTGCTGTGCTGAATAAAACATTTGCCTGCAACTACGAGCCATTTTTTATCATACTACTACAGACAAGTGAATATCTACAGTACAGAGATGACACGTATCTAGTACATCATGGTACATAGCAGACTTATACATTTTGTGCATGCATATGTTTACAATTTATAGATACAATGTTTTGCAGTTATGCTTTCATGAGGTCACATCAGAATTAGAAACTTGGTGGAAAACTCTGGCTTGTGGTTGTATCCATAGTTAGTGCTTGTATAAATGCCTTTACCCAGGGGTGTTACAGGAGCATAGCCAGTTATTTGTAATGTGGGTTTTTAGGAGTTTTTTAAATTGTGTTATGGAGGTATTGGATGTAAGGGCGGCTGTTAGAGAGTTCCATAGTTTAGAGATGTGGTGCTATTATAAAGACCCTTTCCTAATGTTAATACATATGGCTACATAGAAGCTAATATGAGATAATCCAATACACTCCAGAGATACTGTTGCTAAGCTAGATAAAAACAAACCTATAACTCTGATCATATATCAATATATTGTATAATTTTGTAATTATATGTTGTTTTCTGGAAGACAAAAGGGATAAGCTGAAGAAGCTTTTTAGATTATAGTTATTTAGAGCTATTCACAATGGTATCCCCCAGTTGTCTTCATATCAAGTTTATTTAAGAATACAGGGCTTAGTGCATGCATACTTGACATGACTAGATTTGGTTCACAGAAGAGCAGATAAAAACACAACCTGCGTGATATAAATTGAAAAGAATACCGGCTATTTAAAGTTACCAAAGTACATACTTATGAATAATAACAAAGGAAGTAATATTCTGGTCACAGAATAAATAAATGATTTAAAGTTAGATTACATACATATTTTAGTGACCCAGTTTACATAGAAATATAGATAAACCTAAAAATGGAAATATTATATATTTTATCCTAACTACATTTTAATTATTAAGTAGTACACATGAATGACTTTACTATTCAAACTTCTGAAAGATATTTTGTGAGAACTTTCAATGAGCCTGATTTAGATATAATTACATATGTATCTGTGCATTTCTAATTAAAGGGAAAAGGGAGGGAGTAGAGTGGAAGGAAGACAGATGAAGTAATAATAAAAGGAAGGTGATTCACAGCTTATCCTATAAAAAACATAATACTAATGTAACAACTGATACTCTAACATAATACATTTGTATCAAACTTTAGATATTTGTATATTTTGTAATGGGGTCTGGTTCCTTTTCTTCTCTTTTAATATAAAACACAAGTAGATTAAAGCTATAAAGATAATTCATATTCACATTTATAAAAGATTATTTAAATCATTCTTATTATAACATACTTATAAATAATACAATTAAACATTTCATTTAAATTAATTCTGTGATAACTAAAACACATAGTTAATGTTCAATATTCCTTGTTGATGGTTAGTACAAAATCTAAAATACTTAATTTAAGTACTTTAATAATTAATAAGAAGTTGAGGCAAATAATCTAATTGTTGAATTAATAATTTCCTCAACATTGTATAATTTAACAAACAAAGGTTTTCTTTTTTTTTTTTTTTTTGCTAGTATTGGCTGGAGACTGATAGAAGTTTTGATGATAATATCACCAAAACAGGAATTAAATATTCCACGGTAGTTTTTATAAATAGCTTGGAACTAGGTTTAAAATTGGTCCATAACATAAAATTTGCTTTTATGACATTATACCAAAATAAATGAATATAAATGCATGTCTTTAAATGTAAATGGACTTAACAACCCTATTAATAGAGGAAGTCTAAATAAAAATCTAAAAATAAATAAAGTTGACATAGCCTTTTTGCAAGAAATACATCTTATAGAAAAAGACACAAAGAAAACAAGTTTCAAAAACTACACTACTCGTATGGAGTCACATTTTCATGCTAAAAGAAGGGGTAATATGATATTGTGGAAAAACTCTCTAACACCCCCTAAAATAGTAGACTCATATTCAGATAAAATGGAATGTTGAGACTGGCTGTATTAAAATTAACAACAAATACTTTACACTGGTAAACATTTATTGGATTCCTGGTATTGGTGCTAAAATATCTAGAAAATATCTAGAACTAATTACCATGTCAAATGGGGGGAAGTTTTAGCGGGAGATTTCAATTGTATTTTATCAAAAAAAAGATACTACTAAAAATGGAAATTTTCTGATTATAGCTGCTGCTAAGAAATTGAATAATTATCTTGACACCACCAATTTGAAAGACATTTATGATTTAAAAGACTTAAATTCCTTTAATTATGCACACTAATCATATAGGTTTGGGACCGAAACTATTACTGATAAGGTTTTCATTTCTGATAGAATATTCTCCAAAATACAAGATGTCTCAATCATTACTTGGCCATTGTCTGACCACAACGCAATAATTTTTAATATTAATCTTAAATCAAATAACTTGGTGTTTTGGCAAAGAGTCCCAGCATACATTAATAAAATAAAAGAGTTTAAGGAGTAGTTGTTAAAAGACCTAAGCCTGTTTGTAGAAAATAATAAGAATAATGTATCCTCCAAAACTATACTATGGGATGCTTTAAAAGCATATCTTTATGGAATAATTAAAACTTGGTACTTAAATAAAAGAAATCAATAGGATAAAGAATTATTAGATCTGCAAACAAAAATAAACAACTTAAAACATCAACTTAAGACAAAAGACACAAACACAAATGTAGAATTAAAACAACTTAATTTGAAATATGTTGAAATACCAAATCATAAGGTAGTAATAAGTTTGGAGAAACTAAAGATACAATCATATTCAGTAAATTCAAAGAGTCTACATAGAGTAGCTGCAAAGTTGAAAGGGATTAAAAATAGAAACCACATTAATGAGATTTTCTATAAAGTAAATAATAAAAGTAAAAATTCCTCAGACATAGAAGACATTCTAGGGATCTTTTAAAAAATACTATGAAGAAATGAATAGTGATAATACTTTTTCAATTAATGTTGATCTAAGAAATAAATTTATTAAAGAAAATGTAAACAAAAAATTAACAAAAGAGCAAAATTGCAAAATTAAACAAACCAATATCTTTTAAAGAAACAAAAGACCAAATTAAAAGTCTCAAAAATAACAAATTGCCAAGATTAGATAGAATAATACCATATATATATAAATTAATGCCACATAATGCACTGAAAATCTTACTACAAGCCTTTGAAGAAGGTAGAACTAATCTAAGTAGCTTCTCTTCATGGAAATATGCCATGATTTCTCCAATATTAAAACAAGACAAAAAAAACAAAACTTTGTTCTTCATATCACCCTAT
Organism: Protopterus annectens; assembly: GCF_019279795.1. Classification (NCBI taxonomy): domain Eukaryota; kingdom Metazoa; phylum Chordata; order Ceratodontiformes; family Protopteridae; genus Protopterus; species Protopterus annectens. The sequence goes on along the minus strand of NC_056747.1, from coordinate 7,560,758 downwards.
ATCCCTTTTAAATGTATATTATAAAATTTGTATGTCCATCTTTGCTAAAAGATTATACCTGTTTCTAATAACTTTAATAGATGAGGACCAAATGGGTTTTATTCTAAATAGAAAAGTTCAAGATAATGTTATAAGACTGATCTCATTAAAAGACTTGGCAAATAAGGAAAAGAAAGAACTTTTGATCATTAGCTTGGACATTGAAAAAGCATTTGATTCTGTTAACTGGTCTTATCTTTTTGCAGTCCTTAAAGAATATAATTTTTCCTCTGATTATTTTATTAACTTAATAATTAGAATCTATGAAAACTCACTGTCATATGTTAAAAGTGGTGCTTATCTTTCAGGACCTTTGCATATAATGAAAGGTACAAAACAAGGATGCCCATTGTCTCCTCTTTTATTTGCTTTATCAATTGAACCATTAGCTAACTTAATAAGAGCAAACTCTAGAATGAAAGGATTTTCAATAAGTAAAAACTATTGTTCCAAGTTACAACTCTTTGCTGATGATATCTTATTGACCATTGGAGATATAGACACATCCCCTCAATCTCTTTGAAGAAGTATCTAATGTAACATTTAATCAAAATAAAATAGAGACCCTTTTTATAAACAAATAACCTCCTTGTTAAAGCAAAATAATACATTTAATTGGGGTAATGAACAATTAAAATATTTAGGAGCAATTATAAAATCCAACTGGAATGATTTGCATAAAGAAAATTATAAAAATTTAGCTAAATGTATTGAACAACAATTACAACAGTGGCACAGAATATTCTTTACATTTGAGGAAAAATTGATGTTGATTAAAACGATTATGTTGCCAAAAATCTTATTCTTTATACAAACACTAGTAGCTGCTCCTGCCAAAAAGTTAATTAAACAAATGAACTCTAAACTATTAAGATTTCTATGGTATCCATATAAACCAAGAATCAGTTCCTTTTGGCATAATAAATGCTGGTAACAAGGAAGAATTGCATTCCCAAATATTGAATTATATGTTGATTCAGTCACCCTTAACTTAGTAAGTCTTTGGGTAAATGCAGAGTACTCTTCAAAAAGGAAAACTATTCATAAATGTCTATTACTCACTAGCTTTATGGTAGAAGCAGAAAATATGTTTTCACTGATGCAGATAAGATATCACTATTCTTAAAAGATGTAATATTCAATAACAAAAAAAACATTGAAACTTACCCCCTTTCTTAATTACATAATACATAACTTCAAAAAATAATGTACAAAAAATAATTAAAAATACACTGTTTTAATGTTTCCAATAGCATTTACTATAGGTTGTTTAGACTCCTTTAACTTTACAAAATCAAAAATAATGAAAAATAATAGATTAAACTATTGGTATTAATCTTTGAATAACAATAAGATTTATGAATCAAATTATCTTTCAGCAAGATATAACTTTAAACAAGATAATTAGCTAAACATGCAGACATTTAGAGATTTTCTTGTAAATGAATTAAAGTCTAATCTAAATACTAATTCTATAATAATTCCTAATATATTATTATTGTTCTTTAAAATTAACTCACTGACTAGCTTTAAGTTTATTTATATATCTATGATTTATAAAATATTGAGAGCTGAAAAATGTTCCTCAGAAGACACCTTTTGGAGCTATTCAACTAAAATTAACAATAAACCTTTTTCTGAAACTAAAAAATATTTAGTTTTCAAATCTATAAACAATTCTTCTACCTCTATGTATTGGAAAATCTTTACATGGAAGTTCCTTCATATAAGTTTTTTAACCCCACATAAAATAACTTTAATATATAATAAAGAGGCAATTAAATGTTAGAGATGCAAGGAAACACTAGATTCTGACTGGATCCACATGTTCTTAAATGTTCAATGGTAATTCTGTTCTGGTCTAAATGTAAATATTTTACACAAGCATTGTGGTCAGATAACTGTGAAATATCTGATTCATTAATGTTGTTTAATGCACCAGTACCATACTCAATTCCAAAAACGCAAACATTTCTTTTATGGTTACTTCATGCAGTTGCAAGAAAATTGTTACAATAAATTAAAAATGTCAGACTCACCTCTAATTTCTAGATTTTATTTCTTACCAAAATTACATATAATAGAGAATTACAACCAGACTATACCAGAACACTACATACTACATATAAAAAACTGTCATGGTTGAAATTGAAAGATCTTTTATTTTATTTATTTTATTTATTTTATTTATTTATTTTACATTTGTTGACCGGGCTAGTCTAGCTGGATACATGTCCTTTTTCAGTAGAGGCCCGGGGAGAAAAGCTCCAACATAATGACATGACATCTGTACAAATAACACGCAATGAGGAAGGATTAACATAGGATGAGAAAAAAAACAATTGCAGCAGGCTATACAAAAAACATTAAATATTCAATTATAAGGTTGAGGTGATAACATAGAGGGACCAGTATTAAAGGAATTAAAGTCAAAGAAGGTGGCGGATTGGGAGGAGCGAGTCCTAGGTTAGTCTGGTTCAGTACAGGGACACAGCCAGTGTGAGTTAAGATATTCTTTGAGATTATTTTTAAATTGGTTAAGTGAAGTCATATTTCTTATATGGTTTGGAAGTGCATTCCAAGGCTTTCCAATGGAATTAGCATAGAGAGCATCACCACCCATATTCTTTGCTTTAATGGTGAGTATTTGAACACTGTTTAAGGCAGTTAAGGTTGGTATAGGGTATCAGTATACTGCTCAGTGATGGAGTTCTATCTGGGTAGTTTATTATTTTAAAAGCTTCAGAGAGTTGGTTTAGTTTGAGAAGGTTGGGCAATTCTAACCAGCCAATTTTCTTAAGGTTAAGGCAGTGGTGAGTTCGATATGGATTTCCTGTAATAAATATGTGGTTATAGCCAACAGTAAGCATATTAAGTTCACGCTTTTTAAGAAAGGAGAGTACTGGGCAAGAGGGTGGAGAGGAGATGTGTGTAAGTTTGGTGTTGGTAAGGTAGTTTTTATTCTATACAGGGACCCTAGTTTCTTGTTAACAGTTTTAATGGTATGGCTGATGTGAAAGTCAAATTTGAGTTTGTGGTCGATGGTGACACCTAATAGTTTGGTGCTAGAGACAGGTTCAATGATAGTACCATTGATGGATTCAACATGAAAGGAGATATTATTTGGAATAGGAAGATCTTTATCTAGTGGGGAAGAATAGAAGTAGTTTGGTTTTTGATGGATTGAGTATGAGTTTCAGATCGGAGAACCATTTTTCCACTATAGTAAAACAGTGTCGAGTGGCTGTTTGTAGTTTTGGAAGAGAGGTGTCAGAGCAGATCAGGGTTGAGTCATCATATTGAATGCAGGTGGCTTTAGGGATGACAGAGTGGAGATCGTTAATGAATATGGAAAATGAGGAACACCAATGGTGTTTGGGAGCAGGTCAGATAGTCTGTTTTGCCACTGGACAGCTTGTAACCTACCAGAGAGATAAGCCTTAAACCAGCTTAGGGCTAGGTTGTCAAGATGTAGGCTTAGGGTGGAGAGGAGGAGCTGGTGATTCACCATGGGCTTTTGATAGATCCAGAAAGAGGGCGGAGGATATTAGTTTGTTATTGCGGTTGTTATTGATGGTGTCAATGAAGGAGAGTAGAGCAGTGGTTGTACTGTGATGAAAAGCCGTGCTGGCATTTGGACAGGAGATTGTGAAGGGTTAGGTAGTGTAGAAGTTGTTTGTGAACACATCTTTCCATAATTTTAGCTAGGGTCAGTATAGCTATTGGTCTGTAGTTGGAAGTTTCAGTTACCTCCTTTATGAAGTGGGATAATGTAAGAAACTTTCCAAATAGAGGATGGTGGCTTCAGTTATAGTCCTGTTTATTAGGATTGATATGGGATAGGCGATTGTGTCAGCCGCTATTTGTAAGTATTCGCTGGGAGGTGATCTGCTGCTAGGGTAGTTGGTTTCAGTTTTTAAGAGGGTGCAAATATAGGCTGTGGAAACCAGTTCTAGGCTAAAGGAGGGAGGAGCAGGGTTATTCTTATGGGAGGAGGGAGTTGAGGAGGTAGTTAACTGATTAGCTAGAGACTGGATGGTCTGAGTAAAAAAGAGTTAAAGGTGTTGGCTACATCTACTGGGTCTTGATTAGTTTCTCAGGGGTAGGGGTGGAGGATTTACCTGGATGGAGAAGATTGTTAAATCCTGCCCAGAACTTCTTTGGATTCTGTTGGTGCTTATTCTGAAGGTGGCAGAAGTACTGTTTTTTATCCTGGGTAATGGCTGATTTAGTGGCTGTTGAAATTTGATGCGATCTTGGGGAGTTTTAGTAGCTCTCCATTTATCCCAGGCCTGGTCTCGGAGTTTAATTTTGGTTTTGGTATGACTAGTTAGCCAGGGGGCTATCCGTTCCTTGGATCTAATCAGACGACTGGGGACATGGGAGTCAAGTATGTTAAGGAACATGTCATTAAAGTAGGATAGGTTTTTAGGATAGACCAGTTACAGGACTTTAGTTCTGCACGGAATAGTCGTGGGTCAAATTTCTTTTGTTCCTGACTTGTCTGTATATGGGGCTAGTAGTTGGACATTTATGTTTAATGATATAAGTTATGAGGTGGTCACTGAGGTCATTTGGGAGGGTCCCAGAGGTATAATTCTGTGAACCCTTGTTGTTGAGTATCCAGTCAATGGTACTGTATTTCCAATTCTAGTTGGGGATAGAATGTTTTGGGAGAAACCATATAAGTTAATAGGATGTGGGGTTATGTGGGCTGAACAGTGAGACCAGTCTATATTGACATCCCCAAGTACTATGGTTTCTGGACAACGAGCAGAGTGTTTGTTCCAGGTTTTCAGTGTTCTTCCCTGGTGGGATATAGATTCCTATAAGGTTAATGCATTTCTGGGTGTTGAGGCATATCTTAAGGGCAATAAGTTCTATATTTGAAACTTCGGGAGGCTGTAGTGGGTTCCTTATAATATTCAAGGTATTCCTGAACATAACAGCCAAACCCCGATCAGTCCTGAGAATATTGTACCCAGGTGCCAGAATCTCTTCATCTTTGGTAGAGGGTTTTAGCCATGTTTCTGATAGACATACAATGTCTGGACAATGAGTTATGGACCTTATTGTTTAGATTTAGTTTTAGATAAATATTAATTAAAAAAATGTTCTTTATAGTTATGGACCTTGTATATAGTTTTGTTTTAGATTTGTTGTGTTTTAATTTTGTTGATTCTTATTGTTATTATTGGGCATATATTCAGTGTATAATTCAAGTGTATTTAAAACTCAGTAACAAATATTTTGGAAAAAAAAAGTTGCTCCTGTGTAAGATATTATAAAAGTTGCTTATGGACACATTTCTCAAGTAATTTTGAAAGTGGGGATAGTATTGCTATTGTAAAGCCAACTTCTGTACTGCTAAGGAATAACAGGTGCAAATTGCTACACCAACTAATAAACAAAACTAAAGTTTATTTTGTTAAATAATACCGTATACTAAGTACTTTTGTCCCTTTAGCCTAATTGGGACTTCTTCAGAATATACATGTTAAAACATCAATAACTATTTATACATTCAAAACACAAATCAATTTAAAGCAATGCGTGTATATGCATTATCTACTTTCATTGTGTTACTACATAAACAAATAATTAAATAAATGACCTATCTATGATGCAGTACATTTTCCATACAAGTTTTAAAAATTAATTAAACTAAAATACTTTTATCTAATCTTAAAACTGTTTTAGCTCCTATAAAACTTTATTAACTCCTGTGAAATGTTTATACAAAAAATAAGTTATTAATCCTAAAAAAATATAAAATATATATAATTCAATAAATATGTTTCTCCCTAATTATAAAATCTTCTCCTATAACACACAAAACTTTATTGTAACATACTTCTTAAAGAAAGACTGTTGTTTAAATCAAGTTTGTTGTTAGCATCTAACGTTATCTGCCAACCCAATTCTTTATATTCGAATAAGTTTTCTACATCTGCTCCTCTCAACTCTGGAACTTTTTAAATGTTATTCATTCAACAGAATTTCTATATAATGCATCCATGGTTCTCTTTTTCTTTATATCCTGTAGATGTTCATAAATTCTATCCTTCAACCTTCTTTTAGTTTTTCCTCCATAGAAGGCTGAACACAACACACATGTTGCCAGATAAGTCCTAGTGTATTACAATTAATGCAATACAGATTACCTATAATGTTATGATAGTTTTTTTACACTAACATAAGGACCATCATTAATATAGCTATATATCTTACACCTTCCATATTTAGACATTCTAGACCTATATCCATCAAAAGTCTCTGTCTTACCATTTTCAATAAGTATGTCTTCCCTCGCTAAAGATGAAATAATGTGTTACACTTATTTTCTTTTTAATTCCTGCATGGAAATTAAATTCCAATTAGTTCTTATAATTTTAACAATATTATTAGTTTCACTATTATAAAGAATCACCATTGAGCCTCTTCTAGTTTCTGTACCATCTTTAACAAAATTAATTGTACTAAAACCGTCTTTAACACAATTAATTGTACTAAAACATCCAGAATATGTCAGTATTTAGCCTCCCTTCCTTAAAATACAAATTCCCTTATTATTTTCCAATAAATCATTGGGATAATTCCTTTCCGTAAATATTTTAATCAAATCATTAACCTAGACAAACACACCATCTGAACTTTCACCGTATTCTTTTTCTAAAACATTGGGTAGCAACTATCAAAATGGGAAATAATCATTTGAAAAAGTTTCTTTGTAAAAAAATGTAATTTTTTTTATGGTGAATTTTTTCCATCAATGTACTGGAGTGGCAATTGGAACAAAATTTGCCCCGATCTTTGAAAATCTTTTCTTAGCTGCATGGGGAAGGCAAACTATGTTTTAATCACCACTATTTGAATATGCACATGCTTATTACAGATTTTTAGATGACATTTTCATTTTATGGCATGGGAATGAAGTACAGTTGGAAGAGTTTATTGATTATCTTGATTATTCCACTGATTTTTTCTTTGAAATTCACTTACGATAAAGTCTCTGATATGTTTAATTATTTATATATAACTTTATATAAAGATATGGACAAGAGTAGGTTCTGTTCTACCATTTTTCACAAAGAAACGTTTTCAGATGTTTATTTCTATTTTGATAGTTGCCACCTGTTGTTTCAGAAAAAGAACACAGTGAAAAGGCAGATGGTGCATTTGAACAGGTTAATTACTGATGATCAAATATTTAAAGTCGAGATTTGAAGTTTGATTAAAATGTTTATGGAAAGGAATTATTCAAATGATTTACTGGAAAATATAAGTGGAAGTTATATTTCAAGGAAGGGAGGATTCTGTGTAGTTTTAGTATAATTAATTTTGTTAAAGTTAGTGCAGAAACTAGAACAGGAGCAAAGGTGGTTCCTTATAATACTGAAATTAATAGGATCTACTTCACTTACCCGAACTCCCACATTACCAACTTTCACTTTACTGAGACTACACCGACAAACCAGAAGACCGACATCAGGAACACTGACATTCCAACCTGAGGTAAGCAACCACTTGGCCATCCCGAAAAAAAAAAAAAAAACTAAACCCACCCATGTGGGGGGCTTCATCCTACACCCCTAGCTAAATATATCACCTCAGAGATTGCACTACTGCAGCGGTAACGGACAAAGTTTAACAGGATGTCCAAGCGGTTACTTACCTCAGGTCGGAATGTCAGTGTTCTGGATGTTGTTCTTCTGGTTTGTCAGTGTAGTCATCTCAGTAAAGTGAAAGTCTGTGATGTGAGTGTTTGGGTTAGGGAAGTAGACCCAAATTAAAATATATAGTTTAAATTTTAAGAAGTAGTTAGAATTAGGGATACTACTTGAGTTCCAGTACAGGATTTCTTCTCATAAATTAATATAATCACTGTGGGGAATATATAATATGATTATACATACTTGACTTGGTTTATTTAGTTTTAGGAGTGTAATAAGAAGTTCAGTTTTGTTGAATTGTGGTATAGGAGCATTATATGAAATTTGATTGTTGTGGTTTGATGACATTAATGTGACAACACCCTTTTTTGAAGTTGTTTCATATTATATTAGAACCAGATGATAGGATTTCAGTATCACTCATGTTAGACATTAGCCTAACTGAGGTTATGGCTAGGATATTGAGTTTGTGGCAGGCAATCCAAGCAAGTATTTTTTTTCTTATGCTTCTGGCATTTATGGTAAAGAAAGTGGCTTATAAAACTATTGCTTGGTTAAAGGACAGTTGGTAAGGGTGACAAAAATGACATCCGATAGAGAGACCTTTCTAATGCAAAGAGACAAATCAGGATCCATAGATTTAGAATTAGGTTTCCATATGGACCTGTCAGATAAGATTAATGAATATGGGTGTTAAATACATGCACCTCTGTTAGGGTTGAAATAAAAGTTCCACTGGCAGTGTGATAGGTACATCGAATAATAAAACCTTTCAGAGTGCTACAGTATTATATTGATTTTGTACACATAAAATATGCAGTAAAGAAAACTACAATACATTTAAAGACAGTAAAGAAACTAGTTGGTGAGTGTCTAAATTTTATTTATAAAAAAGGTAAGAGCTTAATAGTATTTTTCAAAGAGGAAAGTGACCTACAGTTTAATAGTGTTACTGTATGGAAAAAGGGTACTAGAAAATGTGGAGGATGCAGACAATGCTCTTTTGTCTTAGAAAGAGAAGGAATTTAAATAGACATTCAGTGGGGTTTTAATTTATATTTCCAAGATGTTAACTGTGGTACATAGGTTCAGTTTACATAGCTAAATTTAAGTGTTCAAGTTGTGCTGTATTTTATGTGGGGAAAAATGTAATGTACACTTAGAAAAATAATCTGTAAACACTGCTATGCTATTAAGAAAACTAAAAATAATACATTGTGTAGTCATATGTTAAGTTACAACATACTTTCCAAATTTGTATTTATTATATTACAAAGAGCTCCTTTAGATCCCAGGAGTGAGCAATGGGAGACAGAGACAGAATTTAAATAATTAATTTGGCAGCTCAGGCTGAACACTGCCACCACCCCTGGGTTGAAATAGCACCACTTCTACTTGTTCTGCTCTAACTTTAAGGGCTATTAAACTTTGCTATTTTTAAGAACTGATATTTTATTTAAAATGAAGGTATTGCATATATTTTTATACAATTGTTACATGGTATTTATTAGTGAGGAGGCAGTCATGTAATTAATTTTTTTGACTATTTAATTTTATGAATATTTATTTATAGGTGGATTGTGTGGCATAGTAAGTAATTATTTAAAGAACTTTACACATGGTGGTGAATAACAGTTTTGATGAAGTCCTTGCTTTATTACCGGCTTGGACGAAAGAGATTAACTAACCTAAATCTGTTTGGCTAGTGAATAAAATTCCTTTAGTTTGGATACACCGTTGACTACAGGTATTTTTGTGGCCCAGTAGATTTCCTTGGATGGCGCTGTAGATTTCCTTAGATGGTGCTGTAGATTTCCTTGGATGGCACTGTACATTTGTTGTTTTGATGATAGAAAGTAAAGTTAGAGAAAATGTATAATATACACATACAAGGGATTTGTCAGGAGATGTCTGTTTATTAAAAGATAAGATATAAGAAGTATGACTGGAACAAATTATAACAGGGCAAAGACTTCTGTTATAAAAGATAGGATATAAGAAGTATGATATTAGAACAAATTATAACAGGGCAAAGACTTCTGGATGATTTAAACTATATATGAACAGATTAAAATAGAAAGTGGAAATGGAATAGAAAGAGAAACATATAAATTACATAACATAAACTAAAGTGGAAACTATAGTTCGCCTAAAAAGAAAAATTATTAAACAGGAAAGAAAAAAGTGTGAGAGAGGACTCAATATAATATGAAGTGAAAGGAAAAGGTCCAAAATGTAATGTACAGTGGGTAAGGGGAAATATAAATCAATTAAAAAAGAAATTAAAAAAACAAGAAATGCTGTGTTGGTCCACTAACAAAACACAAAGACTTTGAAACACAGGCATGATGGAATGCATTTTATTGGACCAATATAGGTTTTGCAATTTAATGTTAGTCCAATAAAAGGTATAACATAATGCCTGTGTCCCAGTCTCATTGTGTTTAAATTAGGGAGGCAATGCTTCTTGTAAGGTAAATATTACAATATTTACTCATGGAAGAATGAAGGCTAGGAAATTTGTAGCAATGTGAGATAACACAGCAGATATACTTTCCGGGAAAGAGGAAACAAACATTGGGGAAACAGCTTGGGGCAAATATATTTGAAGTAGGAGAGATAGTAAAGGAAGAAATGTAAAGGAGGACACAATAGTTTGGCGGGATAAATTTCAAAAGTGATAAAAAAGATGGCAATATGTTGAGTATCAACATGAAGCAAAACGGTTTTGTTAAGACAAAGTAAATACATAAGTAACACAGAGGTTAACATAGAAAGACAATTTAGTAGTCATCTAAAAAAGGGAGATGACTTTAGAGAAAGAAAATAAGTTAGTATTAGGCATGATCAGAGTATGCGGTTTGTTCAATATGCCATTTTATGTTGACCCTTCCTCAGGGACTAAAGAAGAAAATAACTAAAGATAACTTAATGAGGATAAGTACTATCAATAATGATACATTTGTAGAGGTATCTGTAAAAACAAAATCCATAAAGATAGATTTGATGAAGAGAAGATCATCTTTTAAAGTGTATTTTTGTGTTGTGCAATGTGCAATGTGGTTGCAAGACTCATTATACTAGATGTTAAGAACAGCATGGATTACAAGTCAGATTAGATTTTGGATTTTGCTTTTCATAATTTAACAGATTATGTGGCATAATAAAATAAAACCTTCAGGCTTCATGGCTGGAAAGATAGGATAGGCTGATCACATGCTGTGAGCAATACTGTAAAGGAAAGGAAGAGCATTCCTTAAATGATGGGAGTAACATAGTTTCCCAAGTCAACATTCCTGGTTAGATTGCAATACCACATATGCATTAGAGAAAGCACTGCAAATACTGTTTAACAAAGTGAAAGGCAGAAAGACTGAATATGAAGATATGTATTGGGTAAAGAGAAGGAGTAACTCATGTCAGATCAATATAGGGTGTTCAAAGGTGTTGAATGATAGCATAAAAAGAGTAATAAAACACTGGATGACATAAAATTTTCTGTACAGCAGAATCAACTGTCTACATTCAGACAGCTGAGGAAGTCACTAATCCTTGATCCTGTAGTTTCCTCACACTGTTAATGACTGAGCAAAAAAACATTCTTAGACTATAGCATGCTTTGGAATAAAGCTGGGAAATGGGTCTACTACAAGTTCTCACATGTTAGCAGCTCGCAAAATACTGGCTTGTTAGCTCTTGCTCTAAATGGCAAGTGCCCTAACTCCCAGTAAACTCATTCTACATCATCTTGCCCTCCCACCACTCAACCTTACTGAACTGCATAATCCTACCAGAGACCTAAATCTAACCTCAAAACTGTCACACCATCATTTATACTAATCTGAGTCCTTACTCCTAATCCTAACCATAAAAATCAAACGATTCAAACTCACTTATCAAACCATAAAATCAAACTATCCAAACTCACTTATCAACTATATTCCAGCTTATACCCATAGAAATACCACCCACCAAACTAACACTCACTAACTTAAAACAACCCAAAAGCTTTCTAAATTCAATAAAGACTCATTCACCAATACACTGAAAGCCTTTAATTGGTGTGTCATAAAAAGTCTTTTACTCAGTGATGCAGCCAATACAATACCTTATTCTTAAATACTATAAATGGTCATCGCCGTACCCCACTCAACAAAAAATGAGTGAAAGTTAATCATGCACCATGGCTCACTACCCTGACAAAAACTACAGTGCCTAACAGAAACAAAGTTTGCACAGAATGTCTTAAATTTCCAAAGAAGCTGCACTGACATAGGAAAGCAAATAAATTTAATAGCAAAATTGTTACTTTATACACACCTTCCTCAGTTTAATCTAAACATAGATTACATCAATCAACTCTTATTTAAAAAGCAACGACACAGCCAACTAATTGAACTTACCTATCAAATAAAAATTGTGAATTTCTTAGTTAGACAAATTAATTCATTAAAACTCATTCATATAAAACTTTGTTATAAAATGCCTTCATTTTAAAAATAAAATATACATTCTTTACACTAAATAAAAGGCATTAAACCAACTACAAAAATTATAATTTCATTTGTTTTGCTTTTAAAATAGGTTTAATGCTGACACATGTTTTATCTGCATTCAGTCTTAGAATCCATCTATACTTAACTATCTCTAACTTACTATTAGTGTCACCCCCTCTAATACGAGTTTGTATTACTTAACTACTCTAAACTTAAAACTATACTGTGTTCCTTTTTCCATTTGATGCTTTGAAAGTACATTTGTTGCAACACTTCTCAATGCCAGAAACATGTTCAGTAATTCTATCTTTAAGTCTTCTACTACATTTTCCTATATATAATGGTGGGCACGCCAAGCAGTCAGCTAAATAAACAACATTTTCCATTACACAAGTTATAAAGCAATTAATTTGAAACTGTTTATGTGTAACTGGATGTACAAAAAATTTATATTTTGATATGAACTTACAATTTACACAATTAAGACATGGGAAAGAACCTTTTTATACTTATAAGTAGGTCTTTTTATATTATTAATCTCTTTGTAACAAAGCTATTGTTTTAAGTTCTTATCCTTTCTTTAAGACAAATATGGAATGGTACCAATGATCTTATTACATTCAGGATGTGCAGTGACAACAGTCCAATTATGCTTAATAATATTCAAAATGCTATCTGTTCTAACATTATAGTTAAGAATGTATCTATTGGAATTATTACTTTTTTCCTCTCTCTGTCTTGTGTCTTAGATACCCATTATGCATACAATACAGTCTCACTGACTTATTTCTCTCATTATCTACATATTTCTTAGCATCATTTAACAAAACCTCACTATATTTTCTATCTTTAAATTCACAATGCATTTTCCTCCATCTGTTCATGATAATTTTGTTCATATTCATTCTAGTTACTCTAAAATATTGACTTCTGACAATCCCCTTAAATCTATGTTGTGGATGCATGCTAGTTCTGTGTAGGAATCTATTTGCTTGTACATCTGTTTTATATAAACTTGTTTGTATTTTATCATTTTCTCTGCTCAAACAAATGTCTAAAAATGTTATATTATTTGTTGAAAAATTCATCTTAAACTTTAAAAAAGTAGTAGCGGTATAAATATACTTGACAAAATTCAACAAACTACATTCACTACCTGTCCAAAATAAAACAAAACATCCACAAAACGTGTATAAAATACAACATGTGAATTATACTCATTAGTAGCCTTAAAACATTCTGATTTCCCAATGATTCAATGCCAAATTGGTATATGTATTTGTGACAGAGGTCCTCACAGAAACTCCAGAAACTTGGTGGTATAACTCTCGCTCAAACAAAAATATATTGTTACTCAGTACAACATCTAACAGGGACAAATTGTTTCTAGTTCCCTTCCAGTTCAACCACCATTATAGGAGCTCTCTAATCACCTCTATTCCATATTCACAGGTGTAACAGTAAACAAGGAAGCGATACCAAGGGTGACAAATAAGAACAAGACTGAGCATTAGTTTCTTACCATTGGTATAGCTTGTCAAGGACATCACCTCTAGCCATCATATAACTTTTAACTTTACTCAAATATGGACTTAAAACATAGTCAACGTATAAGGAAATAGGGTCAGTGACCCACCCTTTCACAGTGGGTGTCATTGGTGGATTTTGTGGATCCTTGTGCATTTTGGGAGTCCATAAAGGAAAGGGGTCACAGGATATGGAACAAACAAACAAACAATTCCAGACTAATATCATTGGACAATTGTAACTCATAAATAAGATTATTAACTCTCTATATAATATTATGTAATGTCAAGGGGCTAATTTCTTAAAAAATATTTCATCTTTTTAAAAATTATTCAAACTAGATAAATATGCAACTTTGTCTAAAATTACTATGGGTCCACCTTCATCTGCTTGCTTTATCACTATGACTTAGAAGGGTAACCAGAAGCATTTAAATTATGCTTTCATAAAGTTAATACCCAAACGGAAATAACAGAACCTCAAAAAAACTGAAGTATTTCTTTAGAAAACATATCAAAACCAAACTAACAAGACGATCATATAAAATGAATAGACAAACAAATAACTATGACTGAACCTAAATCCCAAATTAAAAATGTAAAGCCAAACAAATCACCTGGCATAGATAATATGATCCCAGAAATGTTGAAATGATTAACCAAAGAAGCTCTGGCATTACTATTAAAAGTGTTTACATTAGTAAGGAAAAGCAAAAGTATTCCTCCTACTTGGAAACATGCAATCTCATAAGAAAAGCAAAAGTATTCCTCCTCCTTGGAAACATGCAATCTCATAAGAAAAGCAAAAGTATTCCTCCTCCTTGGAAACATGCAATCTCATAAGAAAAGCAAAGGTATTCCTCCTCCTTGGAAACATGCAATCTCATCAGAAAAGCAAAAGTATTCCTCCTCCTTGGAAACATGCAATCTCATCAGAAAAGCAAAAGTATTCCTCCTCCTTGGAAACATGCAATCTCATCAGAAAAGCAAAAGTATTCCTCCTCCTTGAAACATGCAATCTCATCAGAAAAGCAAAAGTATTCCTCCTCCTTGAAACATGCAATCTCATCAGAAAAGCAAAAGTATTCCTCCTCCTTGGAAACATGCAATCTCATCAGAAAAGCAAAAGTATTCCTCCTCCTTGGAAACATGCAATCTCATAAGAAAAGCAAAAGTATTCCTCCTCCTTGGAAACATGCAATCTCATCAGAAAAGCAAAAGTATTCCTCCTCCTTGGAAACATGCAATCTCATCAGAAAAGCAAAAGTATTCCTCCTCCTTGGAAACATGCAATCTCATCAGAAAAGCAAAAGTATTCCTCCTCCTTGGAAACATGCAATCTCATCAGAAAAGCAAAAGTATTCCTCCTCCTTGGAAACATGCAATCTCATAAAAAACGCAAAAGTATTCCTCCTCCTTGGAAACATGCAATCTCATAAGAAAAGCAAAAGTATTCCTCCTCCTTGGAAACATGCAATCTCATAAGAAAAGCAAAAGTATTCCTCCTCCTTGGAAACATGCAATCTCATAAGAAAAGCAAAAGTATTCCTCCTTCTTGGAAATATGCAATCTCATCACCTATTTTGAAACCAGATAAAAATGCAAAGGAATGTTCATCTTACAGAACTATATCTTTACTAAATGTTGATTATAAAATGTTTATGGCAATATATACAGCTAGGATCAAACAACTACTTCCCTTATTAATAGACGTAGATCAAACTGGCTTTATAAAAGACAGAAATGCATATGATAACATTAAAAGAATTCTACCTTAATTGGTTACATTAAGCATACAAAAATAACATGAATAGAGTCAGTTTAGACATAAATAGTGCCTTTGATTCTGTCCACTGGGATTATCTGTGGTCATTTCTAGAAGAATACGGATTTTATTAAAATTTCACACTATTAAATCACTTTATGAAAAATCCTTAGAATATATAACGGTTGGCTTATGCTTCTCTAAATCTTTACAAATTACTAAAGGTACAAAACAGGGATGCCCCTTGTCTTCATTATTATTTGCCTTAGTAATCGAACCTTTTGCAAAAATGGATAAGAATATTAAGGGTATACAAATTGACTCTAGTCTGAAAACGAAGGTCCAGTTGTTTACAGATGAAATTTTGTTAACCTTAAAGGAAGATAACACCCTCTTGAAAACTCTATTAAATTCAACTGAACACTTTCAGAAACTCTTGGGCATTAACTCTAATGAAAATAAGATAGAGATATTACTTATAAATTCCAATAAGAAAGGCACAGATGTATTTATTTTTATTTATTGATATGTATTAACCGGGTTAGTCCAGCTAAGCCAGAGGCCCATTTTCAGTGGAGACCTGAAGAGAAAATCTCTTGAAATATTACAATTAATAACAATGGTTACAAAAAATAAATATGGAAAAAAAAAGTAAAATCAACATATAGTAATGCAGAAGTCATACATATTGGCATGATTTGTCCTCTACTAGCAAGAGGAGGTCAAGAAATAGCATACATAACATGATTCTAGGAGGGTAAGCATAACAACAAAGATTCATATCCATGTAAGAACAGTCAGAAATAATCCAAAAAATAGCCTGTACAATACAATAAAGATTACTATATTTTAGAGGTGAGGAGATAAGAAAAAGGTATGAAAGAAGTGGAAGGAAGTGAGGGGTTAAGTAGATGAGAGGGTGAAAAGGTCATGTGGGGGATTGACATGGGCAGGACCAAGTCTTCAGTAGATGAAGTTTTAGTTCTTGTTTGAACAAGTACTTTTGAGATACACATCTTATACTGAGGGGGAGTGAGTTCCAAACATGGGCAACAGATATTTATAGAGGGAATTTCCAATATTTTTATTGGGTTTGTATATGTTGAGGAGGTGTTTGCTGATAGTTCGGAGGTGATGAGGGGAGTTATAGTAGGAGACTAGATTTGTGATGGAAGGGCAGGAAGAAGGATCATTAAGGATAAAGTGTGTAATATGTAGTTGAGGAAGAAGCAATTGTTTAGAAAATTCTTGTCATTGGAGTGTCTTAAGGGCAAGGCAATGGTGAGATTTGTATTGAAGACCGGGGTCTATATCAGAACATTGAAGTTTTAAAACTTTGAATGTTCTAATATTAACCTGTTTTAATCGAGCGCTAAAAATAGCGAAGCTGCAGAACACTGAATTCAGTTGGCAGGTTCTCTGGCTTCATTATTTTCAGCGCTGTGGTGGAGATTTACGGGTCGGGTTCAGGTAAGTGTGCGATTGTGTGGTTGTTAGGATTAGGGTGTGGGTTAGGTAAGTTAGGGTTAGGGCGCAGGTTAGGTGAGTTAGGGTTAGGGCGCAGGTTAGGTGAATTAGGTTTAGGGGTGAGTTAAGTGAGTCAGGGTTAGGGGGCGGGTTAGGTGAGTGTGTGATAGTGATGGGCCTTAGGGTTAGGGTCTGGGTTAAGGTAAGTGGATAGATAGTAGTGTATGTATAGTTTAGTGTAGGGTTAGTTGTAGGATTATAAGTGTATGTGTGTGTATTGATGTTTTTTAGGTGTGCTTGTGTTGTGTACATGTGTTTCTGAATAGCGAATTTTTTCCCCAAGGAAAAAGTTGCTGTTCTGAATGTTCGATATTATGTGGTTTAGATATTTTAGGTTTGATGAAATAGCGTTTGCTCTTTTCATCTTTCGATAACGTGATATAAACGCAAGACTGGAGGCGTATCGGGCTATCTTGTGATAAGTTTGTTCTAATTTGGTGATAAGTGATGTTTGAACATTAATAAGAACTGGGGCAGCATAAAGAAGACAGGGTAGGAGAAGAGACTGAGCTAGGAAGGGTTTGGAGGACGGCGGGAGTAATGTATGGTTGTGATAGAGAAGGTCAAGTTTCTGATGGGTCTTTTTTATACATTGTTGGATATGAATATCGAATTTTAATTCATCATCAATAGTTACTCCAAGTAGTTTGGTGTAGGATTCGGGTTGGATGATGGTGTTGTTAAGGGAAGTAATAGAGAACGAGGGATTGTGTTGTGCAAATGATTTGGGGAGGAAGAGAAGGAGTTGGTTTTTTTTTTTGGATTTAGTATTAGTTGATTGTCCGAGAGCCAGGTTTCAACAGAAGAGAAGGTTTGTTGGGTGAGAGTTAGAAGTTAGAGGATGCTGTGGGCAGAGGTAATGCGAGTGCAATCGTCGGCACACTGCATAGGTAAGGATTTTTCTAAATATATAGCTGATAACAATAAAATAAAATACTTAGTCATTACATTAATAGATGAACTAGATAAGACTATAACAATAATCTACTCTAATATTCTAAATAATATTAAAACACTCATTCAAAAATGGAATAAATATTTTTTTACAATGGAAGAGATGCATTATAAAATTAAAATGATTATTTTTCAAAAAATATTATACATCATACAAGCCTTTTTATTATCTCCTCCTAAATCTTACATAAAACGATTTAATAAACTAATGCTAAACTTCTTATGGTGTCCCAATAAACCCATAATATCTCTGAATCATTACTTAAGTGACTGGGAAGCAGGAGGAATCATCTTCCAGATACAGAAATATATGCACTGTCATCTAGTATAAAAACAATGTCATTATGGGTAAATAACGCTTATTCTGTCAGATGGAAACACATACATGAACAGATAAAATCAGGTCTTACATTACCATCACAATATACTGAGATGGGTAAATAACACTTATTCTGTCAGACGGAAACACATACATGAACAGATAAAATCAGGTCTTACATTACCATCACAATATACTGAGATGGTAGCATATCATTTTCTTAGGATGATGAGAGAACATTTTACAGAAAATAAATAGAAGCACCTAATTTCTAAGTTTATAAAAAACATATTAAAAGGATATAAAACCCTTATAAACTGGATTTCCAACATAAAAGCTTGGTAATTCTTGCTATATCCTATTGCATGCACACAATATGACATTAAAACTTTTGTTATATGTATAATCAAGATTCTTAGAAAACATTAATTAACTTATTGATAATCAGTTACTAAACTCTGGAAAAGTTTGAGCAATGGAACAAATAAGAGACACATTTGATTTAAGTAATGATCTATGACTAAGCACACAGGATATAAGACAATACATTTTAAACAGAATAGAGACAATGCAATTAACAATCAGATAAAATATACCTAAATTTATTGAACACTTGGTCTTTTTAACAAGACAAGTTGTTTATGGAATAGCTTACTTATCAAACATCCATAAAATTATTAAGAAAATGAAATTATATCAGGCAGAGAATCTTTGGGACTACTATAAAACAACAAATAATCAAATGCCAATTGACAATGACAAGAAATTAATATTAAACTGTTCACATGGAAATGTATCATAGGCCCTTTCTAACACAGCATACAATCAAAATAATGTTCAAACAAAATATAGGATGTTGGAGATGCAAAAGGAAGATAAGAATAGATTGTTTTATGATTGTCATTTACTTAAACATTTTGGGATTAAGTTCATTTTCTTCTTGCAAAGTTTTTAATGATAATTTCCATTTGTCTAAATCTTTGATTTTGTTTAATGCTCACATACCCAAATGTGTTGCTAGAACAAAGTTTTCACTTTTATGGACACTACTGGCAGATTTGCTAAAGCACAAATATCTTATACATTGTAATAAATGCTATATGTAATATACATTGTAATAAATGCTATATGTAATATACATTGTAATAAATGCTATATGTAATATACTTTGTAATAAATGCTATATGTAATATACATTGTAATAAATGCTATATGTATTTAAAGGTAACACCTTGTCAGCTTCCAAAAACATAAATTGCCTGTTTTATTGCTTATTTATACTATTTACTGCATGTTTTTATTGAAAGACACAAACTTTTGTACTGTATTTATTTACTGTATACTAAACTGCACTGTTATAATGCAATTGCCTGCTACACTCTGCCTGTAAAAGCAAACGTTACTGCTGTTTTCACTGTTTCAGTTATCTTTTCTGTCTGGTCTGGTTTTCTCACCAAGCAGTACTTAATTACCTGAGCTGTTAACTGTTTACATCATGCTTTATAGCCTTTACATCATGCTTTATAGCCTCCTGGATATTTTTCTGTTGTTTTATATGTTTTTATCAGTGCCTCACTGCTATCTTCCTGCTGTGTTAAATATTCACTAGCGTTTACCAATGAAACTAGGGTAGCTAGTAGCTGTAGCATAGTCCAGATCCAGGCTTGCTGCTTCTGGAACTGCTTGTAGTGGTTTGTTTATTCTGAGCACATTTTCCAAGCCATCTGCACATTAGTGAGAATTGTGTTTGATTGGCAACTGACTGGTAAAGGGAGACCATTCTAGGGCTTGGAATAAGCATCCTCAGTAATCCTTTTAAATTTTGTTAGAGTTTTTTTTTTAAGTTTTAACTTTTGGTATTCAGGCCCTGCATCTGAGCAGGTTTCTGCTTGTTTGCATATTGCACAGCACAGTGCAATTGCATGCCAAAGCCGGTCAGTGAAATTCAACAAATTTTCCCTTAAAACCCAGGCAGAAATATCCATTCGCCAAGTTCTGAAAATCCACCCCTATTGGCAATAGTCTTCAATCTGGCATTATGGACAGCTGGGCTACCCTTGTTTCTGTAGCAATTGCCTCATGTATACAGACAACCCTCTACTAATAACACAGCCTACTACAGAGTGTGAGAGATGTATTTACCCCAAGAATCTAGAATCCATGCTCTCTGTCACTCAAAACAGTAACACGGAGAAGGTTGTCAACTCACCCACCACTGCAGATTCACATAGTATCACTACTCATACACACAGTATACATCAAACATGTAAATCTACATACACTGAGGTTCTCTCAAAAAACTTAGTGAAACACCAGAGACCTCCAAAACACAAGTCTGCTACAGCTAACACAGTCTCCACAGCACCCATGACCCATAGCAACTCCAGTGTCTCACCTACCAATCCTGTAAGGCGTAACATGCAAAACCAAGTTTTCCTGTCATTGGAGACTCAATAGTGAGACACACAATGTCCCACTCACCAGGCTGGACAAGGAGAAAGTCACAGTTAGCTGCCTGTTCATTGCCAGGATTCACCAAATCACGCATGCACTCAGGTCTCTCAGCAACAAGTACTGTTATGACTCTGTCACAGTTCATGTTGGTGTGAATGACCTGAGACATACTTCACTGGACTATATGAAGAGATACATGGTTGAGCTCTCTGAGTATGTGTCCCAGGTTGGTATGTCCCTAGCCTTGAGCACCATACTACCCTCACCTAGAATGATGCCACAATATAAACAAAAAAATTATTGATTTCAATAACTGGCTTTAGTTTTTGGTGTCTTTTCAAGAGGATCCAGTTCTTCTCTGCATGGGAAGCCAAGGTTGATAAACCTCGCTGCTTTGCCAAAGATGGTTTCCACCTGGCATCCCTAGGCTTTCAGCTGCTGGCAAAGACCCTTACCTCCCCCATAGTGCCTTTTTTATGTAAGGTCTCAAAAACAACCTTACTAATGTGAAATTAACCAATCAGAGCAAAATAAAGGTCATGTTGCTAAATGCTAAGAGCTTAAACCAAATACTGCACTCCCTGGAAGCACTTCTATCACTAGAAGATGTAGATGTCTGTGCAGTCACAGAAACCTGGTTTAAGGCCTCAGAGAGTACCCTGGCCCTGCAAGGCTACAATGCCTTCCACACCTTTAGACCATAAAAGGAACATGTGAAAACTAAAGGAGGTGGTGTTTCAATCTATATTAGAGATAAATTCACCTCACATCTAGTTATAATGGACAACTACATGGAGTTACTCCAGGTCCAGGTTACAGTGGGTAAGACCCCCATTCAAGTCCTAGCCAGTTATAGACCCCTCTTCATGGGTCATGACACCCATGAAGCCTACTTACGCAAACTGAAAACAATCCAAATTTTACTGAACACACTGGTTATGTGGGGTTTCAATTATCCCACCATCAATTGGGAAATCTATTTTAGTCCAAACTAGCTAGCACAAAAGTTCCTCGACTTTGTGATTTCAAATGCCCTGGAGCAAATTGTCCATACCCCGACAAGAGGAACAAACATTCTAGATCTGGTCCTCACCAACATATCAAACAGGCGCAGTGCTGCAACTGTTGGACCCTCATTAGTTAAAACTGACCACAAATCATTTACCTTCGAACTGACCAACAACAGAACTCACAAAGGGTGAAATCAGACTAAAAAAACAAGGCAAACTATACTCTCCTAGATAAAGATATAAATGCATTCTAAGCCCCACCCCAAGCTGAAAGTGGTAACTACGCTGAAGCTTACACCAAAGCTCTGTACAATCACTTGCATAAGCATATAAACTTGGCTGTACTAGATAAAATCAAAGCCAGAGCTTCAAGTAAAATCAAGCTGCCATGGTGAACTTCTAGCATCAACAAACTCTACAATAAATTTCAAAAGTTGCTGTCCAAGAAAACAAAGACAAGGATTTAACAATGGAAAAGCACCCTCCTCAGCCTTAACAAGCAAATAAAATAACTTGTCAAATTATCCAAGAGCTCCTTTAGAGAAACTTAGCAAGTACTGCCAGGGATAACCATAGGGCCTTTTACAGCTACGTACGTAACCTAAAGGACAGGACTCAAGCATGTGCAGAACTGGTGGCCAATGGTATCACACACACTGACCCCACAGAGATAGCAAACCTGCTAGCGGATAGGTTTAGTGAACATTTCAATCCCTTATCCCCTCCTAACTTACAACAAACCCTTCCCCAACCCCCCCCCCCCCACCTTACATATCTGAAGAGCGGATCCTCAAAGCCCTGTTCAAGGCAAAGAACATGGCCTCTATGGGACCAGATGAAATCCATGGCTGTCTTCTAAACAGGCTAAAACATGAAGTAGCATCACCACTAAGTACCCTTTTCAATCATAGCCTAACCACAGAGTTTGTTCCTGTGGAATAAAGAACAGCTACAGTTATCCCCATCCAGAAAGGTGGCTTAGTAACAGACCCAGGGAATTACAGACCCATAAGCCTGACCAGCCTCATCTGTAAGGCCATGGAACGTATCATTATGGACCTCATAAATAAAGACATAGGTGACCTCCAAACCCTGGACTCTACCAAATTTGGCTTTGTGAAGTTCAGATCCTGCCTGTTAAATCTGGTGGATTTCTTTTAAAGTGTGACTAAGGCCATTGATGAGGGCAAATCTGTGCGCACAGCATACCTCAACTTGGCAAAGGCTTTCATGACAATCCCACATTCAGGCATTACCAATAAACTTAGCAAACTGAATTTTAAATGGGTTGCCAACTGGCTCACATACCAGAAACATACTATCAAAGTGGGTGACTCCACATTGACAAGCAGACCTGTTACCAACGGGGTGTCACAAGGGTCAGTGCTGGGCCCCCTACTGTTTGGTATATACTTCTTAGAAGTTCAGGTCAAAACTAAAGGGTTGTGGCTGACCACATTTGCAGACGACTGCAAACTAGGTGCAATCACTGAATCCCCAACTGATGTCAGTATACTCCAGGAGGGTCTCACACAGACCAGCGACTGGTCTATTAGTCACGGTCTCAACCTGAATGCAAAGAAATGCATCGTCATTCCCTTTGGCACAAATAAGTCCCTTCACTCTATCAAATCAGTAACAATACCCTAAGTACCCATGAAGTGGTAAGGGACCTGGGCTCACAGGTTGAGCGCAGCCTTAATTTCCACCATCATGTGTCTACTATTGTAAGGAAAGCTTTCCACAAAGCTCACTTGATTAGTAAAGGCATCACCTCAAGAGCAAAAGAAGTTATAACCCCCCTACACTCGGCACTTATCCTGCCCATAATTGAGTATAATGCTGCATTAGGTATGTACCATACTAAGCATCTACAGCAATTAGAGAGACCTCAGAGGTTTCTAACAAAAAAGATCAAGAGCCTCCAGTATGTGCCTTACACAGACCAACTAAAGTCCCTGTAACTATACTCTGTATCATACAGACTTAAAGGAGACTTATGCCCGGCCTACAGAGCAACCCAAGACCCAAACCTAATGAACTTACTGCATATCCGTAAATCAAATGGGTCTATGGCTACCCATTCTAGGGACTTAATTATAGTCTGTGACTTAAATAGGACATGCTGGAGGGACATATTTATCTCCCAGCAACTGCCACATCTTTGGAACAGGCTACCAATTCATGTGAAACAGAACACCTCTATGAGACTGTTCAAGAGAAACCTGGATGAGTAGATGGGGCACCGTAAATTCTTACCAGGGATCATGCCCACAACCCTGCTGGACATGGGCAGCCATTACTAAATGCAATCTTGGGTACTGACTAGTAACTCTATGGTATTAGATTGGGTTTAAATGGCTAGGTTTAAAATGATCTCCGTCTCAATAGCCTAGTAATCCCCTATGATGCTTTGAATGACACTGGCGATCTGTGTTCCTCATGTCAGAAGATGGAGGATCTGCTTACCGTTATTAGTGGTAAATCTAGACTTATCGATGACGATTGCACTTGTGCAGTTGGCACAGCTTGGAGAGCCATTGTTAGAAATACTAATGACTGGACTGAGATAAATAATGTTAGGCAAACAGCAAGTAGGACACATTTATGAAAGGAAGTGTCTATTTCTGTAAAGTTCACTCAACCCTTATGAAACAAGATAATACCACTGACAATTTTGGAATTCTAGATACAAGTATTTAGCAATCTGAGGATTCAGAGTGCATAGAAGGAAATAATAACATAAAGAAAATAAGAAGTTCACAACAAATAACAAGGAAGAAAAATCAACTGATAAATGTCTGTAAAACAAAAAGAATATATACTAAAAAGGAAACCGCTTTGTTATTTAACACACAGTTTACAGGGAATTATATCAGTTTTCTATTAGAAAACCTTCAGCCTACAGAGAAAGGCATCATCTTTCCAAAACAGAAGGTAGAAAAAAGAAAAAAGGCACAGGTGTAAAGGAAGAAATAAAAACTGACCATGGAAGGATTGAAGAACATTACTGTAAGAAAAAAAGAAGAGAAAGACAGATGTTGACAATATGGGTCAAACTATGGATGTACAAAGCCAGCTGGATGAGGACTGTATTCTTACAAATTTAATAAAACAGTGGGATTAATAAGATAGGTTCATAGGTTCAAAGGAGGTTACTAGGATAGTGGTCCTAGAGCCTTTAAAAGCGTAGCCATGTTAACCCCAAGTATCCCCATTTACTGTTTTTGGGTAGTTTGCAGAATGAATTTATGAACAGAGTGAGTCTGTGATAAACACCAGCTACTCATGTCCATGAGGGGCATGGGTGCCACCCCAGGGGTGAATTTGTGAGCTCCATCCAGTTATCCAGGTTGCATTTGAATATGGTCAGTGAGAAGCTCATTTTTATGTGAATTGGAACTCTATTCTAGAAAAACGGCAGTCTCTGGGAGACATATCTGTCTCTCCAGTGTGTTCTGCTAATGTCACTATCTAGGTTGAGATTCCTAAAGCGAGTGACTCGTGCACCATTGGACTTGGACTTGTGGATGTCCAGCATTCCCATTAGGGCAGGATTGCCCTATAGGCCAGGCACAAGTCACCTCTCAGCAGCCTGTCCACATAGGTCATGGTGTGGAGCCCCTGTATTTTCTTAGTGAGAAACCTCTGAGGTCTGTCCAGCTGCTGCAGGTGTCTGGTGAGGTACACACAAAAGGGTGCCTTATACTCTATTAGTGGTCTGATGAGGGTCAAGTACATTGGAGTTATAATATCCCTTAACCTGAATGCTATGCCCTTGCTTATGAGATGTGCTACTTAGAAGGCTTTCCTAACCACAATGGAAACATGGTGGTCAAAGTTCAGATTGCTATCAACATGTGTTCCCAAGTCTTGCACCACTGGGTTGGAACTCAGGGGGTGCTGTCATTATTGTAATTTGTAGGGAATTCTGTTTTGCCAAAGGGATTAATAATGTATTTTTGTATTTAGTTGTAGACCATAGCTTTGGCAACAATCATTTGTTTGTGTTAACCCTTCTTGTAATATGTTGACATAACTGGGTGACACAAGGATCGCTCCCAGTTTGCAATCATCAGTGAACTTATTGAGTCAAAGGCCACCTACTTTGGCCTGGACTTCTGAGAAATAGATGCTAAACAGTAAGGAACCCAGCACAGACCCCTGTGGTAATCCACTGGTGACAGGTCTACTGGTGGAGGTGGAGTCACCAATTCTGATAAAGTGTCTTTTTTTGGTGAGCCAATTGGCTACCCATTGTGTAACCTAAGTGTTAATCCATATCTAGGAGAGTTTCTCAATGATGCCAGAGTGGAGAATTGTGTTGAAAGCCTTGGCAAGGTCGAGATCAGCTGTGTGCCCTGTCTTACCTTCATCCATGGCTTTGATGACATTCTCAAAGAAGTCTACCAGATTTAATAAGCATGAAACTGGGTTGGGGCCAGCATTTGGAGGTCACCTATGTCCTTGTTGATAAGGTCCATGATAATTCTTTCCATGGCCTTACAGATGAGGTTGGTTAGACTTACGGGCCTCTAGTTCCCAGGGTCAGTTGATGGCCCCCCTTTCAGCAGGGGGATTACTGTTGCTGTTCTCCATTCTGCAGGAACATAGTCAGTTCTCAAGCTATGATTAAAGGGAACACCAAGTTGGTTCACTAGGTCTTGTTTTAGATTGCTTATTAAAGAACCAGGAATATTATCTGGTCCCATTCAGGCATTGTTTTTGGCCTTGGCAAGCACTGAGATGACCTGTTCACTAGAGATACTAGGCAGATGGCTGGTGTCATGTATGCATTGGGATATGGTAGGTGGGGATGGGGGGGGGGGGGGTGAAGTTTGCACTGAATCTGTCAGCTAGCAGGTTGGCAATATTTTCCAATGTAGTCTGAGTGATTCCATCTATAACCAGTTTTGCACATAGCTAGACATTTCATTTTAGACTCTGGACATAGTAAAAGAATGCCTTATGATTGTCCTGGACTAGAGATCTAATTTTGTTTTCATAATTTACTTTAGAAGACTTCACAAGATTTCTGATTTTTTGTCTAAGCTTAGGAGGGAGCACTTCCTCTGCGGAGTGACATCTCTCTGGCGTTTGGACAGCAGAGTGATGTCCCTCTGGCATTTGGACAGCAGAGTGATGTCCCTCTGGCATTTGGACAACAGTTTCTTCCTTCTCTTATATAATCAGTTTATACCTGAAGTCCACCACTTTGGCTTGTTTTAAAAGGAAGACCTGGTTTTGATTTGGTACAGCAGAGATTATGCAGTCATTTTAGTGTTTATACAGGGCATTTGCATACACTTCTGCATAATGATCATTGATGTCTGTGATTGCAGGTGATATGAAGCTTTCTATACAATCACTTAGTAGGCTGTAGTTAGCTTTGGTAAAGTTTTTTATAATTTATGTTCCTGTGAGGGTGCCAGTTCCAGTAGTTACTTCAAATGAGACTGATATGAGGTCTGACCTAACCAGGAAGGGCATCATGCATGGGGAAGTACAGTGACCTCCCCATGTTGGTGAGTACTATGTCCACAACATTAGAGGCCCTAGTGGGGGTGCAGACTATCTGTTTCAGAGGATTTGTGTTAACAAAGTCCAGGAACCTCTGGGTGAGTGTGATTTTGCTCATGTATGCCCCCAGTCTATGGAAGGCTGGTTGAAATCTCCCATGACTAAGGTGTTGGGCTGTATGGTGAGGGATTTGAGGTAGGTGGTGTGCTCATCCTGGTTCATGGTGGGGGATCCATAGCTAGCAATGATTTGGTATGGTACTTTCCCAGTAGCTAATTGGACATGGAGTAGTTTGAGAGAGTCATGCTGTTTGACCAGTCTGGAAGTGTATTTGGTTTTAATGAAGATGGCTACACCTCCACCTTTGGTTCCTTCACGGTTGTTTTGAAGCCTGAATTTGTGGAATGTATTGTAGCCTTGCCCTCAGCATCCTTGAACCATGTCTTGGTAACTGCACAGATGTCAGCATCCTCCAAGGTGAGGAATGCTTCCAGGGAGTGCAGTTTCATGTTTAAACTCCTAGCATGAAGCAGCACGACCCTGAGTTTGTCTCAATTTGATTTTGTTACAATGGACAATTTGTTGTTGTGACATTGCCTAAAAAAGGCACTATGGGGGAGGCAATGGCCTTTGCCAGTATCCAAAAGCCTAAGGGAGACAGGTGCAGACCATCTCTAGCAAAGCAGCGAGGTCTGTTTACCATATACTCCCAGGCTGACAGATACTGTATCTCCCTGGACTGACACCAGAAGCTGAGCCAATTGTTGAAGTAAATAATTTTTGTTTATATTGTAGCATCATCCTGTGTGAGGGTAGGATACTGCTTCAGGCTAGGGACAAACCTGTTTGGGACACATAATCAGAGAGTTCCATCATGTCTCTCTCTTCATGTAGTCCAAAGAAGTATGTCTCAAGTCATTCATGCCAACATGGACCATAACAGTCATAACAGTACTTGTTGAGTGACTTGAGTGCATGCATGACTTATCAGATCCTGGCACCTGATAGGCAGCTGACCATAACCTTCTCCTTGTCCAGTCTGGTGAGGGGACATCTGTGTATCTCACTATGGAGTTGTCTATGGCCAAGACATTTGATATGTTTTGCCTTAGGGGCTTATTTGCTGAGACATATGTGCGTGCTGATATGTGTAAGTGGTTCCTTTTTGCTTAGTGGCAAGTGTGTGGTGGGTGCTTTTGGGAGGTCTCTGTTCTTTTGGTAGGATTTTAGTGAGTATCTCCCCATATGTGGGTTTCTGTGTCATGACCTTATTTTGTATGAGAGGTGAGATTTGCATGAGAGGTGAAGCGTGTGTGCTGACAACCTGTTTGGTGTCTAGTTTTTTTTTTTACATGAGAGAATTGACTCCAATTCCACAATGTATTTGTATCTCTCACATAGGGCGTTAGTTTGCTTTAGGAATGGTTGTCAGTATACATGAAACAATTTCTACATTGCCTCAAGATGTCCATATCAATCAAGCTGGCAGGAGAAATGAAGGGACACTGCCCATCCACTGTGGCAGGGTTTTTCTGACTGTGGTATATGGGAAGGAAGAGAGATAGCTGGACTTAGTCACAAACAGCAAAAAACAGCAAAACATTAAGCAGTAATTCAATTAAATACAGTTAACACAGTGCAGTGCTAGCTTAAAATATACTTATTGTTTTTTTAGTGGATGCCTTAGATTTCAGTGGAGATGCTCTCCAAACCTCTGGCTAAAGTTTCCAAACATTGACCAGCTCTAGTAAACTCTGCACAAACCCACACAAATGTGAGAATTAAATACAGTAAAATTTAAACAGTTTTAACAGACCTACCAATAGGAAAGCCCCAGACTGAGCCTTTCTCCAGCAATCCCCAAATCAGATGGGTCCTGGGCTACACACTTCTGCCACAATGGTGCAGGGAGGCTCTCTCAATGCGAGATGGATGGTTTAAGAGCACAGTGATACCAAGCAGTTGAGATTCAGCAGGTCTGAATCTAACCTATGCTATATAAGGCAGTGAAATGCAATTTCAAAGTGCAGAGTAAAAAGCAGTCACATACTGCAAAAAAGAAACAGTTAATCAATTAAATACCGTTAAAGTGCAGCGCTGACTTAAATAAACTTATTTCCAGATTTTTTAATAGTTATAAAGATCATTCCTTTGTAACAATTGATAGAGCAGATATTATTGAATTAGAAGTTGAAGATACTTCAGATGTGATAGACAAGATAATCTTGTAACTGGAGATTCAATTATTAGAGGAACTGATGCCTTCATTTGTAGAGAAGATAATGAACTTCGAATAGTGTTAGAGGAGAAAGACAGAGGATGTGAGACATGCCTTAATGTAAGGAAGTACGTATGTGTTTTTATTCATGTTAATACAAATGATGCCATCTACAAGGACTCTCTGACTGTAAATAAGGAACAGGGCAGCTCTCTTATACAGCACAGCTTGTACAGGTGTTAGGACATATTTTTCACAAATCGCATACAGAAAGGAGAGTTGGGTCATCATGAATGAAACGATTTTTTGAGTATAGGCCTACATGAAAAAATGTCCTGTTTTATAAAATGGAAATGTGTAGCACATCCAAGCCTAATTTTGAGCATACATGGGTTTAGACAGGACGGTATGTACTATTGAGCATACATGGGTTTAGACAGGACGGTATGTACTATTGAGCATACATGGGTTTAGACAGGACGGTATGTACTTTTGAGCATACATGGGTTTAGACAGGACGGTATGTATTATTGAGCATACATGGGTTTAGACAGGACGGTATGTACTATTGAGCATACATGGGTTTAGACAGGACGGTATGTACTTTTGAGCATACATGGGTTTAGACAGGACGGTAAGTACTATTGAGCATACATGGGTTTAGACAGGACGGTATGTACTATTGAGCATACATGGGTTTAGACAGGACGGTATGTACTATTGAGCATACATGGGTTTAGACAGGACGGTATGTACTATTGAGCATACATGGGTTTAGACAGGATGGTATGTACTATTGAGCATACATGGGTTTAGACAGGACGGTATGTACTATTGAGCATACATGGGTTTAGACAGGACGGTATGTACTATTGAGCATACATGGGTTTAGACAGGACGGTATGTACTATTGAGCATACATGGGTTTAGACAGGACGGTATGTACTATTGAGCATACATGGGTTTAGACAGGACGGTATGTACTATTGAGCATACATGGGTTTAGACAGGACGGTATGTACTATTGAGCATACATGGGTTTAGACAGGACGGTATGTACTATTGAGCATACATGGGTTTAGACAGGACGGTATGTACTATTGAGCATACATGGGTTTAGACAGGACGGTATGTACTATTGAGCATACATGGGTTTAGACAGGACGGTATGTACTATTGAGCATACATGGGTTTAGACAGGACGGTATGTACTATTGAGCATACATGGGTTTAGACAGGACGGTATGTACTATTGAGCATACATGGGTTTAGACAGGACGGTATGTACTATTGAGCATACATGGGTTTAGACAGGACGGTATGTACTATTGAGCATACATGGGTTTAGACAGGACGGTATGTACTATTGAGCATACATGGGTTTAGACAGGACGGTATGTACTATTGAGCATACATGGGTTTAGACAGGACGGTATGTACCAGTCAAGATCAGGGAAGAAAATTTTTGCAGCAAATACTTTGCAATATTTGACAAACACAAGGCAAGAATTTTGTCAAGGTGAAAATTTAATGCACAGATAGCAACATTTGATGCATTTCTGATGGTTGTTAATGCTAGGAGCATTAATAATATTTTTTATTGGAAAAGTTGCTACATTCCCACAAGATTGATACTATTATTGTTTGTGAAACATGGTTAAAGAACAATGACTGGAAACCAGTTCTATCAGGGTATAAATGTTTTTACTGTAACTGACATTCTAACAGAAAATCAGGTGGAGGTCTTAGGATAGGGATTAAAGACAGCTATGAGACCTCTGAGTATTACATGTTCAATGACACACTAATACAATAGTTTATGTATCTGTGACAATAAAGACAACCGTGGAGCATATAACAATTGTTGGAGTGTATAGACCACCAAAGTCAAGTGCTAATGAATTCATAGATCTAATGCATGAAGCACTGGTGGGAAGAATACTAGTGGCTGGGGACTTAAATTTACTAGAAACAGGTTGGAATAATATTGATTCAACAACGTTAGTAAGGGAATTATTTACAATGTATTTTCAGGATCAACAATTGGTTCAGACTGTAAAAAACCTACCAGGGAGTGAAACAAAGTAGACATTGTTTGTGTTCCTAAAGAAATTACTGTTACTTCATATCAAGTTTTACCACAGTTAATGTGCAGTGATCATAGAGTTATAATGGTTAATTTGTCACTAATTCTGTCAAAATGAAATCTAAAGCAATGCACAGAAGATTAATAACAGATTATATTGAAGCAAAACAGTTGCTAAGTAAAAATAACTGGAGTGATGCATTCAGTGTGAAAAAATGCAAAAGGATTGTGGAACATTTTAAAAGAGAATTGTTTGAATGCAAAAAAAAAGTCTAACATCAGGATCTAGGCACACAACATCAGGAAGATATATATATTTCCTTAAGTTTAAGATACTTGATTAAGGTGAATATAAAAAATGGAAAAGAGGTCGAACTACAAATTTAAAAAATAAAATACACAAGCTGAACAGACAAACTAAACACAATGTGAAACAAGATAAAGAAAAATTTGAAGAAAATTGATATAAAGATATTGAGCATAAAAAGAAACTATTTTATAGATACATAATATGTAGAAGGACTAAAGACATACAAATTGATAAACTGTGTGCAGATTCTAACATTTATTTTCAAACGCAACAGATAATAAATGCATTTACAAAATCTTACGCAAAGCAGTTTGGGTCTACAAAGGGGGCGATAAGTTGTCCTAGTTACGTCTAAGTAACCTTAAATACTGAAATCAAATGATATTATACTGGAAAAGAACTATGCAAACTGGATCCAAACAAAGCACAGGATGGAGACGGAATTAGTAACAATGACCTGAGATCACTTCAGCAAGAACTTACAGTACCATTATATCTAGGATTTACTAGGTAGTATAAATATGCAGAGATTCTTCAAGATTGGAGTCATGCACTTATTAAACCTGTCTTTGAGGAAAAGGGGAGTAGGACAAACCCAGAGTCATATAGGGCCTTAAGTCTACTTTCATGTTGTGGAAAAATAATGGGCATGGTAATATTGTTAGAACTGAAAAGGTTGGGACTTGAAAACATTTATCAGTATACATATGTTGAAAATAGAAAATATATATTACCACCTGCAACATAATGTTCTATAACAATATAACAACTATGAATGAATAATTGTGCTGTGATGTAATTCATATATTTAAATTCAACATTTGAAAGGGTCATCACAAAACACTGATCAATAAATTAGAACAACTAGGTATTGATGTATTCTTGATACAATGTGTAGTTGCTTGGCTTACAAATAGGACATGGCAAGTATCATACATCAATTGAACAGGTAACATTCATGGTTACAGACATAGTGTCCCACAGGTCTTGGTCCTAGGTCCATACTGGCTTAGATGGTATCTTTCAGTTCCATCATTTTCATCTGAAGTGTTCTATGGTCTGTATGCATATGACTTGGAATTGGGTAAACTGACTACATGTGTTAAAGGTAGGGCATGTTTGCAAAAGAACTTTACAATTAAGTATATGACATTTGGGAGACATAAACTGAAATGTGAACATTTAATACAGCACACAGTGATTATAACTGTAGATTCATTTAATGATATGGGTGTATGAGTAGATCCAGGTTTGAGTGTTTCTAATGAAATCAACCAATTGGTTTACGACAGTTACAGAATGATAGGTTGTATAAAAACATTTTTAAAGTCTAGGAAATCAGAAATGATGAAGTTGTTGTTTGTTAGTTACATTAGATCCAAAGATAAGCACCGAAAAGAATACAGCAGAAATATACCAAGGGCATTTATGGATATGAACATTTAATTTACTACAGAAGACTAAAACATCTGAACTCGTACGGTGTCTCTTATAGATATATATACGAGGAGATCTTATTCGAGTATATAGGGCATTTACAGACAACTGCCTGTGGGAATATTTGGGGTTACCAAAATAGTAGGGAATCATCAGAAACGCTTTGTAGAATATTGTATAGGAATAAGAAGTGTACTTTGTAGAATATTCTATAGGAACAAGTGTAGTAATTAGCTCTTTGAGAGAGAAGCTGATGCATGGAACAAACTACCAAATTAGATTAAAGCAAGTACTAGTTTAGATACTTTTAAAAACAGTCTGGACACTTATTATGGGACCAAGTGTTTTGGTATACTGGCAGGCTAGAAGGGCATTAATGCATGTGCTTGAAATATTTGCATGTATTTATGTATTGCCGTATTATCACCTCTCCAAAAAATCCTTGAAAGATACATTCATAAAAAACTCGTCCACTATCTTCTACAAGAATGACTCTTAACATCCACCAAACATAGCTTCCACCCAACACACAGTACAACTACTGCCTTCTTGTCATCCACTAACACCATAAACAAATACAGGAACTTGGGCAAACATGGTTTCTATTTATTCCAGTCAAAAGCCTTCAATACAGTTTTGTCCCCTAAAATGCTGTATAAACTGCCTCAACCCATTCCTCATTACTGTGGTTCAATAGCTATATAACTGACAGGCTTCAGTCTGTAAAATGGCAGAATACTCTCTCTTCGTACCTACCTGTCTCCACTGGTGCACCCCCAAGGCACTATTCTTGGTCCCTCCTCTTTAATATCTTTTTCAATTACTTCTATACTTTCATAGGTCCAGCCTCTCTTATACAATATGGTCATGGTTCTGTGCTTATATACGTACATCTAATAACTTGTCTCAACTCCTCCATATCATGAAAAAAGCTTTTTCCTCAGTTGAAAAATGGCTCCATTATGCCCAGCTAATACTCAGCCATAAAAAACAAAGTTGTTGCTATTTTTCCCCAAGTCACATACACCTGATAAAATGAATTTCAAAATCTTTTTACTAAACAAAACTTCTTGGTATGATTATAGATGATAAACTTAAGTTTGACATGTATGTTCAAAATAACATAAAAATAGACTAACCAAAAATGAGGAATGCTCTAAAGGTATAAAAACTTCCTGAGCAACACCACCAAAACCCCTCTTGCCATTACTTAGTTTTCCCATCTCTCTTTTATGGTGTACCCATTTTAACCAACTTTCAGGCTACTAATCTGGAGGTGTGCTATAACTAGGTAGCAAACTTTGCCATCAGCAAGTAATGTGTCGCTTTCCTCTGGGTGCTCCAGTTTCCTCCCCCGTTACAAAGGCAGGCATCCAGAGCATTTCTTCCCAGGCCATCACTGAAAATTGACTTGTTCCAAGTCAGACTTTCCTGGTAAATAAATGTTAAATAAGTAAAATAAAACAAATACTGCAGTGATCACTGTATTCCTCTTAAGGCCTTGAAGAGAAGGGATTAGTAATAGCTACGTCTTAGACAAAGAAAAAGCACATTTTTGCCTAGGCTATATTATCTAGTCATCTATGTTATAAAGACTTTTCTCAGTGTGTTTAATGTTAAATGTCATCTCTATATGAACTCCAACATGTAAATATTTTATCTACTGACAGTGTTCCTTTCAGCTTGTTGCACTTGTCCAAATACTTCCACAAGGCATATATAGATTCATCCTGTATGAACCAAAGCTGAATTATTACTTAGTTAATATGTTACTCTTCTGTATTAGGCTTTGTAATAACTTTATTTATATCATGTCAATGAAACTTTTCTCCCTGGACCTTCACTGAAAATAGGATGTTATTCCAGTCGGACTTTCCCGGTAAACAAACATCAAATAAATGCCAAATAAATAAAACTGCCCTGTCATTTCCAACCTCTACATTTCATAATCACTCCCTAAACCTGAAACTCTACTCTTCCTCTTTGAAGTTCTCGATCATTTCCTAAACCTAAAACTGTAACCTAAACCTAAAATCTCTGCTCACTCGCTAAATTTAAAACTTCACTCCTGCTCTCGAATCCTAAAATGCCCTCCCATGCCGTAATGTCTTGATTAATCCCTTGTCCTAAAGTCCCCTCTCATTCTGTAAACATAAAACTCCCCCACTCACTAAACCTACCTCTCAATCACTGCCTGAAGCATTAAGCTATCCTACCACTCTGTCACAAACAGCGTCATGTTCAGAAAGGTGTGGCAGATGCTCTCTCTTCACATGGCTACTGCACCTTGTCAATATATACAGGCAAGGATGAATGTGAGCAACCTTGTCTTCCTGCCACATGTGACACAGTGGTCTTAAAACACCTCTTGTAGACCCTAGGGGGACACTGATCTCATAGAATATTTTTGAACATAATATTTTAGGCCCTATAACTTTAGCTAGAAGAGACTAGAGAGATAGTAATACATAATGCTAACAGCATAAGACAGATATTATGAATGCCCAAGGTAGATAACTCACTTTGGGGACAGTTTGTGCCAGACTGAGATCTGAATTATTGATTATCGTGCACAAGTTTTACAGAAATAAAGATAAGGGTCCAAGCCAAAATGATTCAAGTACTAAATGATTACAATTATGCATGCAAAGAAAGACAACAAAAGGGCAAAAAAATTTTGGTCAGAATTAAATGCGTACATCGCATTTGCACAAAAAATCTAAACTAAGGTTTATTATTTCTGGGAATGTAAATGCATAAAGACATGAGCACACAGACTACAAAATACATCAAAAAGTGAAAAAGGATTTCATTAAAAGATAATAACAATAATCAGCAAACGAGAACGTTTACAAACATGGATCTGTGGAGAGTTGTAACCTGTTATGATCGCGTCGCTCTCATTGCTCATACAGGGAACGAAAGTGCTGAGAATTCACTTGTTGAAACAAAATGGGTCTGTATTACATTACACAATCCTTTCATGTCATTTGGTTAATCCATCCAGACATACAATATCAATCAGTTCACTCAAATAACAAACACACGCCATGAGCGTGGCAATCACTCCTCCAACCAGCATCTCCTAGCATCATTTTCAAGAATGCCCGGGACACACTGAAAGGGGACAAATACCCTACTTTTTTTAAAAATTGGTGCCATGAGATCTTTTACATCCACCTGAGCCCATCATTTCAGGCAGGTGGGGCTTTAGTTTAACATCGTATTTGAAGGTTGACTCACTCAGGAGTACAGCAACACCTCCCATACTACACTGTCTACAGTTACTTGGTGTGGGGGTAGAATCCACAGCCTTCTGCACCAAAGGCCAATATGCTACCTGTTGTGCTACTACAGTATGCTACCTGTTGTGCTACTACAGTGTGCTACCTGTTGTGCTACTAACAGTGTGCTACCTGTTGTGCTACTACAGAGTGCTACCTGTTGTGCTACTACAGTGTGCTACCTGTTGTGCTACTACAGTGTGCTACCTGTTGTGCTACTAACAGTATGCTACTTGTTGTGCTACTACAGTATGCTACCTGTTGTGCTACTACAGTGTGCTACCTGTTGTGCTACTACAGTATGCTACCTGTTGTGCTACTACAGTATGCTACCTGTTGTGTGTGCTACCTGTTGTGCTACTAACACTGCTTTCAAGTTTTATAGCACAAACACTGATGGCCATTTGCTTCTCATGAGCAACAGTAAACTTCTCTTCTTTTAATGACCACATTCATTGAAAACGCATTTAAACTCACATTCATTAAAAATGCACCTGGCCAGTGGCAGATTAAGAGTACCTTGTTCCCCAAGCTGTTTTGAAACCCTGGTTCCCCTGCATACATTTTAGGACCATGCATAAATGCATGTGTTCTTTATTCACATTCCTGATTGTTTTGCATTTATTTCTTGTTTAATACAGCAACATTTGTTAAAGTGCAATTAAATTTGTTGTGTTCAACATTTTTTCCCAGTAAGCAGTGAAGCAAATGGTATAAACCAATAATAACAGCAGTACTTGTTAGAGTGCATTTTAAATTTGAAATTTGAACATTTTTCCAGTAAGCAATGAAATAAAATGTATAAACCATTTCAGAACATTTCAACCAGCTATAATGGCTGACTGAAATCCTCAGTGAATTGCTAAAGGTCTGGCACTTGATGAAGAGGATCGAGGGTCTTGCCTTCTGTAACTAAGGTACAGGGTTCAAACCTGAGCAAGTCACTTAGCTAAACTGTCCTCTCTAACTAAGGCATTTTGCAGACACACACACACTTGCGTCTTTGTACTACTGCTTGCTGCTGCTGCTACATAGATTCTATACTAGCCTAACATTCATCCATATTGCAGACACATACAGTTCCCATTTAAGCGTTTAAATGCCTGGTTGCAAATTGCTCCATAATGTTGCATAGCTTCCTTTTGAGCCGGGAAATAAAAATCTCCATCCATAATGCTGCTGCAGTCAAGGTTGCCATTTGAGGGTTTATGTGCCTGGCTGAAAATCAAACTCTTATGTGCTTCATTCTGTGGTCTCAATGGCTGACTGGTTCCAAGTAAGGAAAGATTGCAAAACAATTGGATGCAGATGTGACAAATGCTTCTGAGAGTAGGGAAATTTAAAGCAGCAGGCAACAGTACAGAGCTGAAAAGTTTTCCTCTTTTTTTTTATTAAATTCATGTTGTGGCTGCCCCATGCCCCCAGCCAGCAATGGGCCATAAGCAGTTGCCTAGGTAACTTAGTGCTGGATATGACTTTGCATGGTGTGATACTCAAGAAAAATCTTTTTGGCAAATATTATTTTGTACTTAATAAATACAGAAAAGGAAACTTCAGTGTTGTGGGATATCTTGAGATTTTTTCAAGATTTTTTTCAGGATATAAAATGAAGATAAAACAAAAGCTATGTTTCCAAACATGAATGGGTTCGGCAACACCCATATTTATTGGGACATTATGAGATGACGTTTTAAGGGTTTTCATTAAAAAGGATTCTATAATGGCAGGTAAGAATAGGTGGGAAGAGACTAAATGAAAAATAATACAAAAAGTGAGAAGTTGCAAGTTCATCATGATGGATATCTAAGGTACAAGGCAGTAAAAAAAACCTGTTAAGTTTAATGCTTTTGTCTGCCATAAAAAAGGAGTTCAAAACACAACTAACCATAACAGAATTATTGAATGTTGTGAACGAGATAAAAGAACTGGAGGTGGGCTCTTCAGAAAAGGGAAGGACTATACTACATAGAAATAAATGGAATATGTAGCAACAATATGTACATAATAATGTTCAGGAGAAGCGATATTTCAGGGAAGGTAGGATTTCAGCAATGTATGTAAAGTTAAACTGAATAATTTTAAATGGATTCTCTTAGTAGGTTTTTAACTTTGCATATTTATGTATATATACCTTTAAATATGTGCAATGTGCTTAATTGGTTTTTGGTTAATTGATGCACTTATAAAAGGAAGTATTTTTGTGCAATTTGTTCATTAAAGTCTGATGAAACATCCGTTGAGATGTGAAAGTGCTTACTTAACTGGAATAAATTACTGAACAGTCGTTACCCTGTGTGCTCTCTCTTTTTTGTACCGGGCTTCATATTTTTATCGAGAGGAGCTTTAGTCACCAGCTACTTGTTATATTTATCCTATTTGTTTGCTTCTTGTGACTGCTGGAGCATGGCTAATGACAAAGGCATTGAATTGGAATATAACCCTGCATGGAAAGGAACTGCAAGTAAGACTGATACTTTACAGAGATTATTGTTTTCTGATCAGAATCCACTGTTGAACTATGTTGAAGATGAAGCTGATAATGTGAATGAATCTAGTGAAACAGAGAATACTATGTTTTTAAAACATGATCTTGAGGGTAATATTCTTCAATTAAAACATCTCCAATGGCAGTGGAGACATATGGAGGCTTGTTTAAACCTCAAGATAGTACCCAGAGGTTTGAGAGTTCTAAAAATGCCCACCTATGGAACTACATTCCCTGATTTACTCTCTAAATGGCAGCATTTGAACATTGAGAGTAGTTATGGGTATATGAAGCTATTGATAGAGCACTATAATACCCTTGAAAGTCAATTGAAAATAAAAATTACTGATATACAAGAGAAACTAATTGCTTTAATGGCAGCTGTTAGATTGAACAGCTTTACTGAACATTTAATAACACATATTTCTGCGTTTGAGCATACGCTCTTAGTACAGAAGAAGAAGAAAATTCATAGAGACCTTAAGGATTTCAAAAAAGGGGATGTCTTTGCCTAGCCGAGAATCGTACCGATTGGTCGTCAAGCTGAGGCAACGAATGGCGATATCCAATTGGATGCTGTTTCCATGATGATAGGCATGCCGGACGCTACAATAGAGACACCAACAACATCAACGTCAACTAGAGACGCCCTCAGACCTGATGTAAGGAAGAAAATTAAAAATGCAGAGAAACAGCGTGAAGACTGTGCTTTTCCGTTTTTTCCATTGCCGATAAAGTAGGAGAGGACACAACAAATGCACTCGCAAAGCAGGGGAAGGAAGAGGAGAAAGAATTTGGAGGGAGACCAGATTCAGAACAAGACAGCTTGGAGCAGGTTGCCACTGGACTAGCTGATATTGAACTGGTACACAATATCTTTACTTATGTTTTGATCACCAGTGAACTGTCTCTTCTTGGTAAAGGTTTGTCCTTTATTCCTTCGCTAGTTACTGACAATACAGAGCATGTAACTGACATAAAGAAATTTTGTAGGAATGTAATGTTAAGATTAATATATGGGAACGCTGATAATAATGGAAGAAATGAATGTTTTAGAAAGCCATCCATTTTTACACCAATACTGCATCTGCTCTTAGAAGTGTTTGAAAAAATCTGTGAGAAAGATATAATGTGTTTAGACAGCAAAAAACAAGATTTT
This sequence comes from Protopterus annectens, assembly GCF_019279795.1. Lineage (NCBI taxonomy): Eukaryota > Metazoa > Chordata > Ceratodontiformes > Protopteridae > Protopterus > Protopterus annectens. The sequence goes on along the minus strand of NC_056747.1, from coordinate 7,520,496 downwards.
TATAATCTTAATAGTGGTGAGTTTGATGCTGTGTGTTCCCTAAGAAAGAATACTGACATAAGAATCCGCCCTGCCGATAGAGGAGGCGCGATTGTGGTAATGAACAGTACTGATTACTACGAAAACATAAATGAGATGTTAAATGAAGCTGATGTTTATGCTAAACTTAACCATAATCAGCTGAATAGATTAGTTCATGAAGTACATGCAACCTTATATGATATTTTAATGTCAGGTATTATTGATTTTGATCTCTATAAATATTTCTTGGTTGAGAATCCTGATATACCAAGCATAAGAGGCCTTTCTAACATTCATAAGAATAGTATAAATCCTCCTCTTAGACCAATTGTCTCAAGTCAAGGATGGTTGACAGAGGCCATTTCAATATATTTAGAGAAGCATTTGAGAACATTAGTTGATGGCACTGACACTGTTTTGAAAGATACACAGGATTTTCTTTCTACTCTATCTAATTTTGTGCATTCTGATATGTTTCAGTTGAACACAATGTTTGTAACTCTAGATGTTGTTTCGCTTTTTACTAAGATTCCAAATGAAATAGGAATAGAGTATATTAGAGATTTTCTTAGGTTTATGAATGTTCCTGGTGAAAGAATTCAGTTGTATTGTTTTTTATTGGATTTGGTATTAACTAAGAATGTTTTTTCCTTATATTTCCTTCAGACAAATGGAGTAGCCTTGGGTACCCCATGTGCTAACTCTTACGCAAATATAGTAATGGCACAGTGGGAAAGGAATTTCGTCATGGGAAATGATAGATATTTTAGATTCATCCCCTACTATAAGCGTTTTGCTGATGATGTTTTCTTTTTATGGAATGGTCCTTTGGATGAGTTGCTAAGTTTTATAGACTATATTAACTCTACCACAACATTTCTTAGATTTAATGTGGAATGGTCACTTGAAAAGATTGTGTTTTTACATGTATCTGTGACAGTAGAGGGTAACCAAATACATACAGGGATGCATAGGAAGGAATGTAGAAAGAACAATCTCCTTCATAGACAAAGTATGCATCCTCAACCTATACATAATAATGTGGTACAAAGCCAACGTCTAAGAATTTCTAGACTTACAAACTCACATACAGCATGTGATAGAGCTTTAAATATCTTACAGAATGATTTTTATGGAAAGAGGTTATAAACAAACAGAATATGCAAAACTAAGGAACCCAGATTTTATTGCTAGATCTAACAAAGGGAGACCTATTTTCTGTAAGAATTCAGTGAATAGAAATTTCACATATATTCCTAATATGAACAGCAATTCCCATAGATGTAGAGTAACCTTACCGTACACTAGCAGTAATAGGACCATAACCAAGATTATCAATGATAATTGGCAAATATTAACTTCTGATGAGAAACTGAAAAATATAGTTGGAGAAAGGCCTAGCTTCTCATATCGGAATACTAAGTCCCTTAAGAGACTGCTATGTTATAATGACAATATGAGTTTGTCAAAGCGAGTTGAATCTAAACGACAAGGTACGTTTGCTTGTAGGGGATGTAATCATTGTCAATATATGTGTAATACAAATGAGTTTGTACACCCCTCCACCCATTATAGATATGTTTTCAAGCATTATGCAGATTGCAAGACAAGACATGTCATTTATTTAGCTTACTCATAAAATGTCCAAGTTTTTATAGGTATGACAAATCGTACTTTGAGAGACAGGGTGAGAGAACATGTCTATGCCATTAATAGAGAGGATGAGGGAAATGCGTTAGCAAGGCATATTTTACAGAATAATACCCCTCATAGATTTGTTTTTTAGGACTTGAGTTAGTTCCTAGGACATGTAGGCTGGGTAATTTTAGGGCTCGTACAGAATAACATGAAGTTAAATGGATTGTTAGGATGCAGGCAGATAAGGCTTATGGCCTCAATGACAAAACAGTATTAAAGCCTTTTTTATCTGAGAGATCATTGAAGCATTGATTTATATATTTCTTTGCTCTAAGTGATTTTTTAGCATATATTATTGATATATATATATATATATATATATATATATATATATATATATATATATATATATATATATTATAATTATGTTAGGTTTTTAACTTTGCATATATATATATATAAATATATATATATATATATGTATATATATATATATATATATATATGTATATATATATATATATATATATATATATATATATATATATATATATATACACACCTTTAAATATGTGCAATGTGCTTAATTGGTTTTTGGTTAATTGATGCACTTATAAAAGGAAGTATTTTTGTGCAATTTGTTCATTAAACCTGCGAGAGATGCACTTACATAGCCAAACTGGAAGCAAAGCTCTTTCCGGCCAAGATTGTGCTAGACAGTCAAGAGGAGAAGGTTAACACATGCATTACACCTCAAGCAACTCACAGCCCTTCAAAACCCACACCATCAACACCCACACATAGCAACACTAAACCCACATATGTGGAGGCCCTTAACATTAACCTGCCCAAGCAACAAGGACCTCCGAAGCCAAAACACAAACAAACACCAGTCACAACCAAAGTGACACATAGCTCACAACACCAGTGTGCCACCCAACAACAACCCCTAAGGCAAGACAATGTACCTAACACTTTAGTCATAGGTGACTATAGTCAGGCACACTGATGTCCCACTCACCAGGCTGAACAAGGAGAAAATTACAGTCAGCTGCCTGTCGGGTGCCAGAATCTGCCACATAATGCATGCACTCAAGTCACTCCACAACAAGTACAAATACGACTCTGTCATTGTCCATGCTGGAGTGAATGACTTGAGACGTACCTCCCTGGACTACATGAAAAGAGACATGGAAGAGCTCTTGGATCATGTGACCCAGGCAGGTATGACCCTAGCCCTGAGTAGCATCATGCCTTCGCCCAGAATTATACCACAGTATAAGGACAAAATGATTGACTTCAACAATTGGCTAAGCTTCTGGTGTCATTCAAAGGGGATCCAGTATTTGTCTGCCTGGGAAGACATGATCGACAAACCATGATGCTTTGCCAGAGATGGTCTGCACCTGTCACTCCTGGGATTCAGGTTACTGGCTAAAGCTCTTGCCACCCCTATAGTGCCTCTTTTAGGCAAGGTTCAAAGGATAAAACCACCACCGTAACACATACAAGCATGCAAAATCTGAAGGTAATGCTACTCAATGCAAGAAGTCTAAACCTCAAAATGCACTCTCTCGAGGCACTCCTAAAAATGGAGAACATCGATATTTGTGCAGTAACTGAGACCTGGTTCAAGGCTGCAGAGAGCACCCCTGCAATACCAGGCTACAATTCATACCACACTTTTCGGCCACAACACCAAGACCGAAACACTAAAGGTGGAGGAGTGTCCATATTCACCAAGGATATTCACACCTCCAGGCTAGTTACCCAACACAATGCATCTGAAATTCTCCAGGTGCAACTAACACTAGGTAAGACTGCAGTCCAAATTGTAGCTTGCTACAGATCCCCCACCATGCCCCGAGATTCTCACTACACCTTTCTAAACATACTGGAAAATATTAAGATACAACCAAACACCCTAATACTGGGTGATTTCAACTACCCTGCCATTAATTGGGAAAACTACTCGGGTACCAACTCCTTTTCCCAACGGTTCTTGGAATTCATAAATTCCAATGCCCTGGATCAACTAATCCATTGTCCCACCATGGGCTCCAATATCCTAGACCTGGTCATTACTAATATGGGAGATAGATGCTCCACACCAGTTGTCACCCCCTCATTGGTCAGGCCTGACCATAAGCAAATCACCTTTGACATCCACATCCCACCCCCACCCCCCCAGTAAGGAAACCTCCTTAAAAAACTTCTCTAAAGCCAAATTCATGCTACTGAAGTCAGAAGTGACAAACTTCACAGCACCCACGGAGATGGGATCTGGAAGTTCGACTGCAGAGTCCTACACTAAGGCACTGTACAAGCACATCCATTTGTGCATGAATCGTGCCATCCCAAATAGAACCAAGATGTTCTTCTCCAAAAAAAGGAAGCCAATCTAGTGGTCCTCTGCTATAAACAAACTATACAACAGAAGGAAGAAACTGTTGCAGAAAAGAGGAAAATCCCAGGATGCAAAAAACTCCCTCACCAGCCTCAGTGAGAAGCTGAGATCCCTCATAAAATCCTCAAAAGCTAGTTATGAAAATAAAATTGCCAAAGATTCCAAAGACAACCACAAGGCATTCTATAGTTATGTCAAGAATCTAAATGGCAATGCTCAGATCTGCTCTGAGCTACAACAGAATGGCATTAAATATACTGATCCTAAAGATATTTCCAATATCCTGGCAGATCGATTTAGTGCCAACTTCACTGCCCTCCCACCCTCTAAAGGGCCCATCTCAATACCAAAAGATTGCCAAATTCCAATAATCACGGCCACACAGGTAGAAACCGCACTCTCCAAAGCTAAGAATACAACATCCATGGGACCAGATGACATCCCAGGCTGTGTACTACATGAACTACAAAATGAACTGGCACCTCACCTATGTGTCATGTTTAATCATAGCCTCACCTCAGGCTTCATGCCCACTGAGTGGCGCACAGCTACAGTTATCCTGCTCCACAAAGGAGGATCCGCCTTGGATCCTGGGAACTACCGTCCCATAAGTCTGACAAGCCTGATCTGCAAGGGCAAGGAATGCATTATCATGGAACTTATAAACAAAGACACTGGCAACCTTCAAATACTGGACCCCACCCAGTTTGGGTTTGTGAAGGGCCGATCTTGTCTCCTGAATCTGATTGACTTCTTCGAATCAGTCTCCAAAGCTGTGGACGAGGGTAAGGTGGTCCACACAGCCTATCTGGACCTCGCCAAGGCCTATGACACCATCCCCCACTCTGGAATCATAGATAAACTTACTAAGCTAGGCATAAATCCCTACGTTACTCGATGGGTTGCCAACTGGCTTACTGACAGAACCCAGACTGTAAAAGTAGCTGGCTCCAAATCCAGCTCCAGACAAATGACAAGTGGAGTACCTCAGGGTTCAGTCCTGGTACCACACTTGCTTGGCATCTACTTCTCTGAAGTACAGGCCAAAACTAAGGGAATCTGGCTAACAAAGTTTGCAGATGACTGCAAACTGTGAGCCATTACTGAATCCCCAAATGATGTGGATATTCTATAAAAGGGCCTTACAGAAACAGATGCCTGGTGCCAGAGCCATGGGCTCAAGCTTAATGCCAAGAAATGTATAGTTATCCCCTTTGGAAAAAAACATGTACCCATGAATTACCACATAGGTGGCAGGACGCTAAACATCGAAAGTGTGATGAGAGACTTAGGGACACAGGTGGACGGTGGTCTCACTTTCGATAACCCATCACCACAACAGTCAGGAAATCCTTCTGTGTGGCACACCTCATCATTAAGGGATTTTCATCCAGAAAAAAGGAGGTCATTGTCCCACTGTACTCATCCCTCATTAGACCCATTACAGAGTATAATGCCCCATTTGGTATGTACCTCATAAGACATCTGCAACAGCTGGAAAGGCCACAGAAATTCCTCACTAAATGAATCACAGGCCTAAAGCAGATGCTATATGCTGACCGTCTAAAAAAACTCCAGCTATACTCTGTGGCATATCGTCTACTCAGAGGCGATCTCTGCTTAACATACAAGGCCATGTTAAAACTCTGAGCTGTTGGACATGCTCCACTTAAAGAAATCCCAATCCCTCAGAGCCACAAGCTCCAGGGATCTAAACCTTGTCATCACAATGAACAAAACATGCTGGATGGATGGGTTCCTGACCCAGAGACTCCCCATACTCTGGAATAGACTGCCCATACATGTCAAGCAGAGCGCCTCATTGGCCCTCTTCAAAAGGAACCTTGATGATTGGAAGGGAGATAGGAAATTCACCCCAGGGATCATGTCAGTCGCCCTGATAGGGGCCCAGATAAGTAAATATTGTGGGAAGAAATAGCCAGGGAATTGTTATGGCTAGGCTTGCATAGGCCCTAGGGCCGATAGCCTAGTACCAACCTATGAAGCATCCGTTGAGATGTGAAAGTGCTTACTGAACTGGAATAAATTACTGAACTGTCATTGCCCTGTGTGCTCTCTCTTTTTTGTACTGGACTTCATATTTTTTATTGAGAGGAGCTTTATTCACCAGCTACTTATTATATTTATCCTGTATGTAAAGTTAAACTGAATAATCAAGACAAAATTGTATCTGTACAATGTGTACAGATAAGAAAATGCTGTAATGGTTTGTTTTCTGTTTTATAATTGAATATGTACTCATGTCACTATGCTATTTATGATGTTAATAAAGATGTTTACAAAAAAAGCAGAGAAAAAAATGGCCAGGACCAAACCAATAAGAGTATTTGAATGAAGGTGAACAATATTCCCTTACAGCAAGACTGCACCCTGCTCTATGTCCATTCCATGTTGTAAGAAGAAAAAGATTTACAAACTGATACAAAATTATTTTAGATGTGATGAAGTCTTTGAAGAACTGCTTATCTTTACAATAAAGATTTTTAAAAGACAACCATGAGCCTAATTCTTCATGATAAATGTTTTATTTTAGGAACAGTGACTAACCTGTTAACCTTATGTAATTGGATACACCCCACAAAAGTATATTATGTTAGGATTACAGCTCTCCAACAAATCAGTTTGTGTGCTTTAGTTCATCCTCAGCCTCTAGCATCTCAGATAAGTACCGAGCAGGATTTATAGGGCAGCTTCCTAAGCAGTCAGGATCTTGGCTACTGAATTATTGTAACAATGGGATAATTAATCTCTTACATAAAAAAAGTTTGTGGTAATGTCACCGGTATGTATTGATGATGCTTATAACAATTGTCTTCCCTACTTTTACGAGTACTAAAAGATTAAATTGGTTAAACCCTTTTCATGTAGCTCAGTTTCCTTATGGATCAAATAAAATGCAGATGAATGCACATTATGTCTGTAACACAGAGGAAAAATATGTAGCAATGAGAGCTCAAACCTTGTTATTTATAAACCTAAACTAATCAGTAATGCAAATAGAAATAACTTATGGATGAGAATGGAAAGAGTACGGTTCTCAAGAGCACTTATTGAAATTGTGGCAGCTATGCACAGTGGAGATTGACTTAAAATCAAGAGTATCTACAGAGGGGCATCTGACAACTGAGTTCAGGATAAAGATGGGGATACGGCTGGGTGCATCTTGGTCCACAAACTGTTTTGCTCTATATAAACATCATTTCTTCAGAATTAGGAGATGTGTCTTGGGATATATTCACTATGGGAGGTATCCTGTGTCCTTTCACTGGGTTTGTAGATACCTTGTCTTACCAGCCACCACAAAAGATAACCCGAGAAAGCACATACCATATTTAGAAAATACAAATCAAAACTGAAGATTTATAATATGAAAAAAAATCAAAGCTGAAGATTTATAATATGAAAAATAAGAAAAAGATTTGTGCTAAGTTAGAAGGACAAATGCTAGATGTAGAGAAAAGACAAATATATATTTATGTTTAATTATTTTCTAAAGACAGAAGATGGAAGAAATTATATATCTATTAAAGATAAAAGCAGAGAAAATATGAAATGTCATATAGGATAGATAATAGACTGGGACAGATGACTATAAAATCATTGTTTGAATTAACCTGTGCAATGACATAGACAACCACAATGGTGCAGTGATATGGGAACATGCATATGGCCTTGATGAAGTCAATGTACAAATATTAAGTCACGCTTTACCCTTATCTAGGACATCTCCTGAAATATATTTAAGGAAAGAATTGAACATCATTCATGAACAGACCATTAAAGATACTCAAATTCTTGTATGATGAATCAGAGTATTATGCTTTGCAAAAGTTTGGACCAAGAAAGAGAAGTATAGAGCAAAGATGGAAAGATGAAGTGTAATTTGTGAAACTATGTTAATTGGATGTCATAAGTTAATGAGGCCTAGCATATTCAGAAATATAGTATAAGAAAAATACAAACCCTACTCAAAAAAGGATAACAAAGACATGCAACAATAAAGACCTTCAGTGTATTTACAAAACAATATTTGCTAATTTTGTTACATATTTGAGTCATGACTATTTATACTACTTATATACCTTAGAAGCCAGACCACTAGTTATTATGGGATATAAATATGAGATTCAATAGGGTAATCTCTGTGGATGTAGATCAAAGAAAGGAGAGACTTTGGGGGAATGAAAATGTGATTCACACAATAATTAGATGTCGCTTTTTTACACCCACTTAAGAGAGCATATTTAGTATTAAAAGTCCCAGTCCCTCGTGGCACTTTTATATGAGCAGCTGAGTTTGTCAATGGCTTGTTCTGTCAAAAGGGGAATTGTAGATTCTTTTTGCTGATTCACATTTCATCAGTTTGTGGATTATGTAGTGCTGATATAAAAATGTAAGAGGTATCTGAGATTTCCTTTGCACGCAGTACAAGAGTGTGCATTCTTGCTAATGTGACTGTGTGTTGCAATGCTGTAGAAATGTATGCATGTGAGTGAATTTGAAAGTGCAAGTGTGTGCGTGCAGTTAAGAGCTCTTGTTGTGAACAGTGAGTACGTGTTTCCCCTTTTCCTTCACTGTTGTTTAGCCTGAGGGTTAGTACATGTATAAAGTAACAGGGGTATAGGGACAAGGGGACTGCAAGAGGGGCTTGCCCGCCTACAAAAATACTGTTTATATGTGATTTCAAGTAGATGTGCATTACATTATGTCTTATTCCATAAAGTGAGCAACTGACATCTGCGATGTAATATATAATATTTAATATTTAGTAAAAGACAATGACAAGCAACATCAAAAATAAAAGAATACAACATAAAACTTCAGACAATATCTAAAAACATTCAACAGTGGATATAAAAAGTGTACACACCCCTGTTAAAATGCCAGGTTTTTGTGATATAAAAAATGAGACCACAATAAATAATTTCAAAACTTTTACCACCTTTTAATGTGACCTATAACTTGTACAATTCAATTGAAAAACAAACAAATCTGTTAGGGTGAAAAATATAACAAATAGAAAATGTACAATTATCTGGTTGCATAAGTGTTCACAGCCTTAAACTAATACTTTATTGAAGTACCTTTTGATTTAATTACAGCATTCAGTCTTCTTGGGTACACAGCTGCCATCAATTAAAGATGCTCTGATTAACCCCAAATAAAGTTCAGCTGTCCTAGTAGGATTTTCCTGACATTTACTCAGTTGCCTGCTACAGCAAAAGCCATGGTTCACAGAGAGCTTACAAAGCATCAAAGGGATCTCGTTGTTCACAGGTATCAGGGGAAGGGTACAAAAAAATGTCCCACAACATTGGATACACCATGGAACACAGTGAAGACAGTCATCAAAATGTGGAGAAAATATGAGACAACAGTGACATTGCAAAGAACTGGACGTCCCTCCAAAATTGATGAAAAGACAAGATGAAAACTGGTCAGGGAGGCTGCCAAGAGACCTACAGCAACACCGAAGGAGCTGCAGGAATTTCTGCAAAGTACTGATTGTATACTACATGTGACAACAATCTCCCGTATTCTCCATATGTCTGGGCTATGGGGTAGGGTTGCAAGACGGAAGCCTTTTCTTACCAGAAAAACATCCAGGCCCAGCTAAATTTTGCAAAACCATACATCAAGTCTCCCAAAAGCATGTGGGAAAATGTGTTATGGTCTGATGAGACCAAGGTTTAACTTTTTGGCCACAATTCCAAAAGGTACGTTTGGCGCAAAAACAACACTTCGCATCACAAAAAGAACACCATCCCCATGGTGAAGCATGGTGGTGGCAGTATAATGCTTTGGGGTTGCTTTTCTTCAGCTGGAACTGCGTCTATAGTCAAAGGGGAAGGGAATTATGAACAGTTCCAAATACCAGTCACTTTTGGCCCAAACCCTTCAGGCATCTGCTAGAAAGATGAAGAGGAATTTCACCTTTCAACATGACAATGACACCAAGCATACATCCAAATCAAGAAAAGAATGGCTTCAACAGAAGAAAATTAACGTTTTGGAATGGCCCAGCCAGAGCCCAGACCTAAATCCAATAGAAAATCTGTGGGGTGACCTGAAGAGGGCTGTGCAGAAGAGATGCCCTTGCAATCTGACAGATTTGGAGCGCTTTTGCAAGGAAGAGTGGGCAAATATTGCCAAGTCAAGATGTGCCATGCTGATAGACTCCTACCCAAGAAGACTGAATGCTGTAATTAAATCAAAAGGTGCTTCATCAAAGCATTAGTTTAAGGGTGTGCACACTTATGCAACAAGCTTATTGTACGTTTTTTTTATATTTTTCCCCTAACAGACTTGTTTGCTTTTCAATTGAATTGTACAGGTTATATTGTACACTAATGGTGGGAAACATTTTGAAATGATTTATTGTGGTCTCATTTTTTTACATCACAAAAACCTGGCATTTTAGCAGGGGGTGTGTACACTTTTTATATCCACTGTATATAAACCATAACAATGAAATAATTTACCCAAACTATGTTTTTAACTTATTTCTTTTTACTGTCTAAAGTATGTCACTTAAATAACCTTTGCAGTAGTTTATATGTATTATTTCTCATATTTGAAAACGGTTTTCTATGTTCACCTTCTATTTTCATGCAACTGGTTACTTGAGGACAATAAGCACTAAAATCCCAGTGGCCGTGGCTCTAATGTAGACCAAGAACTGACCTTTCTGCTTTACCTTCCCACTGGTCACTGACTTTAACAATGCACAGACACTGTTGAAAGAGCCTTATTTGATGTTAAATTATGATACGACTTACTTTATGGCACGAATTGAGAAGGTTTATTGCAAGCAGAAGCCTTAACACGGCTGTTTTCCCCCATGGTAAGTCTTTCCAGTTTCTTAGACCACCCTATTGCTGAAGCCTTCTGCTTATGCAGGGGCCTCAGAGCAGTGCATGGTCTTGCTAGCAGAGCTGCAGCATAATGTAGCACTTCAGGGAAGTGGAAAAAAGTAATTAACCATATACTCTCCCGAGAAATACCAGCAGCTCCCAGTTTCCACAGGACAGTGGTTTGATGAGAATTACTTGGCCATGTAAAATTCATTGTTGGAGGGAAAAAAAAAAAAAAAGAGTCCACTGCAAAAACATGAAAGTTACTCATTCGCATGTATGGCAGTACGTACAGTGCAAGTAAATTCAGTGAAGACAAGGGGGTGGGGGTGTATTAGTGCACGTGTGTGTGTGCATATCTGTTGTGACACGAATGATGCTGTATGAATCAGATTAAGAAGGAAATACGATGCTTCATTTTATCTGGAAGTTTCCTTATTTTCTCATCAGAGTACTTATTTATTTACTTGCTTCTTTATAAACAATATTCACTTCTGGGATTTAATATAAAAAACTGTTGTCTTTATAGGTTTATAATAAATTAGTACTAGGAAATATTGTACATATATTTAACTCTTTGACACATTTCCAAACTAGGGCTGGAAAAAGACATGTATTTGAGATTCTCAATTTTAACAAAGTTATTTACTAGACAAAAACCTTGATTACGTTTCATTCTACTCCATCAAAATGTGCACCTGCATAGTAAAGGCTCTATAGTGCTTCAGTTTAATGAAAGGCTGTAGTTCTAGCCGTAGATATTTTAGGATTTGTTTTACATGATCAAATGACCACATTAGTGAACCACACATCGAGACAAAAGCATCAAATACTTGACACATCAAATGTTAACTTTGTTGAATCTGAACTCCTTGAATTGCATTAGTTATCCAACTTGTAAACAGCTGTGCATTCATCGGGAGATTGGAACATTTAGTTTTGTTGCTCACTGGGTTACCAGGACATCTGAGATGTTGGGTAACTAATGCAATTCGATAAGTCCAGATTCGACAAAGTTAATGTTGATGTTACAAGTCTTCTACGGTTTCATCTCAATGGCCTTGCATGTGGGTTGCCCGAGTGGATTTTGACTTATGAATATGCAGCAACTCTATCAAGGCTGGGTCTGAGATGGTCGTGTATGCCAGACATAGGCCACTGCTGAGCAGTCTGTATGAGACTGAGTAGAGGGACAGAGCTTTTAGCCTATCGGTATAGGACAGATGTTTGAGATTTTGGATTTTCCTGGTCAGGGACCTTTGTGGTCTCTCCATCTGCTGCATGTGCCTGGCAAGGTACATGCTGAAAGGGGAATTGTACTCAATAATGGGTCTGATAATGGAGGAGTACAGGGATGTTATGACCCCCTTGTTCCTGAATGAAATTCCCTTATTTATGAGGTGGGCCATGTAGAAAGCCTTCCGTACAATGTAGGCAATGTGGTGGTCAAAAGTCAGGTTGCTGTCAACCTGGGTGCCCAAGTCCCTCACGACTGATTGCGTGCTTAGTACATTGTTATTAATGTGATAATTAGTGGGAATGCCATTTTCCCCAAAGGGGATAATGATGCATTTCTTGGCATTGAGTTTGAGGCCATGGTTCTGGCACCAGTCATTAGTTTGCGTAAGGCCCTCTTGGAGGATGTTCACATCACTAGGGGAATATAAGACAGTGCCCAGCTTGCAGATATCTCACATCACTAAGGGAATTTAAGACAGCACCCAGCTTGCAGTCATCTGCAAACTTGGTCAGCCACAGACCACTGGTTTTGGCTTGCACTTCAGAAAAGTATATCCCAAACATTAGAGGCCCCAAGACCGATCCTTGGGGTACACAGCTCATTACGGGTCTACTACTAGAGGTGGCTTCACCTATTTTGACTGAGTGGATTCTATCAGTAGCCAGTTAGCTACCCATCTGGTAATATACGGGTTGATGCCTACCTCGGAGATTTTATTTATTATGCCAGAGTGGGGAATAGTGTCGAAGGCTTTGGCTAGGTCAAGGTAGGTGGTGTGCACCATTTTCCCCTCATCCATGGCTTTGGTGACTGTTTCTAAGTAGTTGACCAAGTTTAATAGGCATGATCTCCCTTTGAAAAAACAAACTGTGTGTGGGGTCAAGTGTTTGAAGGTTGCCAATATCCTTGTTTATAAGGTCCATCATAATGCATTCCATGGCCTTGCAGATCAGGCTAGTTAGGCTGATGGGCCTATAACTACCTGGGTCAGTGGATGCTACACCTTTGTGTAGAGGGATGACAGTGGCTGTCCTCCATTTGGCTGGGACAAAGCCAGTGCTCATGCCTGAATTCATGTAGGATGCAGCCAGGGATGTTGTCAGATCCCATGGAGACTGTATTTTTTGCCTTTGAGAGGGCATTAAAGACCTGCTCCCTGGTGATGATGGGAGGGGTGCAGGTGTTGGGGATGTCCTGGTTTACTGATGGGGGACAGGGGGTGAAGTTTTCACTGAACCTGTCCGCCAGCAGGTTGGCTGTATCTGCAGTGTTTGTGTATGTGGTGTTCTTACCACCAGTTCCAAGCAGATTTGGGTGTCACCTTTGAGACTGCGGACATATGTGAAGAAGATTTGGGTGTTACCTTTGAGACTGCGGACATATGTGAAGCAGATTTGGGTGTTACCTTTGAGATTGCGGACATATGTGAAGAAGGCCTTGTGATTGTCCTTAGTGGATGTGGTCAATTCTGCCTCAACGTTAACCTTAGAGGTTTTCACTAGTGACCTTATTTGCATGTTCAGATAAAGGAGACATTGCTTCCAACTTGGCACCTGCTTCTTCTTGGTCCTGGACAGGAATTTTTTTCCTTTTATTATAGAGTTTGCTTTTTGCTGCTGTCCACCAGATAGGATTACTCTTCCTTGAGGAAGATGATTTGGTTCTGTCAGGTATTGCTGAGTCCATACAGCTATGTAGGTGCTCATACAGTTTTTTTTTGGTGTAGGCTTGGACATTAGTGCAATTCCAACTGAAGGGATGGTGGCATGAAGCTGCTTATACCTGCTCTCATGAGACTGTAGTCAGCTTTAGAAAAGATTTTTTGTCTGACCCTGATGGGGGGGGGGGGTCAGGGGAGATGGTGACTTTGAAAGTGATCACTTTATGTTCGGATCTTACAAAGGAGGATGACACTGTAGGGGTGCTACAGCAGCTTCTCATGTTGGTTATTACCAGGCCCAGGATAATTTCACCTCTTGTGGGGGTGTCAACCAGCTAATCTAATGCACTGGCATTGGCAAAGTCAAGGAATCTCTGGGTATTCATGTTTGGGCTAGAACAGGTCTTCTACTCTATAGTTGGGTAATTAAAGTCACCCAGGATCAGGGTAGAGAGTTGAATCTTGATGGATTCAAGTAAGTCCAGATAGGTAGAGTGGGCATCCTGAGTCATGGTTGGGAGTCTGTAGCTAGCTATGATTTGAATATGTGTTCTGTCAACAGTTGACTGCACTTGGAGTGTCTCCTGTGTATCATACCATTTGTCCAGCCTAGAGGTGTGTATGTCTTTGATAAATATTGAAACTTCACCTCCTGTGGCTTTGTGGCCCTCCATTTGGGGTCTGAAAGTATGGTAGGATGAGTAACCTGATAAGGCTGGGGTGCTCTCCACAGCTTTGAACCAGGTTTCAATGACTGCATGATGCTTGCAATGAGTGCAGTTTCATGCTAAGACTCTTAGTGTTTAGCAGCACGACCTTTAAATTTTGTTTAGAAGAATTTTTCATATTGGTAATTTTGTGCTCATGACTTTGCCTAAAAAAGGCATTATGGGGGTGGCAAGAGCCTTTGCCAGAAGCATGAAGCCCAGGGGAGACAGATGAAGGCCATCTATGGCAAAGCATCGTGGTCTGTCAATCATGTCCTCCTGTGTTGGGTTTGTGGCTGGGCCTTAGCAGCTGAGACACAGGTGTGTGCACTGTGTGTGGTGCTTGGTGCTGTGAGTTGTGATATGTGTGTGTTTGCTTTGGAGGTTTTTTTGTTTACGTATGTTTTTGTTGAGAATTTTTGCATATGTAGGAGTGTGTTGTATAAGTATGGGTGGTGTTAAACGTGTGGCATTTGTAGTGCTTGTGCAGACAACCTTCTCAGTGTCAGCTGTACTGGCTTGTGACTGAGACAGCAAGGATTCTAGGTTCTTAATGTAATTACATCTCTTATATATTGTGTTCCTAGGTGGTAGTAGTAGAGGGTTGTCTGTGTACATAAGGCAGTTGCTGCACTGTCTCAGGATGCCCATATTAACCAGACTAGCAGGAGAAACCATATGAAAGTGTCCATCCGTGGTTGTCAGAATCTGTGGAAGAGAGGTCAGGGATAGTAGAGTGGGTACTATCTGAGGAGAGTACCTATAGGTGTGACTAGGGCTGGATAAAATCAATACAGTAGCTGCAAGCGAGGGCCTTACTACCACAGGAGTGCTGGTAAGGGACAAAATGTAGCTGAGATTCCTTGCAAAGGGTTAAAATATCCCAGTGGCAGTGTGCAACATGCAACAAGCACAAACCAGTGCAAATGCGGGGTTTAAATACAGCAAAAATGAAAGTAAAATAGAAACACTGAAATTGGCCAATTAACTCTTGTCCCTGAGCTCTTAGCTCAACACCCTATGCCAGACCAGTTCCAGCCAGTTCACTTACTCCCAGTAAGTGCAGTCTGGCCCTGGTCAACACAAGATGGTGTAGTATCAAACAGGAATCACACAAACAGATCTGGATATAACAAAACATGTAACCAGACTATGCTAAACATATTTAAACTCTGTTTAGGTTGATTTAGCACAGGAGAACAGAAACACACTTAAATATAACAGTAGCAAACAAGAGCAAATTGATTTAAACAAATTAATTAATTAACCAATAAAAAGCTCAAAACTGAGCCCTGTTCCAGCAACCTTCAATTAGATGAGTTCTAACTGCACACTCCTGCCACTAAGGTGCAGGGGAACCCTCTTTCAAAAGATGGCCTGGATTAATGCTCAAGTTATACAAACAGAGCTAGATTCACCAAGTCTGAATCTAGTCTATGCTACAGCAAACAAGGTGCACTAATTTCAGAAAGAAACAGTTCAAATAACTAGGCACAATAAGCCTTCAAACAGCAATTCCCCAGCTCAGAAGGGCAGAATCTACCCTCTCCTCCCACAAGAGTTTAGACCACAAACCTTCTTAATGTAAAATAACTGGCCTGAAGCCCATGTGCTTAAAAGTACAGTTTTGTACCTACCATAAATGTAGATGTTCGAGTGCTAATACAGCTGCAGTCATAACAGATGGGTTCTCCTGCCATCAGGCGGGTCCTCGGTCGGCCGAATTCCAAAGTCTAGGTCCGGCGTCGGTTGTCGTCGCTTCTTCCCTGACGTCAGTGCGACAGGGGTATAAAAGAACCAGCTGACGCCATTTTCTTCAGTTTTTCTTGCCCCAGATGTCAGGTGCCCCCAGAAGGAAGGCAATACATAAATTTATGTAATAAAGCAATGCAATATAATCAAAATACAGTAGTTGCAAGCAAATACACCATAAATGAATACCCCAATCAGGTTGTATGAGGAGGTGTCAGCCAATAGGCCTGTCCCAAGAGGGGAAGGAGGGAGGGAAACCTGGACTGCAGCTGTATTAGCACTCGAACATCTACATTTATGGTAGGTACAAAACTGTACTATATTCATCGTGCATACAGCTGCAGTCATAACAGATGGGTAGAATCCCAAAACTAAGAAAGGGGTGGTAGGCACTAGGTGGAACTAGGAGGAGCCAGGATGCCCTGCAAGACTGCAGTGGCAAAGCCTGCTCTAGTTTTGGAGTATAATGGTAGGTGGTAGTGCTTGGAGAAGGTATGCACAGAACTCCAAGTGGCTGCTTCCAAAATATCTTTGGTAGGAACTCCTCTGAGGAAAGCTGCAGAGGTAGCTGTGGCCCTTGTGGAGTGAGATCTGATGCCTGCAGGTACAGTTTTACCATGAAAAGAGTAACAAAAGCGTATGCAGTGGGCTATCCATTTTGAGATTGTCTGTTTGGAAATTGGCTTCCCTTGAGCTCCTATAGCATAGGACACAAAGAGCTGTTCTGTTTTTCTGAAAGGCTTTGTTCTGTCCAAATAATAACGCAGCTGTCTGTGGATGTCCAAGGAATGTAGTAGTCTTTCCCCTTTGTTTTGAGGATTAGGGTAAAAGGTAGGTAAGTGGATAGCCTGATTCAAAGCTACCCTGGATACCACCTTTGGCATAAAGGACGGGTTGGTTTGTAAGGAAACTCTGTCCTGATGGAAGATGATAAAAGGCTGCACAGCCATGAGGGCTTGTAGTTCCGATACCCTGCGAGCTGAGGTGATAGCCAGAAGGAAAGCTGTTTTCCAGGACAAATATTGCAAATCTGTTGAGGCAGCTGGCTCAAAAGGAGGCAAGGTCAGCTTTTCTAGGATGTAATTGAGGTCCCAAGCAGGTATTGGTTGTTTCCTTGGGGGTTTTATGTTCTTAGCCCCTCTGAGGAACTGTCTTAAGAGGGGGTGAGAGAATAAAGGTGGATCAGTGTTGTATTCTGCAGAAATGGCTGAGGCATGGATTTTGATGGAGGAAAATGAAAGTCCACTGCTTAGCAGCTCAGCTAGATACTGTAATATTTGAGGTAAATTCAGTTTTCCAGGATTCTGGCCCTTTTTCTCATTCCAGGCACAAAACCGTTTCCATCTTGCGGAGTAAGCTTTTCTAGTAGACGGCCTTCTGGCCTCCAAAATGACATCCTGCACCTCCTTGGAGAGTAGGGTCTGTTGTGATGTTAAGGAATCTTCCATGCGGCCAGATTGAGTGTTTTCAGCTGACTGTGAAGAGTTTTGAATCTGTGCTGGGTCAGAAGAAGAGGCATTAGAGGTAGGGTCCATGGTGGGGAATGCGTCAGGCTCCTCAGGAGTGGGTACCAGTGCTGTCTTGGCCAGTCTGGAGCAATGAGAATCATCTTTGGTCTGTCTGCTCTGGTTTTTAATAGAACTTTGGGCAGCAGAGGAAGAGGCGGAAAGGCATAAACTGTCATTGTTGTCCAACTGAAAGAGAGAGCGTCCACTCTCCAGGCCTGTGGATGAAAAGTCCTTGAGCAGAATTTTGTCAATTGGTGATTTTTGTGGGAGGCAAAGAGATCTATGTCTGGCCTTCCCCATGCTTGTATTATCTCTGTAAAAACTTGAGGATGCAGCTTCTATTCGTGTGGATCTGTCATATTTCTGCTTAGGTTGTCTGCCAGCATGTTTTCCTTGCCTAGCAAGTACTGTGCTTGAAGTTCGATTTGTAATTCCAGAGCCATGTTCCAAAGTGACATGGCCAGCCTGCATAGGGGGTATGAATGGGTTCCTCCCTGTTTGTTTATGTACCACATTACTGTGGTGTTGTCTGTCCTTATCAATAGTTGACCTGGATGCAGAAGGTCTTTGAAAGCTATAATAGCATTTATTACTGCTAGCATTTCCTTTTGATTGATGTGAAGGTGCTTTTCTTTTTGGGACCATTTGCCCTGAATGCACCGATCTGTCATGTGCGCCCCCCAGGCGTAGTCCGAGGCATCTGTTGTGATGACTTGATTTGCTTGAGGCTTGCAGAATGGGAGACCTGTGTTTGTTTGGCATGCTTTTGAAGACATGGAATTAGTGGTATTATTGCTTCCAAACTGTGGCTGTGTTGAGACCATAGGTTTTTCAGGTACCATTGAAGTTTCCTCATATGCAGCTTTGCACATGGGATTAGTAGGATGCAAGATGCCATGAATCCCAGAGCCTGCAGGATTTTCCTTGCAGTCAGCCTGGTGAAATTTGCTAGTTTTCTGAAGTATTGAGTTAGTTGCCCCTGTTTCTCTGGTGTGAGGTAGGCCATCTGGGTGTTTGTGTCCAAGTTGGCACTCAGGAAAATTATTTTCTGAAAGGGTATTAGCCTTGATTTCTTTTTGTTGACTGTGTATCCCAGAGAATTCAACAACATTATTACAAAAGCCAAATGTTTCAGAAGTATGTGCTTGCTGTCCGCTTGGATCAGGCAGTCGTCCAAATATGGGTATATTTGTATCCCTTGAAGTCTGCAGTAGGCAATTACTGATGCCAGGCATTTCGTGAATACTCTGGGTGCAGTAGATAAGCCAAAGGGCAATGCAGAGAATTGATAATGGGTTGAACCTGCAAGAAGTCTGAGGTATCTTCTGCAATTTTGTCTGATTGGGACATGCAGGTATGCCTCCTTGAGGTCCAATGTTACCAGCCAAGACTCCTTGCCCAGCATGGGAAGAAGCTGCTGTAATGTGAGCATCTTGAATTTTGGTACGAGTAAAAATGTGTTTAGGATGGATAGGTCCAAAATAGGTCTCCAATCTTTTCCCTTCCTTGGTACCAGGAATAGTCTGGAATAAAAACCTTGACCTTGTTCTTGAGTAGGTACCTCTTGAATAGCTTTCATGTCCATGAGATCTGAAATTTGTCTTTGTGCCTCTGCCCTTTGATTGTGTGGCAGTTTTGGCATGCCTCTCATTTTTGGAAGGATGTGAAAATGGAATCTGTAGCCTCTGTTTATAATGTCCAGGATCCATTTGTCTTTTGTGACAATATGCCAATTTTTCGAAAATAATGCCAGTTTTCCGCCTAAGGGTGCTGCCATTTGAGCCTTGCTTGGCATGCAAAGGGGAAAGTCATTGGGCTTGCTTTCTGAATGGCTGTGAACTATCCTCAACACCTCTTTGTGTAGGAGCTTGCCATTGTCTGCCTCTAAACAATCCTTGAGATTGCCCTCTGCCCCTCGGGCGCCTGTATCTACCTCTTTGGGCTCTGTCCGTGGCTGGAAAGGACCAATTTTTGGAAGGCCAATTTCTACTGAAACATGGAGGTTGTACCTGTAGAAAATCTTTCATTGTTTGCATTGATTTAGCCTTTTCCTCCATTTTCTTTAATACCTCTTCAGCTTTAACACCAAATAATACATCCTTTTGTAGAGGGGCATCTAGTAATTTAACTTTGACATGATCTGGTAAGGTTTTCTCCTTGAGCCAGACATGTCTACGTATGACTGATCCTGTAACAGCAGCTCTACATGAGGCCTCTAGAGCATCAAAACCACATTGCAGGGTATGTTTACCCACTTGTTCTGTGGGCCAAGGAGCCTGCGACCTCGGGCACAGAAGACACAGCCAATGAAGTGTCGTCGATAGGCAGGGGCTGCGTAGGCACCTCGCTGAGAACCGGACCACCTGTAGTCGGCTTTGGCGTGGTGTCGGTAGAGGCCGCGGACCTCGTGTGTCGGTCCTTATCTTTGCGTTTTTTAGACAAAACTGGAGTCGGAGTATCCGATGACATAATATAGTTAAATTTTTTGCCAAAATAGTGCTGGGCGAACTCCGCCCGATGCTTAATGGTGCGTTTGTTGATGTAAAATTTTTGTAATTTCAGGAGCTGGCCCACCGGCACTTGCGAACTGCTTCTGCTTCGGGCACCGCGCGGCAAGAAAGACTGAAGAAAATGGCGTCAGCTGGTTCTTTTATACCCCTGTCGCACTGACGTCAGGGAAGAAGCGACGACAACCGACGCCGGACCTAGACTTTGGAATTCGGCCGACCGAGGACCCGCCTGACGGCAGGGGAACCCATCTGTTATGACTGCAGCTGTATGCACGATGAACATCAAGAACCAAGACACATTTAGAATAACAGACACACTAACCCTTCAACCAGCAATTCCCAACTTAGAAGGATGTAAGCTACCTCTCCTGCCACAAGAGTGTATACCACAAACCTTCCAAATGTAAAACAACTGGCCTGAAGCCCAAGTGTTTAAACCAAAAGGCTTAGACCAACAGTTACAATTTAATCATGGTTCTAGCAAACAGTAATAAATGCAGCAGAAAAATGCAACTGAATACTTTTAAGAACAAGCAGCAAAAGCAAAATAAAGTAATAAAGTAGGAAGAAATACAAATACAGTAAAAACAGATGAATTAAGTGCATTTTTATCTTTCTTTAGGTTAAGTGGGAAGGGAGGAAACAAGATAATTCAAGGTTGAGAAACTAAGGGGGTGGGTCTTCCCAAATGACCTCTTTCAGTTTCAGTAGAATGAGCTGATGTGATGGAACTGGGAGGAGAGTCCAAAATTAGATTTACAGTAGGGGTGGGCAACTCAAAAGCCACCAAATTTAAGAACACAACAACTGGGTGGGTGGGAGATTGAAAAATGCAGCCACAGATCAGCAATATTCAGAGCAAACAGGAGGCACACAAACACTTCAGCTAAATACAGATATTTCTAAATATAAGAGCCATGCTCCTGCCACTAATTAACTTAAGCTATTCACAGTCTGCAAAGGAATTCTGTGATAACTTTTTTTAACTGACCCTAGCCAAGAACTCTTAAAACTCCAACAGAACAGAAAACTTAAAACAAAGCAAATGTAATTCTAGAATAAGATACAGAATAAAAGTGATCAAATCTTAAGTGAAGAGCTTCAAATGAAAATAAAATGCAGCCAAAGGTCAGCAATATTCAGGGCAAACAGGAGGCAGACAAACACTGTAGTGCATGGAGTTTCATGATTACCTGTTACATACTTCAGTAGGGTGAGAGCTGACTGTAGCAACACTTCCAGAAGTGTGTAAGATTTGTTACATACCCCTTAAGCACTGTTATGGTTGAGTCTCAGGCAAAGGATGTTCACCCACTCTCAAATATGCCTGAATATCTTGGTACACATTTCTGTTTTGTCCCTAGAACTTTACAGAAGTCAGTCTTTAAGTAACTTGTTTGACTAAATTAGAACAGGATTCAAAAATTGCCCATTTTTTTCTCCCACTTACAATACTCATGAAGTGCTTTACTGGCTTTTTTTTGTAACTGATAGTACAGAGCAGCTAAAACTCCATGCACTACAAAAAAAAGTTATGATCGGGTCTTATTGATCATAAGCCAAAATTATGCGTTCCTGACATGGATGCTAAGATCCACCTCTTGATCTTTGCTCTCTGGGTGAATTTCTTGGCATTCATGTCTCAAACACATAATAATGTGGTTACAGTCGGTGACTCAATCATAACCCTCTATGTGTAACATTATGCCTTAAAGTGGGGATGTCCACATTTTATATAAATTAGCTAAATAAAATCGTTTCTAGTTTTTTATTACCGAGTATACACAAATCCATTGCAGAATACACAGTTATCAGTATCTCCAGTGTTTTCTATACATTTTATAAAAAGTCTTGAACTACCATTTCTAACCTCTCAATTATTGGCTTAGAATCCTCCTTTTCATAATCATCTGTTACAATATTCAACTTGCGAATTTTTCAGCAAATTCCTACATTTTACACTATGATTGTGGCCCTTCAAGTTTTTCCTTTGTCCTCTTCTGCTCTCAGCCTGTACTTCTGTTTTCTTTTCTTTTCTGACATTTCTAGTGGTAATCTGGTAGTAGTTTCTGTTCCACTGTTGTCATATTCTCCATCGTTTGCCTTTCAAAATGTTCCTACTACTCTGTGAATAGAAGTCATCTTAGTTTTTTGTCACACCGCAGTACTGCAACAGTATTAAACAATATAGTTTGCAAAAGTCGTGTTCCTATCTGGAGGAAATCCAAGTTGATATGTTCTTGTGAGTTTGAATGATACAGTGTACAAGATATTTATTAACACTAGTGATACAGATTTTTATATTCTATATTTGAAAGGGCTGTTAGTCTATAATCAAGAGTCATTTTTACAACTAATATTAGTTTGCCTTGTTTGAAGAATGGTTTTGAAATATTCTGAGGTATAGATAAGCAATGAATTATGAAGTATGGAGCTAATATATTTTGAAATGCTCAGTAAACTATTAAAAGAAGCTGCTCAGAACCATAAGCTTTATATTTTCATATAATTGGCCATATCATGCAATCAATTTTCTATTATTTCTGCATAAATAGTAGCATTCAAGAAGTTATCACAACATTAACAGATGCCACCAAAGTTACTAGCACTATTAACAGGCAAATGCCACTCCACGTGGCAACTACTCTATAAAGTGACAAACTATGTACAAATTAATCCTTTTTTCCTCTTCATTTATTGACAAAGACCATGAAGGTTGTCAAGGATGTTCATTGCCTCATACTCTTCATTTCACCTTTAATTGTTCTTATTTGTTACCAACATATATATTGATATGGTAGCTAACAAAGAGGAATAAAACTAAGACCTCTTAACAAGATGCTTCTTGTACTTCAGGCTGCATGGTTAGATTCCTTCCACCTCCATTTGCCTACTCTTTGATTCTGAGCAAGTCAGTTAAGCAGGAAGTGATCCCACCTGGTCAATAAATGTATAAAATAAAAAAAAATGACTTGGCCTATTCAAAAAACATTATATTAATACCACCAAAATCTGACTTTTCTCATAATAAATTTATTAAACTGTTCCAAGACACACACACAGACTAACAGATAAAGAACAAATCATCAAAAGACAAAGGGTAGTTGCCATAAAACTTTTCTATGTGTCAACAAAAAGATATTCTCAGTATAGCAATATTCAAAAAGTACAACTTAAGAGAAAGAACTTCATGCACTACATGTTTTAGAAAATGTATAAAGTCTACCCCTTGGAAATAAATGAAATTATCTTTAATAGGTAGAACATTTCTTAAAATAAATTTACACCTACATTTTTATCAATACTACACTATTTTTCTTCTAAGCCTAATGACATGAACATATTAAAAGAATTTGTCATGACTTACTTTGGAAAGCTGGGACTCCTCAGATCCCTTGGACTGTATTTAAAGAGAGATCTCAAATGACTCACAAGAGGAATGGTCCTATCCTTTAGGTATCTTTGTAAGCTTTTACAAACTGAATATTCTAAGTTTAAAAACTAAACATTCAACCTTAAGTAAACAGCTTTCCGGATGTTTTAATTACCAACATTTCATCTATAAGCACATTTCCAAATATGTTAAAGAATTTAAAAAGGCCACAGCACAAATCATCTTTAGTGAGGTTTTGCTAGCCTTATGTGTCTATATTCAACGAAGATCCTACATTACTCAGTCAGGAAAATCACCTCAGTAGGCAATCAGATTCATGACTTACAATAAAGTCTTGTTCATTTAACTTACTCTCTCAAATGAATATTACAAAAACATTGAAGAATTTAGCAACACTTTTTAGTTGCACACTTTCCTTATTGAAAATGCTCAGTGTATATTATGGTACCATTTTAATATATTTCCTATGGTAAATGAACAGCTCTGTCAAAATGAATTAAACATTTGGACAGAAAATTATTATAGAAAATCATTTTCATTACAAATCTGGGAAAAAAGTGGTCACAATTTAAATCTGAAGAAAATGTTGTTGCATAAATCAAAGTAAATTTTGGCAACAAACCTGGGGAAAATACAGTCACTATTAAAATCTGTAAATCCCCAGAAACCTTGTTATAGAAATTGTTATATTTCATAGAGCATACCTAATATCTAGCACAACTTAAATAGATGCATAAAACAAGAAATGTCTGTTGTCACAGTTGTTAAGAGCTAAGGAATCTGGAAACACAAGATAGGAGTTTTTAACTAATAAACTTTGACAGAGCACTTCCTATCTATCTAAATATCTATGCGTAAGAGTAATTAAACTGCACAAATGGTGCAAATATCACACCGAAAAAAAAAAAAGCCAGCACAGTTAATCAAAAATCACAGCTGATCAAATCTGAGTTATTACTTTCATTTACATTCTATAGTTCTAGACGAAAGCACAGCTTCCCCTCATAATATGCCCTCTGCAACTTAACCAATAGTTCTAAGCTGACTCTCAAGATATTGTAAATGAATATAAATCCATATAACAAATCCATCAGGCCCATATCGGCTTTAATCTTTCCTGAGTCTTATATTGTCTTTATGTTCATTTCTTGTGCTCAAAGACCATTCACTAATAATCAGCAATTTAATGAAGATGATTCTTTATTCTTCTACCCTCTAGTAACACCATTGCAGAAGTAAAACTTCGAGTAGGTCCAAGAGAAGAAAACATCGAACTGGTGCATTTTGAGCACTATCGTTCCTTTTATTTTTAGAACTTCATCAGAAAATAAAGTGCAGCTCAGGTGCAGTGCAATACACAGATACAATGACCAATCAAATCACTGCTTTAAAAAGCCCGCCAAAGAAGAGACACTATACAGTAGCATATTGGTGTTGACTTTAATATCTAGCTTGAAAAATAGGTGGCAGTGTTTCCCTTATGGAACAAAATGTCTAAGTTCAATATTCGAATATTAAGCTAGAAATACAGGTGGCACTGTTTTAAACAGAGTCCCTTGGAGAAGAATATGCGTAATTAAAATACCAATGGTAATATACAGGTAGCACTGTGTCTAGGGGTAAAGGGTAAGAATGAAAATATAAGTAAAGGGAGTAATATTTGCGGTATTGGAAAACAGGTGGCATAATGGTTCAGTTGAACCACTTAAGTGCACATTTCATTTTAACTCTTTCATTAAGGCCAGGGAAAATACCTTCTTGAAGCAGTAGTTGAAATTTAAGTTCCCTGACTAGGAGGAGGTTACTGGTATTTCTGAAGAAGGGGTGACCCTGTCTAGGATTAGGAATTTAAACCCGGAGAAGTGGGCACAATTGGCATTATGCTTGGCTAGCAAATTAGTGGGACTCCAATGTTTGATAAATAGCAGATTTTCATTGGCTCTATCTGCTAGTCATTTTGCAGTTTTTCTAATTTAAAAACTGCTGCAGGTCGAGCAAATAGCTACATAAACCACAGAGTTGGTGCTGCAATTAAAATGCTCAGGAATTTTAATTTTGATTTTGTTGTGGGGAAGGGTGTACTCAGAGCAAGTAAGTACATGTTTGCAGACTGTGCACTTGCCACAGGGCTGCATCAAAGCAGGAAGTGAAATGTGTCCATGGAAGGGATCCAAGACAAAGGACTCTTTATTTCTGGAAAATGGATTTTAAGGTCCTGCTTCTCTTCTAGCAAATGATGAGCGTGTCACCAGGGGTTTGGAGCAGTGTCTGATCATTTTGGATGATGCACCATTTTTGTTAATGATTTCCCTGATACGGACTTGTATAGCCTGACTAATTGCCCCTTCACTACACTGAATTTCATGAAGTGGGGGTGCTGGCATGAAAACTCGAGGAAGTTATTCCTGAATGCTTTCTTCCTATAAATGTTGAATTCAAAACAATGGGTTAGGGAATTCAGAGAAATTTCAATGTCTAGGAAGTGGACTTTGGTCCCGACTTCTGAGATGGTGAATGTAAGGAATCCAAAGTTGTGCCTGATTTCCTTGAGAAAAAGGTCTGGTTCAAATTGGGTACCTTGCCACACAAAAAGGATATCAAAGTGGGTACCTTGCCACACAAAAACGATATCATCTATAAATCTTTTGTAAAGTATGGCTTTGTGGAATTGGGGAGTGTGGAAAAGCACTTGGGCTTCCCAGGCACTGAGGACAAGGTTGCTGGGGCCTTTTTGGAGCCCATTGCTATACCTTTTTGTTGATGGTATATTTTTTGGTTGAAATGAAAAATAATTGTACAGGACTATGGCTATGAAGTTGCACATAGTACAGGACTATTCTAATAACTTCTTTTGCTAGCAAGCTAGGCTAAGCTTCTTACTTAAATGGTGTTATTAGTAACAGTGGGGGTCAACTATTATACAGTATCTCTTAAAAACTGTTAATTAAACTTTGGATATCTTTTTCAAACTGAATAAGTGTAGGGCAACCCTAAAACATGTATCTCCATTCCCTTAATGCCCTCTAATCACACATCTACCACATTTGTATTCAGAAACATTCTATGTAGTTTGAAAGGAGCATACACATATTCATGCAAACACTGACACCCAAGCATCCTGTATGGAAAAGAAACTGTAGTGTATTTGAAACATAAAAGAATTCTCTCCCATTTTCTAGTTAGTATCAGAACCCAAAACATTTCCTTCATGCCCTGCATACATTTTCTGATGCTATTGCATACTGTCCATAAGACTCTTTCCCACCACCCATCTAATCATCAGCTGACATCAGCTCCTCCTCACTTACTGGGTATACCAACAGACCTGCTTTAGCCATCACTAGAATTAACACAAACCATGTCTGAGGCCAGTAAGGACATAACGGACACTGGTGCAGCATTACACTGCTGACTTCAGGAGTTGCATGCATGCTTCTTGCATGTGCAACCTCTCATCAAAGGTCATACCATTTGCAGCATGGCTTTTCCTGCAGTAGCTTATTTAATATTTCTTCAAATGTCAACTGAGGAATCTCTTTTTAATTTTATTATACAGCCCTAAAAATCTCGGGTTTAATTTAAAATGATGTCCTTTCACACTCTGTCATAATGTATACTGCTCGCGTTACACAAGTTTTTAAAGATTGCAGCATATGAATTGAGTGTGTCAGCTCCTTAGACAGAATCCCCCTAGCTGATGGAATCCTATGATGATTATAAGACTAGGACAGTCTGAGATCTGTTTTGTCAGCTCATTAGGGGCATCACCTGGAGGAGGCAGTGGAAATGCCTGTGTCTTTTCTGTCAAAAATCTAACAAGTCTTTCCATACTGATGCACAATCAGAACATGTAAACGTAAGCTAAAAGTGCTCAACCAGTGTATTTGTAAGGACGTTGCTACTGGTGGACCAACCTGTCTATTTGTAAGGATGTTGCTACTGGTGCACCAACCTGTTTATTTGTAAGGATATTGCTACTGGTGCACCAACCTGTCTATTTGCATGGATGTTGCTACTGGTGAACCAACCTGTCTATTTGTAAAGATGGGTCTACCAATACACCAAGCTGTGTATTTGTAAGGATGTTGCTACTGGTGCATCAACTTATTTTTAAGGATGTTACTACCAGTACACCAACCTGTTTATTTGTAAGGATGTTGCTACTGGTGGACTAACCTGTCTATTTGTAAGGATGTTGCTATGGTACACCATCCTGTTTATTTGTAAGGATGTTGCTACCGGTACACAAAACAGTTTATTTGTAAAGATGTTGCTACTGGTGCACAAACCTGTCTATCTGTAAGGATGTTTCTACTGGTGCACCAACCGTTCTATCTGTAAGGATGCTGCTACAGGTGCATCAACTGTCTATTTCATACGCTGTTGCTACTAGTGTACCAACCGGCCTATTTGTAAGGATGTTGCTACTGGTGCACAAACCTGTCTATTTGTATGGATGTTGCTACTGGTACACACATCTGTTTATCTGTAAAGATGTTGCTACTGGTGCATTAACCTATCTGTTTATAAGGGTGTTGCTACCAGTGCACTAACCTGTCTATTTGTACGGATGTTGCTACCGTTGCACCACCCTGTCAGTTTGTCAGGATTTTGCTACTGGTGCACCAAGCTATTTGTAAGAATGTTGCTACTGGTGCACCAACCTGTCTATTTGAAAGGATGTTGCTACTGGCACACCAATCTGTCTATTTGCAAGGATGTTGCTTCTGGTGCACTAACCTGTCTATATGTAAGGAAGTTGCTACAGGTGCACAAACCTATCTGTAAGGATCTTGCTACTGGTGCACCAACCTGTCTATCTGTAAAGATGTTGCTACTGGTGCACCAACCTGTCTATCTGTAAAGATGTTGCTACTGGTGCACCAACCTGTCTATTTGTAAGGATGTTGCTACCAGCGCACAAAACCCACACAAAAATTTATAAGGATGATGCTACCGGTGCACCGACCTGTTTGTAAGATTGTTGATAGTGCTGCATCAAATTATTTTTAAGGATGTTGCCACTGGTGCACCAAATTATTTGTAAGGATGTTTCTTCTGGTGCACCAACCTGTCTATTTGCAATGATGTTGCTACTGGTGCACCAACCTATTTGTTGCGATGCTGCTACTGGTGCACCAACCTATTTGTAATGAAGTTGCTACTGGTGCACCAAACTATTTGTAAGGATGCTGCTACTGGTGCTCCAACCTGTTAATTTGTAAGGATGTTACTGGTGCACCAACCTGTCTATTTGTAAGGATGTTGCCGCCGGTACAACAACCTGTCTATTTGTAAGGATGTTGCTACTGGTGCACCAACCTATTTGTTGCGATGTTGCTACTGGTGCACCAAACTATTTGTAAGGAAGTTGCTATTGGTGTACCAAACCATCTATTTGTATGGATGTTGGTACTGGTGCACCAACCTGTCTGATTTTAAGGATGTTGCTACTGGTGCACCAACCTGTCTGTAAGGATGTTGTTACTGGTGCACCAACCTGTCTATTTGTAAAGATGTTGCTATTGATGCACCAACCTTTTTGTAAGGATGTTGCTACTGGTGCACCAACCTGTTTGTAAGGTTGTTGCTACTGCTGCAACAAATTATTTGTAAGGATGTTGCCACTGGTGCACCAAATTGTTTTTAAGGGTGTTACTTTTGGTGCACCAGCCTGTCTATTTGTAACAATGTTGCTACTGGAACACCAACCTATTTGTAAGGATGTTGCTACTGTTGCACAAACCTGTCTATTTGTAAGGATTTTGCTACTGGGGCACCAACCTGTCTATTTTTAAGGATGTTGCTACTGGTGTACCAACCAGTCTATTTGTAAGGATGTTGCTACTGGTGCACAAACCTGTCTATTTGCAAGGATTTTGCTACTGGTGCAACAATCTGTCTATTTGCAACAATGTTGCTACTGGTGCACCAACCTGTCTATTTGAAAGGATGTTTCTACTGGTGCACCAACATGTCTAGCCATAAGGATGTTGCTACTGGTACACCAACCTGTCTATTTGTAAGGATGTTGCTACTGGTGCACCAAGCTGACTTTTGTAAGGATTTTGCTACTGGTGCACCAACCTGTATTTGTAAGGATGTCGCCACTGGTGCACCAACCTGTCTATTTGCAAGGATGTTGCTACTGGTGCACCAACCTGTCTATCCATAAGGATGTTACTAGTGGTGCACCAACCTGTCTATTTGTAAGGATGTTGCTACTGGTGCACCAAGCTGACTTTTGTAAGGATTTTGCTACTGGTGCACCAACCTGTCTATTTGTAAGGATGTCGCTACTGGTGCACCAACCTGTCTATTTGCATGGATGTTTCTACTGGTGCACCAACTTGTCTATTTGAAAGGATGTTGCTACTGGTGCACCAACCTGTCTATCCATAAGGATGTTACTAGTGGTGCACCAACCTGTCTATTTGTAAGGATGCTGCTACTGGTGCACCAAGCTGTCTTTTTGTAAGGATTTTGCTACTGGTGCACCAACCTGTGTATTTGTAAGGATGTTGTTACTGCAGCACCATCCTGTCTATTAGTCAGTATGTTGCTACTGGTGCACTGACCTGTGTATTTGAAAGGATGTTGCTACTGGCGCATCAGCCTGTCTGTTTGTAAGGATATTGCTACTGGTGCACCAACCTGTCTAGTTGTAAGGATGTTGCTGCTAGTGCACCAACCTATCTATTTTTAAGGATGTTGCTACTGGTGTACCAACCCGTCTATTTGTAAGGATTTTGTTACTGGTGCAGCAACCTGCTATTGATACTGGTGCACCAAACTGTCTTTTTGTAAGGATGTTGCTACTGGTGCACCAACTTATTTCTAAGGAAGTTGCTACTGGTGAAGCAACCAGTCTATTTGTAAGGATGTTGCTACGGGTTCACCAATCTATTTGTAAGGATGTTGCTACTGGTACACCAACCTATTTGTAAGGATGTTGCTACCAGTACACCAACCTATCTATTTTTAAAGATGTTACTAATGGTGCACCAAGCTGTCTGTAAGGATGTTGCTGCTGGAGCACAAGCCTGTCTATTTGTAAGGCTGTGCCTACCCGTGCACCAACCTATTTGTAAGGATGTTGCTACTGGTGCACCAACCTGTCTATTTCTAAGGATATTGCTACTGTTGGACCAACCTATTTGTAAGGAAATTGCTACTGGTGCACCAACCTATTTGTAAGGATGTAGCTATCGGTGCACCAACCAATTTGTAAGAAAGTTGCTCCCAGCTCACCAATCTGTCTATTTGTAAGGATGTTGCTACTGGTGCAACAATCTGTCTATTTGAAAGGATGTTTCTACTGGTGCACCAACATGTCTAGCCATAAGGATGTTGCTACTGGTGCACCAACCTGTCTATTTGTAAGGATGTTGCTACTGGTGCACCAAGCTGACTTTTGTAAGGATTTTGCTACTGGTGCACCAACCTGTCTATTTGTAAGGATGTCGCCACTGGTGCACCAACCTGTCTATTTGCAAGGATGCAGGTACTGATGCACCAACATGTCTATTTGAAAGGATGTTGCTACTGGTGCACCAACCTGTCTATCCATAAGGATGTTACTAGTGGTGCACAAACCTGTCTATTTGTAAGGATGTTGCTACTGGTGCACCAAGCTGACTTTTGTAAGGATTTTGCTGCTGGTGCACCAACCTGTCTATTTGTAAGGATGTCGCTACTGGTGCACCAACCTGTCTATTTGCAAGGATGTTGCTACTGGTGCACCAACTTGTCCATTTGAAAGGATGTTGCTACTGGTGCACCAACCTGTCTATCCATAAGGATGTTACTATTGGTGCACCAACCTGTCTATTTGCAAGGATGTTGCTACTGGTACACCAACTTGTCTATTTGAAAGGATGTTGCTACTGGTGCACCAACCTGTCTATCCATAAGGATGTTACTAGTGGTGCACCAACCTGTCTATTTGTAAGGATGCTGCTACTGGTGCACCAAGCTGTCTTTTTGTAAGGATTTTGCTACTGGTGCACCAGCCTGTGTATTTGTAAGGATGTTGTTACTGCAGCACCATCCTGTCTATTAGTCAGTATGTTGCTACTGGTGCACGGACCTGTCTATTTGTAATGATGTCACTACTGGTACACTGACCTGTGTATTTGAAAGGATGTTGCTACTGGCGCAACAAGCTGTCTATTTGTAAGGATGTTGCTACTGGTGCACCACCATGTCCATATGTAAGGTTGGTGCTACTCGTGCACCAACCTGTCTATTTGTAAGGATGTAGCTACTGCTGCACTAACCCATTTATTTGTAAGGATGGTGCCACCGGTGCACCAACATGTTTGTAAGGATGTTGCTACTGGTGCATGAAACTATACGTAAAGATGTAGCTACTGGTGCACCAACTTGTCTGTAAGGATGTTGTTACTGGTGCACCAACCTGTCTATTTGTAAAGATGTTGTTATTGATGCACCAACCTGTCTATCTGTAAGGATGTTGCTACTGGTGCACCAAACTTTCTATTTGTAAGGATGTTTCTACTGGTGCTCCAACCTATGTATTTCTAAGGATGTTGCTACTGGTGGAGCAACCTATTTGTAAGGATGTTGCTACTGCTGCACCAACTAATTTGTAAGAAAGTTGCTACCGGCTCACCAGTCTGTTTATTTGTAAGGATGTTGCTACTGGTGCAACAACCTGTATATTTGCAAGGATGTTGCTACTGGTGCACCAACATGTCTGTTTGAAAGGATGTTGCTACTGCTGCACCAACCTGTCTATTTGTAAGGATGTTGCTACTGGTGCACCAAGCTGTCTTTTTGTAAGGATTTTGCTACTGGTGCACGGAGCTGTCTATTTGTAAGGATGTCACTACTGGTGCACTGACCTGTGTATTTGAAAGGATGTTGCTACCACCGCACCAAGCTGTCTATTTGTAAGAATGTTGCTACTGGTGCACCATCATGTCTATATGTAAGGATGGTGCTACTGGTGCACCAACTTGTCTATTGGTAAGGATGTAGCTACTGCTGCACTAACCTATTTGTAAGGGTGGTGCCACCGGTGCAACAACATGTTTGTAAGGATGTTGCTACTGGTGCACGAAACTATGTGTAAGGATTTAGCTACTGGTGCACCAACCTATCTATTTGTAAAAATGTTGCTACTGGTGCACCACCCTGTCTATTTGAAAGGATGTTGCTACTGGTGCAGCAACCTCTCCACTTGTAAGGAAGTTAAACCTGGTGTACCAACCTTTCTATTTGTAAGGATGTTGCTACTGGTGCACCAACCTATTTGTAAGGATATTGCTACCAGTACACCATCCTGTGTTTTTGTAAGGATATTGCTACTGGTTCACCAAACTGTTGCTACTGGTGCAACAACCTGTCTATTTGTAAGGATTTTGCTACTGGTACACCAACCAATTTGCAACGAAGTTGCTACTGGTGCACCAACCTACTTGTAAGGATGTTGCTACTGGTGCACCAACCTGTCTATTTGTAAAGATGGGTCTACCAGTACAGCATGATGTCTATTTGTAAGGAAGTTGCTACTGCTGCCCCAACTAATTTGTAAGGATGTTACTACCAGTACACCAACCTGTTTATTTGTAAGGATGTTGCTACTGGTACAGTAGCCTGTCTAGTTGAAAGGATGTTGCTACTGCTGCACTAAGCTATTTGTAAGAATGCTGCTACTGTGTATTTGTAAGGATGTTGCTACTGGTGTACCAACCTGTCTATTTTTAAGGATGTTGCTACTGGTGCACCATCCTGTTTATTTGTAAGGATGTTGCTACTGGTGCACCAACCTGTCTGTCTGTAAGGATGTTGCTACTCTTGCAGCAACTGTATATTTCGAAGGATGTTGCTACTGGTGTACCAACGTGTTTATTTGTAAGGATGTTGCTACTGGTTCACCAACCTGTCTATTTGTATGGATGTTGCTACTGTTGCACCACCCTGTCAGTTTGTCAGGATTTTGCTACTGGTGCACTGACCTGTTTTTTAAGGATGTTGCTACTGGTGCACCAACCTCTCTATTTGAAAGGATGTTGCTACTGGTACACCAATCTGTCTATTTGCAAGGATGTTGCTTCTGGTACACTAACCTGTCTATATGTAAGGATGTTGCTACTGGTGCACAAACCTATCTGTAAGGATGTTGCTACTGGTGCACCAACCTGTCTATCTGTAAAGATGATGCTACTGGTGCACCAACCTATCTATTTGTAAGGATGTTGCTACCAGCACTATTTGTAAGGATGTCACTACTGGTGCACTGACCTATGTATTTGAAAGGATGTTAACAGCTACCGGCGCACCAAGCTGTCTGTATGTAAGGATGGTGCTACTGGTGCACCAACCTGTCTATTTGTAAGGATGTAGCTACTGCTGCACTAACCTGTTTGTAAGGGTGGTGCCACCGGTGCACCAACATGTTTGTAAGGATGTTGCTACTGGTACATGAAACTATATGTAAGGATGTAGCTACTGGTGCACCAACCTGTCTACTTGTAAGGAAGTTAAAACTGGTGTACCAACCTGTCTATTTGTAAGGATGTTTCTACTGGTGCACCAACCTATTTGTAAGGATGTTGCTACTGGTGCACCAAGCTATGTATTTGTAAGGATATTGCTACCGGTACACAATCCTGTCTATTTTTAAGGATGTTGCTACTAGTGCACCAACATGTCTATTTGTAAGGATGTTGCTACTGTTGCACCAACCATTTTTTGCTACTGGTGCAACAACCTGTCTATTTGTAAGGATGTTGCTACTGGTGCAACAACCTGTCTATTTGTAAGGATGTTGTTACTGGTGCACCAACCTGTCTATTTGTAAGGATGTTGCTACTGGTGCACCTACCTATCTATTTGTAAGGATGTTGCTATAGGTGCACTAAGCTATTTGCAAAAATGTTGGTACCGGTGCACCAACCTCTCTATTTGTAACGATGTTGCTACTGGTGCACCAACCTGTCTATTTTTAAAAATGTTGCTACTGGTGCACCAACCTATTTGTAAGGATGTTGATACTGGTGCACCAACCTGTCTATTTGTAAGGATATTGCTACCAGTACACCATCCTGTCTATTTGTAAGGATGTTGCTACTGGTGCAACAACCTGTTGTTGCTACTGGTGCAACAACCTGTCTATTTGTAAGGCTGTTGCTACTGGTGCATCAACCTATTTTTAAGGATGTTGCTACTGGTGCACTAACCTGTCTGTTTGTAAGGATGCTGCTACTGGTGCATCAACCTGTACATTTGTAAGGATGTTGCTACTGGTGCACCAACATATTTGTAAGGATGTTGCTACTGGTGTACGAACCTGTCTATTTGTAAGGATGTTGCTACTGGTGTACTATCCTATTTGTGAGGAAGTTGCTACTGGCACATCAACCTGTCTATTTGTAAGGATGTTGCTACTGGTGCACCAACCTGTCTATTTTTAAGGATGTTGCTACCGGTACACCATCCTGTTTAATTGTAAGGATGTTGCTATTGGTACACAAACCAGTTTATTTGTAAAGATGTTGCTACTGGTGCACCAACCTGTCTATCTGTTAGGATGTTGCTACTGGTGCACCAACCATTCTATCTGTAAGGATGTTGCTAATCTTGCACCAACTGTCTATTTCGAAGGCTGTTGCTACTGGTGTACCAATCTGCCTATTTGTAAGGATGTAGGTACTAGTGCACCAACTTGTCTATTTGTATGGATGTTGCTACCGGTACACAAATCTGTTTATATGTAAAGATGTTGCTACTGGTGCACTAACCTGTCTATTTATAAGGATGTTGCTACAGGTGCACCAACCTGTCTATTTGTAAGGATGTTGCTACCAGTACACCAACCTGTTTATTTGTAAGGATGTTGCTACTGGTGCACCAACCTGTATATTTGTATGGATGTTGCTACCGTTGCACCACCCTGTCAGTTTGTCAGGATTTTGCTACTGGTGCACCGACCTATTTGTAAGGATGTTGCACCTATTTGTAAGGATGGTGCACCAACCTCTCTATTTGAAAGGATGTTGCTACTGGCACACCAATCTGTCTATTTGCAAGGATGTTGCTTCTGGTGCATTAACCTGTCTATATGTAAGGATGTTGCTTCTGGTGCACCAACCTATCTGTAAGGATGTTGCTACTGGTGCACCAACCTGTCTATCTGTAAAGATGTTGCTACTGGTGCACCAACCTGTCTATTTGTAAGGATGTTGCTACCAGTGCACAAAACCCATCTATTTGCAAGGATGATGCTACCAGTGCACCAACCTGTTTGTAAGGTTGTTGCTACGTCTGCAACAAATTATTTGTAAGGATGTTGCCACTGGGGCACCAAATTATTTGTAAGGATGTTACTTCTGGTGCACCAACCTGTCTTTTTGTAACGATGTTGCTACTGGTGCACCAACCTATTTTTAGAGATATTGCTACTGTTGCATCAACCTGTGTATTTGTAAGGATTTTGCTAATGGGGTACCAACCTGTCTATTTTTAAGGATGTTGCTACTGGTGTACCAACCTGTTTATTTGTAAGGATGTTGCTACTGGGGCACCAACCTGTCTATTTGTCAGGATGTTGGTACTGGTGCACCAACCTGTCTATTTCTAAGTATTTTGCAACTGGGTCACCAACCTGTCTATTTGTCAGGATGTTGGTACTGGGTCACCAACCTGTCTATTTGTAAGGATGTTGCTACTGGTGCACCAACCTATTTCTAAGGAAGTTGCTACTGCTGCATTAGACTATTTTTAAGGATCTTGCTACTGGTGAAACAACCAATCTATTTGTAAGGATGTTGCTACTGGTGCACCAACCTATTTGTAATGAAGTTGCTACTGGTGCACCAAACTATTTGTAAGGATGCTGCTACTGGTGCACAAACCTGTCAATTTGTAAGGATGTTGCTACTGGTGCACCAACCTATTTGTAATGAAGTTGCTACTGGTGCACCAAACTATTTGTAAGGATGCTGCTACTGGTGCACAAACCTGTCAATTTGTAAGGATGTTGCTACTGGAGCACTAACCTGTCTATTTGTAAGGATGTTGCCACTGGTGCACCAACCTGTCTATTTGTATGGATGTTGCTACTGGTGCACCAACCTGTCTATTTCTAAGGATGTTGCTACTGTTGGACCAACCTATTTGTAAGGAAGTTGCTACTGGTGCACCAACCTATTTGTAAGGATGTCGCTACTGGAGCACCGCCCTTCTATTTGTAAGGATGTTGCTACTGGTGCAACAACCTGATTATTTGTAAGGATGTTGCTACTGGTGCACCAAACTGTCTATTTGAAAGGATGTTGCTACTGGTACACCAACCTGTCTATCCATAAGGATGTTGCTCCTGGTGCACCAACCTGTCTATTTGTATGGATGTTGCTACTGGTGCACCAACCTGTCTATTTGTAAGGATGTAGCTACTGCTGCACTAACCTATTTGTAAGGGTGGTGCCACCGGTGCACCAACATGTTTGTAAGGATGTTGCTACTGGTACATGAAACTATATGTAAGGATGTAGCTACTGGTGCACCAACCTGTCTACTTGTAAGGAAGTTAAAACTGGTGTACCAACCTGTCTATTTGTAAGGATGTTGCTACTGGTGCACCAACCTATTTGTAAGGATGTTGCTACTGGTGCACCAAGCTATGTATTAGTAAGGATATTGCTACCGGTACACAATCCTGTCTATTTTTAAGGATGTTGCTACTAGTGCACCAACATGTCTATTTGTAAGGATGTTGCTACTGGTGCACCAACCATTTGTTACTACTGGTGCAACAACCTGTCTATTTGTAAGGATGTTGCTACTGGTGCAACAACCTGTCTATTTGTAAGGATGTTGCTACTGGTGCACCAACCTGTCTATTTGTAAGGATGTTGCTACTGGTGCACCTACCTATCTATTTGTAAGGATGTTGCTACAGGTGCACTAAGCTATTTGCAAAAATGTTGGTACCGGTGCACCAACCTCTCTATTTGTAACGATGTTGCTACTGGTGCACCAACCTGTCTATTTTTAAAAATGTTGCTACTGGTACACCAACCTATTTGTAAAGATGTTGATATTGGTGCACCAACCTGTCTATTTGTAAGGATATTGCTACCAGTACACCATCCTGTCTATTTGTAAGGATGCTGCTACTGGTGCAACAACCTTTTGTTGCTACTGGTGCAACAACCTGTCTATTTGTAAGGCTGTTGCTACTGGTGCATCAACCTATTTTTAAGGATGTTGCTACTGGTGCACTAACCTGTCTGTTTGTAAGGATGCTGCTACTGGTGCATCAACCTGTACATTTGTAAGGATGTTGCTACTGGTGCACCAACATATTTGTAAGGATGTTGCTACTGGTGTACGAACCTGTCTATTTGTAAGGATGTTGCTACTGGTGTACTATCCTATTTGTGAGGAAGTTGCTACTGGCACATCAACCTGTCTATTTGTAAGGATGTTGCTACTGGTGCACCAACCTGTCTATTTTTAAGGATGTTGCTACCGGTACACCATCCTGTTTAATTGTAAGGATGTTGCTACTGGTACACAAACCAGTTTATTTGTAAAGATGTTGCTACTGGTGCACCAACCTGTCTATCTGTAAGGATGTTGCTACTGGTGCACCAACCTTTCTATCTGTAAGGATGTTGCTAATCTTGCACCAACTGTCTATTTTGAAGGCTGTTGCTACTGGTGTACCAATCTGCCTATTTGTAAGGATGTAGGTACTGGTGCACCAACTTGTCTATTTGTATGGATGTTGCTACCAGTACACAAATCTGTTTATATGTAAAGATGTTGCTACTGGTGCACTAACCTGTCTATTTATAAGGATGTTGCTACAGGTGCACCAACCTGTCTATTTGTAAGGATGTTGCTACCAGTACACCAACCTGTTTATTTGTAAGGATGTTGCTACTGGTGCACCAACCTGTATATTTGTATGGATGTTGCTACCGTTGCACCACCCTGTCAGTTTGTCAGGATTTTGCTACTGGTGCACCGACCTATTTGTAAGGATGTTGCACCTATTTGTAAGGATGGTGCACCAACCTCTCTATTTGAAAGGATGTTGCTACTGGCACACCAATCTGTCTATTTGCAAGGATGTTGCTTCTGGTGCATTAACCTGTCTATATGTAAGGATGTTGCTTCTGGTGCACCAACCTATCTGTAAGGATGTTGCTACTGGTGCACCAACCTGTCTATCTGAAAAGATGTTGCTACTGGTGCACCAACCTGTCTATTTGTAAGGATGTTGCTACCAGTGCACAAAACCCATCTATTTGCAAGGATGATGCTACCAGTGCACCAACCTGTTTGTAAGGCTGTTGCTACGTCTGCAACAAATTATTTGTAAGGATGTTGCCACTGGGGCACCAAATTATTTGTAAGGATGTTACTTCTGGTGCACCAACCTGTCTTTTTGTAACAATGTTGCTACTGGTGCACCAACCTATTTTTAGGGATATTGCTACTGTTGCATCAACCTGTGTATTTGTAAGGATTTTGCTAATGGGGCACCAACCTGTCTATTTTTAAGGATGTTGCTCCTGGTGTACCAACCTGTTTATTTGTAAGGATGTTGCTACTGGGGCACCAACCTGTCTATTTGTCAGGATGTTGGTACTGGTGCACCAACCTGTCTATTTCTAAGTATTTTGCAACTGGGTCACCAACCTGTCTATTTGTAAGGATGTTGCTACTGGTGCACCAACCTATTTCTAAGGAAGTTGCTACTGCTGCATTAGGCTATTTTTAAGGATCTTGCTACTGGTGAAACAACCAATCTATTTGTAAGGATGTTGCTACTGGTGCACCAACCTATTTGTAATGAAGTTGACACTGGTGCACCAAACTATTTGTAAGGATGCTGCTACTGGTGCACAAACCTGTCAATTTGTAAGGATGTTGCTACTGGAGCACTAATCTGTCTATTTGTAAGGATGTTGCCACCGGTGCACCAACCTGTCTATTTGTATGGATGTTGCTACTGGTGCACCAACCTGTCTATTTCTAAGGATGTTGCTACTGTTGGACCAACCTATTTGTAAGGAAGTTGCTACTGGTGCACCAACCTATTTGTAAGGATGTCGCTACTGGAGCACCGCCCTTCTATTTGTAAGGATGTTGCTACTGGTGCAACAACCTGACTATTTGTAAGGATGTTGCTACTGGTGCACCAAACTGTCTATTTGAAAGGATGTTGCTACTGGTACACCAACCTGTCTATCCATAAGGATGTTGCTCCTGGTGCACCAACCTGTCTATTTGTATGGATGTTGCTACTGGTGCACCAACCTGTCTATTTGTAAGAATGTAGCTACTGCTGCACTAACTTGTCTATTTGTAAGGATGGTGCCACCGGTGCACCAACATGTTTGTAAGGATGTTGCTACTGGTACATGAAACTATATGTAAGGATGTAGCTACTGGTGCACTAACCTGTCTATGTGTAAGGAAGTTAAAACTGGTGTACCAACCTGTCTATTTGTAAGGATGTTGCTACTGGTGCACCAACCTATTTGTAAGGATGTTGCTACTGGTGCACCAACCTGTGTATTTGTAAGGATATTGCTACCGGTACACTATCCTGTATTTTTGTAAGGATGTTGCTACTAGT
The DNA here is from genome assembly GCF_019279795.1 of Protopterus annectens. Taxonomy (NCBI): domain Eukaryota; kingdom Metazoa; phylum Chordata; order Ceratodontiformes; family Protopteridae; genus Protopterus; species Protopterus annectens. The sequence continues at coordinate 7,480,163 of NC_056747.1, read as the reverse complement.
GCACCAATGTGTCTATTTGTAAGGATGTTGCTACTGTTGCACCAACCTTTTGTTGCTACTGGTGCAACAACCTGTCTATTTGTAAAGATGTTGCTACTGCTGCACCAACCTGTCTACTTGTAAGGAAGTTAAAACTGGTGTACCAACCTGTCTATTTGTAAGGATGTTGCTACTGGTGCACCAACCTATTTGTAAGGAAGTTGCTACTGGTGCACCAACCTATTTGTATGGATTTAGCTACCGGTGCACCAACCTTTCTATTTTTAAGGATGTTGCTACTGCTGCACCAACAAACTTGTAAGAAAGTTGCCACCGGCTCACCAATCTGTCTATTTGCAAGGATGTTGCTACTGGTGCAAAAACCTGCCTATTTGAAAGAATGTTGCTACTGGTGCACCAACCTGTCTATTTGAAAGGATGTTGCTACTGGTGCACCAACCTGTCTTTCCATTAGGATGTTGCTACTGGTGCACCAACCTATCTATTTGTAAGGATGTTGACACTGGTGCACAAAGCTGTCGTTTAGTAAGGATTTTGCTACTGGTGCACCAACCTGTTTATTTGTAAGGATGTAGCTACTGCTGCACTAACTTGTCTATTTGTAATGATGGTGCCACCGGTGCACCAACATGTTTGTAAGGATGTCGCTACTGGTGCACAAAACAATATGTAAGGATGCAGCTACTAGTGCACCAACCTGTCTATTTGTAAAGATGTTGCTGCTGGTGGACCAACCTGTCTATTTGTATGGATGTTACTATTGGTGCACCAACCTGTCTATTTGTAAGAATGTTGCTACTGGTGCACCAACCTGTCCATGTGTAAGGATTTTCCTACTAGGGCACCAACCTGTTTATTTTTAAGGATGTTGCTACTGGTGTACCAACCCGTCTATTTGTAAGGATGTATCTACTAGTGCAACAACCTATTTGTAAGGATGTTGCTACTGGTGCACCAACCTGTCTATTTGTAAGGATGCTGCTACTGGTGCAGCAACCTATTTTAAGGAAGTTGCTACTGGTGCACCAACCTATTTGTAAGGATGTTGCTACTGGTGCACCAACCTGTCTATTTGTAAGGATGTTGCTACTGGTGCACCAATCTGTTGTTGCTAATGGTTCACTAAGCTCTTTGTAAGAATGTTGCTACTAGTACACCAACTGTCTATTTTAAGGATGTTGCTAATGGTGTACCAACCTATTTGTGAGGAAGTTGCTACTGGTGCACCAACCTGTCTATTTTAAGGATGTTGCTACTGGTGTACCAACCTATTTGTGAGGAAGTTGCTACTGGTGCACCACCCTGTCTATCTGTAAGGATGTTGCTACTGGTGCACCAACCTGTCTATCTGTAAGGATGTTGCTACTGGTGCACCAACCTGTGAATTTGTAAGGATGTTGCTACCGGCGCACCAACCTGTCTATTTGCAAAGATGTTGCTAAAGGTACACCAACCTATTTATTTGTAAGGATGTTGCTACTGGTGCACCAACCTGTCTATTTGTAAGGATGTTGCTACCTGTATACCATCCTGTTTATTTGTAAGGATGTTGCTATCGGTACACAAACCAGTTTATTTGTAAGGATGTTGCCATTGGTGCACCAACCTGTCTATTTGTATGGATCTTGCTACCGTTGCACCCCCCCTGAACTTGTCAGGATTTTGCTACTGGTGCACCAACCTATTTGTAAGGATGTTGCTACAGGTGCACCAAGCTGCCTATTTCTAAGGATTTTGCTACTGAGGCACCAACCTGTCTATTTGTAAGGATGTTGCTACTGATGCACCAACCTATTTCTAAGGAAGTTGCTACTGCTGCACCAAGCTGTTTTTAAGGATGTTGCTACTGGTGCAACTACCTGTCTATTTGTAAGGATGTTGCTACTGGTGAACCAAACTATTTGTAATGAATTTGCTACTGGTGCACCAAACTATTTGTAAGGATGTTGCTACTGGTGCACCAACCTGTCTATTTGTAAGGATGTTGTTACTAGTGCACCAACCTGTCTATTTGTAAGGATGTTGCCACAGATGCACCAACCTGTCTATTTGTAAGGATGTTACTACTGGTGCACCAAGCTGTCTTCTTGTAAGGATGTTGCTACTGGTGCACCAACATGTTGTTGCTACTGGTGCACAAGCCTGTCTATTTGTAAGGCTGTTGCTACCGGTGCACCAACCTATTTGTAAGGATGTTGCTACTGGTGTACCTACCTATTTGTAAGGAAGTTGCTACTGGTGTACCAACCTGTCCATCTGTAAAGATGTTGCTACTGGTGGACCAACCTGTCTATTTGTAAGGATGTTGCTACCAGTGTACCAACCTGTCTATTTGTAAGGATGTTGCTACCGGTGCACCAACCTGTTTGGAAGGATGTTGCTACTACTGCAGCAAATTATTTGTAAGGATGTTGCCACTGGTGCCCCAACCTGTCTATTTGTGACCATGTTGCTACTGGTACACCAACCTATTTGCAAGGATGTTGCTACCGGTGCACCAACCTGTCTATTTCTAAGGATTTTGCTATTGGGGCACCAACCTGTCTATTTTTAAGGATGTTGCTACTGGTGTACCAACCAGTCTATTTGTATGGATGTTGCTACTGGTGCACCAACCTGTGTATATATAAGGATGTTGCGGGTGGTGCACCAACCCGTCTATCTGTAAGGATGTTGCTACTGGTGCACCAATCTGTCTATTTGGAAGGATGTTTGTACCGGTACACCAACCTGTCTATTTGTATGGACGTTGCTACTGGTGCACCAAACTGCCTATTTCTAAGGATGTTGCTACTGGTGCACCAACCTGTCTATCTGTAAGGATGTTGCTACTGGTGCACCAACCTGTCTATTTGTAAGGATGTTGCTACCAGTACATGAACCTGTATATTTGTAAGAATGTTGCTACTGGTGCACCAACCTATTTGTAAGGATGTTGCTAGTGGTGCACCAACCTGTCTATCTGGAAGGATGTTGCTACCTGTGCACCAACCAGTCTATTTGTAAGGATGTTGCTACTGGTGCACCAACCTGTCTATTTCTAAGGATGTTTCTACTGGTGCAGCAACCGGTCTATTTGTAAGGATGTTGCTACTGGTGCAGCAATCTATTTTAAGGAAGTTGTTACTGGTGCAGCAACATGTTTGTAAGGATGTTGCTACTGGTGCATCAGCCTGTGTATTTGTAAGGATGTTACTACTGGTGCACCAACCTGTGTATTTGTAAGGATGTTGCTACTGGTGCAACAGTTTGTTGTTGCTACTAGTGCACTAAGCCATTTGTAAGAATGTTGCTACCGGTGCACCAACCTGTCTATTTGTAAGGATGTTTCTACTGGTGTACCAACCTATTTGTGGGGAATTTGCTACTGGTGCACCAACCTGTCTATTTTTAAGGATGTTGCTACCGGTACACCAACCTGTTTATTTGCAGGGATGTTGCTACCGGTACACAAACCAGTTTATTTGTAAAGATGTTGCTACTGGTGCACCAACCTGTCTATCTGTAAGGAAGTTGCTACTGGTGCACTAACTGTCTATTTCTAGAGATGTTGCTACTGGTGCACCAACCTGTCTATTCGTAGGGATGTTGTTACTGGTGCAATAACCTTTCTATTTGTATGGATGTTGCTACCGGTACACCAGTCTGTGTATTTGTAAGGATGTTGCTACTGGTACACCAACCTGTTTATTTGTAAGGATGTTGCTACTGGTGCACCAACCCCTCTATTTGTACAGATGTTACTACCATTGCACGACCTTCTGAATTTGTCAGAATTTTGCTACGGTGCACCAATCTATTTGTAAGCATGTTGCTACTGGTGCACCAACCTGTCTATTTGAAAGGATGTTGCTTCGGGCGCACCAATCTGTCTATTTGCAAGGATGTTGCTAATAGTGCACTAACATGTCTATATGTAAGGATGTTGCTACTGGTGCACCAACCTATCTGTAAGGATGTTGCTACTGGTGCACCAACCTATTTGTAAAGATGTTGCTACCAGCGTACCAACCCGTCTATTTGTAAGGATGTTTCTACCGGAGCACCAACCTGTTTGTAAGGATGTTGCTAATGCTGCAACAAATTATTTGTAAGGATGTTGCCACTGGTGAGCAAATTATTTGTAAGGATGTTGCTACTGGTGCACCAACCTATTTCTAAGGAAGTTGCTACTGCTGCACCAAGCTATTTTTAAGGATGTTGCTACTATTGCAACAACCTGTCTATTTCTAAGGATTTTGCAACTGAGTCACCAACCTGTCTATTTGTAAGGATATTGCTACTGGTGCACCAACCTATTTCTAAGGAAGTTGCTACTGCTGCACCAAGCTATTTTTAAGGATGTTGCTACTAGTGCAACAACCTGTCTATTTGTAAGGATGTTGCTACTGGTGAACCAACCTATTTGTAATGAAGTTGCTACTGGTGCACCAAACTTTTTGTAAGGATGTTGCTACTGGTGCACCAACCTGTCTATTTGTAAGGATGTTGCCACCGGTGCACCAACCTGTCTATTTGTAAGGATGTTACTACTGGTGCACCAAGCTGTCTGCTTGTAAGAATGTTGCTACAGGTGCACCAACATGTTGTTGCTACTGGTGCACAAGCCTGTCTATTTGTAAGGCTGTTGCTACCGATGCACCAACCTATTTGTAAGGATGTTGCTACTGGTGTACCTACCTATTTGTAAGGAAGTTGCTACTGGTGTACCAACCCATCTATTTGTAAGGATGTTGCTACTGATGCACCAACCTGTCTATTTTTAAGGATGTTGCTACTGGTGCACCAACTTATTTGTAAGGATTTTGCTACTTGTGCACCAACCTGTCTCTTTGTAAGGGTGTTGCTACTGATGCACCAACCTGTCTATCTGTAAGGATGTACTACTGGTGCACCAACCTGTCTATTCCTAAGGATGTTGCTTCTGGTGGACCAGCCTGTCTATTTTTAAGGATGTTGCTGCTGATGCACCAACTTGTCTATTTCTAAGGATGTTGATACTGGTGCAACAACCTGTCTATTAGTCAGGATGTTGCTACTGGTGCACCGACCTATTTGTAAGGAAGTTGCTACTGGTGCACCAACCTGTCTATTTGTAAGGATGTTGCTACTGGTGCACCAACCTGTCTATTTGTAAGGATGTTGCTACTGGTGCACCAACCTGTCTATTTGTAAGGATGTTGCCACTGGTGTACCAACGTGTCTGTAAGGATGTCTTTACTGGTGCACCAACCTGTCTATTTGTAAGGATGTTGCTATTGATGCACCAACCTGTCTATTTGTAAGGATGATGGTACTGGTGCACCAATCTGTTGTTGCTACTGGTTCACCAACCTGTCTATTTGTAAGGATGTTGCTAAAAGTGCACCAGCCTGTTTATTTTTAAGGATGTTGCTACTGGCGCACCATCCTATTTGTAAGGAAGTTGCTACTGGTGCACCAACCTATTTGTAAGGATTTTGCTAGTTGTGCACCAACCTGTCTCTTTGTAAGGGTGTTGCTACTGATGCACCAACCTGTCTATCTGTAAGGATGAAATAATGGTGCACCAACCTGTCTATTTCTAAGGATGTTGCTACTGGTGGACTAACCTGTCTATTTCTAAGGATGTTGCTAGTGGTGCATGGACTTGTCTATTTCAAAGGATGTCACTACTGGTGCACTGACCTGTGTATTTGAATGGATGTTGCTACCGGTGCACCAAGCTGTCTATTTGTAAGGATGTTGCTACTGGTGCACCACCATGTCTATATGTAAGGATGGTGCTACTGATGCACTAACCTGTCTATTTGTAAGGATCATGCCATCGGTGCACCAACATGTCTGTAAGGATGTTGCTACTGGTGTACGAAACAATTTGGAAGGATGTAGCAACTGGTGCACCAACCTGTCTATTTTTAAACATGTTGCTACTGTTGTACCAAGCTGTCTATTTGTAAGGAAGTTGCTACTGGTGCACCAACCTATTTGTAAGGATGTTGCTACTGGTGCACCAACATGTCTGTTTGTAAGGATGTTAAAACTGGTGTACCATCCTGTCTATTTGTAAGGATGCTGCTACTGGTGCACCAACCTATTTGTAAGGATGTTGATACTGGTGCACCAACCTGTCTATTTGTAAGGATATTGCTACCAGTACACCATCCTGTCTATTTGTAAGGATGTTGTTACTAGTGCACCAACATGTATATTTGTAAGGATGTTGCTACTGGTGCACCAACCTTTTTGTGATGTATTTTGAATGATTGGCTGGCCTCTGATGGGTCGCTTATAGAGAGATGGATGTACTATCTTGTTTTTACAGAATTGCTGTGGTTTTTGTTTTGCTTAGTCATTGGTTTGCATAACCATATTTGATATATACCAATGTTTTATTTAGATATAGTGGTTATAGCATAGGTAAAAATGTGCACCAATATGACTTCATTGTTTTGTTTTCCTTATTTCTCTATTCCCATTTTTCTTTCTTTTTCCCTCACCTTTCCTTTTCTTCCCTTCCCCCCTTTCCTCCTTCCCTCCCCCCCCTTTCTCTTCCCTTTCCTCCCATCCCCCTCCCCTCTCCCAACCCCCCCCCTTTTTACTTCCCTTGGATTTCTCTTTTTTCTTTCTTTTCTTTTCTCTTCTTTTCTTTTCTTTTAGAGTATTTTGTCATATATGAAGTACGATGCTGGTTATCTAATGCTACATTAATAATATTTTATAAGAGCGATTGCTAATCAAAGTAGTCTGTGATCTTTAATACTTTATATTAAGACAGCTTTCTAGGAGATTTATCATTTGATCAGGTATATATTTTTTGATAGATTTTTTGATAGATTTTTATATTATTTATATTATTTTTGTAAGATGTGATAATGTTGTATACATCACTGACCTTGGTACAAAGTTGCTTAAGCTGTATATAATTGAATTTTACCTTTTTAATTAATTGATTAATTAGATCTGCTTTTACCCGCCATAAAGGCTTATTAACTAGGGCGTGATTATATATATACTGGAGTTCTTTCTTTAATCATTGTAACCTGATGAAGCGCACTTGTTAGGTGCGTGAAAGCGCTCGTTCTGTTTAAAATAAAAGGTTCTTAACTATCGTGGTGGCTCCAGTAATTTGTTGGAACATTGCACCAACCTATTTGTAATGAAGTTGCTACTGGTGCACCAACCTATTTGTAAGGATGTTGCTACTGGTGCACCAACCTCTCTATTTGTAAGGATGTTGCTGCTGGTGCACCAACCTGTCTATTTGTAAGGATGTTGCCACCAGTGCATCAACCTGTACATTTGTAAGGATGTTGCTACTGGTGCAACAACATATTTGTTAGGATGTTGCTACTGGTACACCAACCTGTCTATTTGTAAAGATGGGTCTACCAGTACACCAAGCTGTCTATTTGTAAGGATGTTGCTACTGGTGCACCAACCTATTTGTAAGGATGTTACTAGCAGTACAGCAACCTGTTTATTTGTAATGATGTTGCTACTGGTGCACTAACCTGTCTATTTGTAAGGATGTTGCTACTGGTGCACTAAGCTATTTGTAAGAATGTTGCTACCGTTGCACCAACCAGTCTATTTGTAAGGATGTTGCTACTGGTGTACCAACCTGCCTATTTGTAAGGATGTTGCTACCGGTACACCATCCTGTTTATCTGTAAGGATTTTGCTACTGGTGCACAAACCTGTCTATTTGTAAAGATTGATCTACCAGTACACCAAGCTGTCTATTTGTAAGGATGTAGCTACTGGTGCACCAACCTATTTGTAATGAAGTTGCTACTGGTGTACCAACCTACTTGTAAGGATGTTGCTACTGGTGCACCAGCCTGTCTATCTGTATGGATGTTGCTGCCATTGCACCACCCTGCCTGTTTATTTGTAAGGATGTTGCTACCGATACATCAACCTGTTTATTTGTAAGGATGTTGCTACTGGTGCACCAACCTGTCTATTTGTAAAGATTGATCTACCAGTACACCAAGCTGTGTATTTGTAAGGATCTTGCTACTGGTGCACCAACTTATTTGTAAGGATGTTACTACCAGTACACCAACCTGTTTATTTGTAAGAATGTTGCTACTGGTGCACTAACCTGTCTATTTGTAAGGATGTTGCTACTGGTGCACCAACCTGTCTATTTTTAAGGATGTTGCTACTGGTGTGCCATCCTGTCGATTTTTAAGGATGTTGCTACTGGTACACCATCCTGTTTATTTGTAAGGATGTTGCTACCGGTACACAAAACAGTTTATTTGTAAAGATGTTGCTACTGGTGCACAAACCTGTCTATCTGTAAGGATGTTTCTACTTGTGCACCAACCTTTCTAGCTGTAAGGATGTTGCAACAGGTGCATCAACTGTCTATTTCAAATGCTGTTGCTACTGGTGTACCAACTGGCCTATTTGTAAGGATGTTGCTACTGGTGCACAAACCTGTCTATTTGTATGGATGTTGCTACTGGTACACACATCTGTTTATCTGTAAAGATGTTGCTACTGGTGCATTAACCTATTTATAAGGATGTTGCTATCAGTGCACCAACCTGTCTATTTGTACGGATGTTGCTACCGTTGCACCACCCTGTCAGTTTGTCAGGATTTTGCTACTGGTGCACCGAGCTGTTTGTAAGAATGTTGCTACTGGTGCACCAACCTGTCTATTTGAAAGGATGTTGCTAATGGCACACCAATCTGTCTATTTGCAAGGATGTTGCTTCTGGTGCACTAACCTGTCTATATGTAAGGATGTTGCTACTGGTGCACAAACCTATCTGTAAAATTTGTAAGGATGTTGCTACCAGCGCACAAAACCCGTCTATTTGTAAGGATGATGCTACCGGTGCACCGACCTGTTTGTAAGATTGTTGCTAGTGCTGCATCAAATTATTTTTAAGGATGTTGCCACTGGTGCACCAAATTATTTGTAAGGATGTTTCTTCTGGTGCACCAACCTGTCTATTTGTAACGATGTTGCTACTAATGCACCAACCTATTTGTTGCGATGTTGCTACTGGTGCACCAAACTATTTGTAAGGATGTTGCTACTGGTGTACCAACCCGTCTATTTTAAGGATTTTGCTACTGGTGCACCAACATGTCTATTTGTAAGGATTTCGCTACTTTTGCACCAACCTGTCTTTTTGTAAGGATGTAGCTACTGGTGCACCAACCTATTTCTAATGAAGTTGCTACTGGTGAAACAACCTGTCTATTTGTAAGGATGTTGCTACTGATGCACCAACCTATTTGTAATGAAGTTGCTACTGTTGCACCAAACTATTTGTAAGGATGTTGCTACTGGTGCAACAACCAATTTGTAAGGATGTTGCGACCGGTACACCAACCGATTTGTAAGGATGTTGCTACTGGTACACCAACCTATATGTAAGGATGTTGCTACCAGTACACCAACCTGTCTATTTTTAAGGATGTTGCTACTGGTGCTCCAACCTGTCTGTTTGTAAGGATGTTGCTACTGGTGCACCAACATGTTGTTGCTACTGGTGGAACAACCTGTCTATTTGTAAGGATGTTGCTACTGAGGCACAAACCTATTTGTAAGGATGTTGCTACAGGTGCACCAACCTATTTGTAAGGAATTTGCTACTGGTTTACCAACCTGTCTATTTGTAAGGATGTTGCTACTGGTGTACCAACCTGTCTATTTGTAAGGATGTTACTACTGATGCACAAACCTGTCTATTTGTAAGGATTTTGCTACTGGTGCACCAACTTGTCTGTTTGTAAGGATGTTGCTACTGGTGCACCAACCTGCTTTTGATACTGGTGCACCAACCTGTCTTTTTGTAAGGAGGTTGCTACTGGTGCACCAACCTATTTCTAAGGAAGTTGCTACTGCTGCGCCAAGCTATTTTTAAGGATGTTGCTACTGGTGCAACAACCTGTCTATTTGTAAGGATGTTGCTACTGGTGAACCAACCTATTTGTAAGGATGTTGCTACTGGTGTACCAATCTGTCTATTTTTAAAGATGTTGCTACTGGTGCACCAACCTGTCTATTTGAAAGGATGTTGCCACCGGTGCACCAACCTGTTTGTAATTATGTTGCCACTGGTGCACCAACCTGTTTGTAAGGCTGTTGCTACCAGTACACCTACTTATTTTTACGGATGTTGCTACTGGTGCACCAAGCTGTCTATTTGTATGGATGCTGTTACTGGTGCACCAACATGCTGTTGCTACTGGTGCACCAACCTGTCAATTTGTAAGGCTGTTGCGACCGGTGCACCATCTCATTTGTAAGGATGTTGCTACTGGTGCACCAACCTATTTGTAAGGAAGTTGCTACTGGTGTACCAACCCATCTATTTGTAAGGATGTTGCTACAGGTGCACCAACCTGTTTATTTGTAAGGATGTTGCTACTGGTGCACCAGCCTGTCTGTAAGGATGTTGCTACTGGTGCACCAACCTGTCTATTTGTAAGGATGTTGTTATTGATGAACCAACCTGTCTATCTGTAAGGATGTTGCTACTGGTGTACCAACCTGTCTATTTCTAAGGATGTTGCTACTGGTGCACCAACCTGTCTATTTGTAAGGATGTTGCTACTGGTGCACCAACCTATTTGTAAGGAAGTTGCTATGGGTGCACCAACCTATCTGTAAGGATGTTGCTACTGGTGCACCAACCTGTTCATAAGGATGTTGCTACTGGTGCACCATTCTGTCTATTTGTAAGGATGTTGGTACTGGTGCAACAATCTTTTGTTGCTACTGGTGCACCATCCTGTCTATTTGTAAGGATGTTGGTATTGATGCACCAATCTTTTCTTGCTACTGGTGCACCAACCTGTCTATTTGTAAGGATGTTGCTACCAGTGAACCAACCTGTCTATGTGTAAGGATGTAGCTACTGATGCACCAACCTGTCTATTTGTAAGGATGTAGCTACCGTGTACCAACCTATTTGAAGGGAGTTACTACTGGTGCACCAACCTATTTGTAAGTATCTTGCTACTGGTGCGCCAACCTGCCTCTTTGTAAGGATGTTGCTACCGGTGCAACAGCCTGTCTATTTGTAAGGATATTGCTACTGGTGCACCAACCTGTCTCTTTGTAAGGATGTTGCTGCTAGTGCACTAGCCTTTTGTAAAGATGTTGCTACTGGCGCACCAACCTGTCTATTTGTAAGGATGTTGCTACCAGTGCACCAACCTGTCTATTTGTAAGGATGTTGGTACTGGTGCACCAATCTGTTGTTGCTACTGGTGCACCATCCTGTCTATTTATAAGGATGTTGCTACCAGTGCACCAACCTGCCTATTTGTAAGGATGTTGCTACTGGCGCACCAACCTATTTGTAAGGAAGTTGCTACTGTTGCACCGAACTATTTGTAAGGATGTTTCTACTGGTGCACAAACCTATTTGTAAGGATGTTGCTACTGGTGCAACAACCTGTCTATTTGTAAAGATGTTGCTACCGGTACACCAAACTATTTGTAAGGATGTTGCTACTGGTACACCAATCTATATGTAATGATGTTGCTACCAGTACAACAACCTGTCTATTTTAAGGATGTTGCTACTGGTGCTCCAACCTGTCTGTTTGTAAGGATGTTGCTACTGGTGCACCAACATGTTGTTGCGACTGGTGGACCAACCTGTTGCTACAGGTGCACCAACCTGTTTATTTGTAAGGATGTTGCTACTGGTGCACCAGCCTGTCTGTAAGGATGTTGCTACTGGTGCACCAACCTGTCTATTTCTAAGGATGTTGCTACTGGTGCACCAACCTGTCTATTTCTAAGGATGTTGCTACTGGTGCACTAACTTATTTGTAATGAAGTTGCTACTGGTGCACCAACCTATTTCTAAGGATGTTGCTACTGGTGCACCAACCTATTTGTAAGGATGTTGCTTCTGGTGCACCATTCTGTCTATTTGTAAGGATGTTGGTACTGGTGCAACAATCTATTGTTGCTACTGGTGCACCAACCTGTCTATTTGTATGGATGTTGCTACCAGTGCACCAACCTGTCTATTTGTAAGGATGTTGCTACCAGTGCACCAACCTATTTGTAAGGGAGTCGCTACTGGTACAACAACCTATTTGTAAGGATCTTGCTTCTGGTGTGCCAACCTGTTTCTTTGTAAGGATGTTGCTACCGGTGCACCAGCCTGTCTGTTTGTAAGGTTATTGCTACTGGTGCACCAACCTGTCTAGTTGTAAGGATGTTGCTGCTAGTGCACCAACCTATCTATTTGTAAGGAAGTTGCTACTGGTGCACCAACCTGTCTATTTGTAAGGATGTTGCTACCAGTGCACCAGCCTGTCTATTTGTAAGGATGTTGCTACTGTTGCACCAACCTGTCTATTTGTAAGGATGTTGCTACCAGTTCACCAACCTGTCTATTTGTAAGGATGTTGGTACTGGCACACCAACCTATATGTAAGGAAGTTGCTAGTGGTGCACCAACATATTTGTAAGGATGTAGCTACTGGTGCACTGACCTTTCTGCTTGTAAGGAGGTTGCTACCGTGCACCAGCCTGGCTATTTGTATGGATGTTGCTACTGGTGCACCAACCTGTCTATTTGTAAGGATGTTGCCACGGGTTCACCAACCTGTCTATTTGTAAGGATGTTGCTACTGGTGCACCAACCTGTCTATTTGTAAGGATGTTGCTACTGTTGCATCAACCTATTTGTAAGGATGTTGCTACCAGTGCACCAACCTGTCAATTTGTAAGGATGTTACTACTGGCGCACCAACCTATTTGTAAGGAAGTTGTTACTGGTGCACCAACCTATTTGTAAGGATCTTGCTACTGGTGCACCAACCTGTCTCTGTAATGATGTTGCTACTGGTGCACCAGCCTGGCGATTTGTACGGATGTTGCTACTGGTGCTCTAACCCATCTATTTGTAAGGATTTTGCAACTGGTGCACCAACCTGTCATTTTGTATGGATGTTGCTACTGTTGCACCAACCTATTTGTATTGAAGTTGCTACTGTTGCACCAAACTATTTGTAAGGATGTTTCTGCTGGTGCACAAACCTATTTGTAAGGATGTTGCTACTGGCGCAACAACCTATTTGTAAGGATGTTGCTACTGGTACATCAACCTATTTGTAAGGATGTTGCTACTGGTACACCAACTTATATGTAAGCGTGTTGCTATCAGTACACCAACCTGTCTATTTTAAGGATGTTGCTACTGGTGCTGCAACCTGTTTGTAAGGATGTTGCTACTGGTGCACCAAAATGTTGTTGCTACTGGTGGACCAACCTGTCTATTTGTAAGGATGTTGCTACCAGGGCACCAACCTATTTGTAAGGATGTTGCTACTGGTGCACCAACCTATTTGTAAGGAATTTTTTACTGGCGTACCAACCCCCCTATTTGTAAGGATGTTGCTACTGGTGTACCAGCCTGTCTATTTGTAAGGATGTTGCTACTGGTGCACCAACTTGTCTATTTGTAAGGATGTTGCTACTGGTGCAGCGGCCTGCTGTTGATACTGGTGCACCAACCTGTCTTTTTGTAAGGATGTTGCTACTGGTGCACCAAACTATTTCTAAGGAAGTTGCTACTGCTGCGCCAAGCTATTTTTAAGGATGTTGCTACTCGTGCAACAACCTGTCTATTTGTAAGGATGCTGCTACTGGTGCACCAACCTATTTGTAATGAAGTTGCTACTGGTGCACCAATCTGTCTATTTTTAAGGATGTTGCGACTGGTCCACCACCCTCTCTATTTGTAAGGATGTTGCCACCGGTGCACCAACCTGTCTATTTATAACGATGTTACTACCGGTACACCAACCTATTTGTAAGGATGTTGCTACATGTGCACCAACCTATTTGTAAGGAAGTTGCTACCAGTACACCTACCTATTTTTAAGGATGTTGCTACTGGTGCACCAAGACGTCTGTTTGTAAGGATGTTCTTACTGGTGCACCAACCTGTCTATTTGTAAGTCTGTTGCTACCGGTGCACCATCCTATTTGTAAGGATGTTGCTACTGGTGCACCAACCTATTTGTATGGAAGTTGCTACTGGTGTACCAACCCGTCTATTTGTAAGGAAGTTGCTACTGGTGCACCAGCCTGTCTGTAAGGATGTTGCTACTGGTGCACCAACCTGTCTATTTGTAAGGATGTTGCTACTGGTGCACCAACCTGTCTATTTGTAAGGATGTTGCTATTGATGCACCAACCTGTCTATCTGTAAGGATGTTGCTACTGGTGCACCAAACTGTCTATTTTTAAGGAAGTTGCTACTGGTGTACCAACCTATTTGTAAGGATGTTGCTACTGGTGTACCAACCTGTCTATTTGTAAGGATGTTGCTACCAGTGCACCCTCCTGTCTATTTGTAAGGATGTTGCTACTGGTGCACCAACCTATTTGTAAGGAAATTGCTACTGGTGTACCAACCTATTTGTAAGGATCTTGCTACTGGTGCACCAACCTGTGTATTTGTAAGGATGTTGCTGCTATTGCACCAGCCTATTTGTAAGGATGTTGCTACTGATGCACCAACCTGTCTATTTGTAAGGATGTTGCTATTGGTGCACCAATCTGTCTATTTGTAAGGATGTTGCTATTGATGCAGCAACCTGTCTATCTGTAAGGATGTTGCTACTGGTGCACCAACTGTCTATTTTAAGGATGTTGCTACTGGTGCACCAACCTGTCTATTTCTAAGCATGTTGCTACTGGTGCACCAACCTGTCTATTTCTAAGGATGGTGCTACTGGTACATTTGTAAGGAAGTTGCTACTGGTGTACCAACCTATTTGTAAGGATGTTGCTACTGGTGCACCAACCTGTCTATTTGTAAGGATGTTGCTACTAGTGCAATAACCTGTCTATTTGTAAGGATGTTGCTACTGGTGCACCAACCTATTTGTAAGGAAACTGCTACTGGTGCACCAACCTATTTGTAAGGATCTTGCTACTGGTGCACCAACCTGTCTCTTTGTAAGGATATTGCTACTGGTGCACCAACCTATTTAAGGATGCTGCTGCTGCACCAGCCTCTTTGTAGGGATGTTGCTACTGGTGCAGCAACCTGTCTGTTTGTAAGGATTTTGCTACCAGTGCACCAACCTGTCTATCTGTAAGGATGTTGCTACTGGCGCAACAACCTGTTTGTAAGGATGTTGCTACTGGTGCACCAAAATGTTGTTGCTACTGGTGGACCAACCTGTCTATTTGTAAGGAAGTTGCTACTGGGGCACCAACCTATTTGTAAGGATGTTGCTACTGGTGCACCAACCTATTTGTAAGGAATTTGCTACTGGTGTACCAACCTCTCTATTTGTAAGGATGTTGCTACTGGTGTACCAACCTGTCTATTTGTAAGGATGTTGCTACTGATGCACGAACCTGTCTATTTGTAAGGATCTTGCTACTGGTGCACCAACTTGTCTATTTGTAAGGATGTTGCTGCTGGTGCAGCAGCCTGCTGTTGATACTGGTGCACCAACCTGTCTTTTTGTAAGGATGTTGCTACTGGTGCACCAACCTATTTCTAAGGAAGTTGCTACTGCTGCGCCAAGCTATTTTTAAAGATGTTGCTACTCGTGCAACAATCTGTCTATTTGTAAGGATGTTGCTACTTGTGCATCAACCTATTTGTAATGAAGTTGCTGCTGGTGCACCGAACTATTTGTAAGGAGTTTGGTACTGGTGCACCAATCTGTCTATTTTTAAGGATATTGCAACTGTTCCACCAACCTATTTGTAAAGATGTTGCCACCGGTGGACCAACCTGTCTATTTGAAATGATGTTACTACCGGTACACCAACCTATTTGTAAGGATGTTGCTACTGGTGCACCAACCTATTTGTAAGGAAGTTGCTACCAGTACACCTACCTATTTTAAGGATGTTGCTACTGGTGCATCAAGCTGTCTGTTTGTAAGGATGTTCTTACTGGTGCACCAACATGTTGTTGCTACTGGTGCACCAACCTGTCTATTTGTAAGTCTGTTGGTACCGGTGCACCATCCTATTTGTAAGGATGTTGCTACTGGTGCACCAACCTATTTGTAAGGAAGTTGCTACTGGTGTACTAACCCGTCTATTTGTAAGGATGTTGCTACTGGTGCACCAGCCTGTCTGTAAGGGTGTTGCTACTGGTGCACCAACCTGTCTATTTGTAAGGATGTTGCTATTGATGCAGCAACCTGTCTATCTGTAAGGATGTTGCTACTGGTGCACCAAACTGTCTATTTTAAGGATGTTGCTACTACCAACCTGTCTATTTCTAAGGATGTTGCTACTGGTGCACCAACCTATCTATTTCTAAGGATGGTGCTACTGGTGCACCAACCTTTTTGTAAGGAAGTTGCTACTGGTGTACCAACCTATTTGTAAGGATGTTGCTACTGGTGCACCAACCTGTCTAATTGTAAGGATGTTGCTACCAGTGCACCAACCTGTCTATTTGTAAGGATGTTGCTAATGGTGCATCAACCTATTTGTAAGGAAATTGCTACTGGTGTACCAACCTATTTGTAAGGATCTTGCTACTGGTGCACCAACCTGTCTCTTTGTAAGAATATTTCTACTGGTGCACCAACCTGTCTATTTGTAAGGATGTTGCTATTGCACCAGCCTATTTATAAGGATGTTGCTACTGGTGCACCAACCTGTCTATTTGTAAGGATGTTGCTACCAGTGCACCAACCTGTCTATTTGTAAGGATGTTGCTACTGGTGCACCAACCTGTCTATTTGTAAGGATGTTGCTACCAGTGCACCAACCTGTCTATTTGTAAGGATGTTTCTGCTGGTGCACCAACCTGTCTATTTGCAAGGATGTTGCTATTGATGCACCAACCTGTCTATCTGTAAGGATGTTGCTACTGATGCACCAAACTGTCTATTTTTAAGGATGTTGCTACTGGTGCACCAACCTTTCTATTTCTAAGGATGTTGCTACTGGTGCACCAACCTGTCTATTTCTAAGGATGGTGCTACTGGTGCACCAACCTATTTGTAAGGAAGTTGCTACTGGTGTACCAACCTATTTGTAAGGATGTTGCTACTGGTGCACCAACCTATCTATTTGTAAGGATGTTGCTACTAGTGCACCAACCTGTCTATTTGTAAGGATGTTGCTACTGGTGCACTAACCTATTTGTAAGGAAATTGCTACTGGTGCACCAACTTATTTGTAAGGATCTTGCTACTGTTGCACCAACTTGTCTCTTTGTAAGGATATTGCTACTGGTGCACCAACCTATTTGTAAGGATGTTGCTGCTATTGCACCAGCCTATTTGTAGGGATGTTGCTACTGGTGCACCAACCTGTCTCTTTGTAAGGATGTTGCTACTGGTGCACCAACCTGTCTATTTGTAAGGATGTTGCTACTGGTGCACCAATCTGTTGTTGCTGCTGGTGCAGCAACCTGTCTGTTTGTAAGGATTTTGCTACCAGTGCACCAACCTGTCTATTTGTAAGGATTTTGCTACCGGTGCACCAAGCTGTCTATTTGTAAGGATGTTGCTACTGGTGCAACAAACTATTTGTAAGGAAGTGTCTACTGGTGCACCAACCTATTTTTAAGGATCTTGCTACTGGTGCACCAACCTGTATGCTTGTACGGATGTTGCTACCGGTGCACCAGCCTGGCTATTTGTACGAATGTTGCTACTGGTGCACCAGCCCATCTATTTGTAAGGATGTTGCTACTGGTGCACCAACCTGTCTCTTTGTAAGGATGTTGCTACTGGTGCACCAACCTATTTGTAATGAAGTTGCTACTGTTGCACCAAACTATTTGTAAGGATGTTTCTACTGGTGCACCAACCTATTTGTAAGGATGTTGCTACTGGTGCACCAACCTGTCTATTTGTAAGGATGTTGCTACTGGTACACCAACCTATTTGTAAGGATGTTGCTACTGGTGCACCAACTTATATGTAAGGATGTTGCTACCAGTACACCAACCTGTCTATTTTTAGGGATGATGCTACTGGTGCACCAACCTGTCTATTTGTAAGGATGTTGCTATTGGTGTACCCACATGTTGCTGCTACTGGTGGACCAACCTGTCTATTTGTAAGGATGTTGCTACCGGGGCACTAACCTATTTGTAAGGATGCTGCTACTGGTGCACCAACCTATTTGTAAGGAATTTGCTACTGGTGTACCAACCCGTCTATTTGTAAGGATGTTGCTACTGGTGTACCAACCTGTCTATTTGTAAGGATCTTGCTACTGGTGTACCAACCTGTCTCTTTGTAAGGTTGTTGATACTGGTGCACCAACCTGTCTATTTGTAAGGATGTTGCTACTGGTGCACCAACCTATATATTTGTAAGGATGTTGCTACTGGTGCACCAACCTGTCTATTTGTAAGGAACATGCTACTGGGTACCAACCTGTCTATCTGTAGGATGTTGCTGCTGATGCACCAACCGGTCTATCTGTAAGGATTTTGTTACTGGTGCACCAACTTGCCTATTTGTAAGGATGTTGCTACTGGTGGACCGACCTGCCTATTTGTAAGGATGTTATTACTTGTGCACTGACCTATCTATTTGTAAGGATGTTACTACTGGTGCACCGACCTATTTGTAAGGATGTTGCTACTGCTGCACCAAACTCTCTATTTGTAAGGATGTTACTACCTGTGCACCAATCTGTGTATTGTAAGGATGTTGCTACTGGTGCACCAACCTGTCTATTTGTAAGGATGTTGCTACCTGTTCACCAACCTATTTGTAAGGAGTTGCTACTGGTGCACCAACCTATTTGTAAGGATCTTGCTACTGGTGCGCCAACCTGTCTCTTTGTAAGGATGTTGCTACCGGTGCAACAAACTTTCTATTTGTAAGATGTTACTACCTGTGCACCGACCTGTGTATTTGTAAGGATGTTGCTGCTAGTGCACCAGCCTATCTATTTGTAAGGATGTTGTTACTGGTGCACCAACCTGTCTATTTGTAAGGCTGTTGCTACCAGTGCACCAGCCTGTCTATTTCTAAGGATGTTGGTACTGGTGCACCAATCTTTTGTTGCTACTGGTGCACCAACCTGTCTGTAAGGATGTTGCTACTGGTGCACCAACCTGTCTATTTGTAAGGATGTTGTTATTGATGAACCAACCTGTCTATCTGTAAGGATGTTGCTACTGGTGTACCAACCTGTCTATTTCTAAGGATGTTGCTACTGGTGCACCAACCTGTCTATTTGTAAGGATGTTGCTACTGGTGCACCAACCTATTTGTAAGGAAGTTGCTATGGGTGCACCAACCTATCTGTAAGGATGTTGCTACTGGTGCACCAACCTGTTCATAAGGATGTTGCTACTGGTGCACCATTCTGTCTATTTGTAAGGATGTTGGTACTGGTGCAACAATCTTTTGTTGCTACTGGTGCACCATCCTGTCTATTTGTAAGGATGTTGGTATTGATGCACCAATCTTTTCTTGCTACTGGTGCACCAACCTGTCTATTTGTAAGGATGTTGCTACCAGTGAACCAACCTGTCTATGTGTAAGGATGTAGCTACTGATGCACCAACCTGTCTATTTGTAAGGATGTAGCTACCGGTGTACCAACCTATTTGAAGGGAGTTACTACTGGTGCACCAACCTATTTGTAAGTATCTTGCTACTGGTGCGCCAACCTGCCTCTTTGTAAGGATGTTGCTACCGGTGCAACAGCCTGTCTATTTGTAAGGATATTGCTACTGGTGCACCAACCTGTCTCTTTGTAAGGATGTTGCTGCTAGTGCACTAGCCTTTTTGTAAGGATGTTGCTACTGGCGCACCAACCTGTCTATTTGTAAGGATGTTGCTACCAGTGCACCAACCTGTCTATTTGTAAGGATGTTGGTACTGGTGCACCAATCTGTTGTTGCTACTGGTGCACCATCCTGTCTATTTATAAGGATGTTGCTACCAGTGCACCAACCTGCCTATTTGTAAGGATGTTGCTACTGGCGCACCAACCTATTTGTAAGGAAGTTGCTACTGTTGCACCGAACTATTTGTAAGGATGTTTCTACTGGTGCACAAACCTATTTGTAAGGATGTTGCTACTGGTGCAACAACCTGTCTATTTGTAAAGATGTTGCTACCGGTACACCAAACTATTTGTAAGGATGTTGCTACTGGTACACCAATCTATATGTAATGATGTTGCTACCAGTACACCAACCTGTCTATTTTAAGGATGTTGCTACTGGTGCTCCAACCTGTCTGTTTGTAAGGATGTTGCTACTGGTGCACCAACATGTTGTTGCGACTGGTGGACCAACCTGTTGCTACAGGTGCACCAACCTGTTTATTTGTAAGGATGTTGCTACTGGTGCACCAGCCTGTCTGTAAGGATGTTGCTACTGGTGCACCAACCTGTCTATTTCTAAGGATGTTGCTACTGGTGCACCAACCTGTCTATTTCTAAGGATGTTGCTACTGGTGCACTAACTTATTTGTAATGAAGTTGCTACTGGTGCACCAACCTATTTCTAAGGATGTTGCTACTGGTGCACCAACCTATTTGTAAGGATGTTGCTTCTGGTGCACCATTCTGTCTATTTGTAAGGATGTTGGTACTGGTGCAACAATCTATTGTTGCTACTGGTGCACCAACCTGTCTATTTGTATGGATGTTGCTACCAGTGCACCAACCTGTCTATTTGTAAGGATGTTGCTACCAGTGCACCAACCTATTTGTAAGGGAGTCGCTACTGGTACAACAACCTATTTGTAAGGATCTTGCTTCTGGTGTGCCAACCTGTTTCTTTGTAAGGATGTTGCTACCGGTGCACCAGCCTGTCTGTTTGTAAGGTTATTGCTACTGGTGCACCAACCTGTCTAGTTGTAAGGATGTTGCTGCTAGTGCACCAACCTATCTATTTGTAAGGAAGTTGCTACTGGTGCACCAACCTGTCTATTTGTAAGGATGTTGCTACCAGTGCACCAGCCTGTCTATTTGTAAGGATGTTGCTACTGTTGCACCAACCTGTCTATTTGTAAGGATGTTGCTACCAGTTCACCAACCTGTCTATTTGTAAGGATGTTGGTACTGGCACACCAACCTATATGTAAGGAAGTTGCTACTGGTGCACCAACCTATTTGTAAGGATCTTGCTACTAGTGCACCGACCTATCTCTTTGTAAGGATGTTGCTACCGGTGCACCAGCCTGGCTATTTGTATGGATGTTGCTACTGGTGCACCAACCTGTCTATTTGTAAGGATGTTGCCACGGGTTCACCAACCTGTCTATTTGTAAGGATGTTGCTACTGGTGCACCAACCTGTCTATTTGTAAGGATGTTGCTACTGTTGCATCAACCTATTTGTAAGGATGTTGCTACCAGTGCACCAACCTGTCAATTTGTAAGGATGTTACTACTGGCGCACCAACCTATTTGTAAGGAAGTTGTTACTGGTGCACCAACCTATTTGTAAGGATCTTGCTACTGGTGCACCAACCTGTCTCTGTAATGATGTTGCTACTGGTGCACCAGCCTGGCGATTTGTACGGATGTTGCTACTGGTGCTCTAACCCATCTATTTGTAAGGATTTTGCAACTGGTGCACCAACCTGTCATTTTGTATGGATGTTGCTACTGTTGCACCAACCTATTTGTATTGAAGTTGCTACTGTTGCACCAAACTATTTGTAAGGATGTTTCTGCTGGTGCACAAACCTATTTGTAAGGATGTTGCTACTGGCGCAACAACCTATTTGTAAGGATGTTGCTACTGGTACATCAACCTATTTGTAAGGATGTTGCTACTGGTACACCAACTTATATGTAAGCGTGTTGCTATCAGTACACCAACCTGTCTATTTTTAAGGATGTTGCTACTGGTGCTGCAACCTGTTTGTAAGGATGTTGCTACTGGTGCACCAAAATGTTGTTGCTACTGGTGGACCAACCTGTCTATTTGTAAGGATGTTGCTACCAGGGCACCAACCTATTTGTAAGGATGTTGCTACTGGTGCACCAACCTATTTGTAAGGAATTTTTTACTGGCGTACCAACCCCCCTATTTGTAAGGATGTTGCTACTGGTGTACCAGCCTGTCTATTTGTAAGGATGTTGCTACTGGTGCACCAACTTGTCTATTTGTAAGGATGTTGCTACTGGTGCAGCGGCCTGCTGTTGATACTGGTGCACCAACCTGTCTTTTTGTAAGGATGTTGCTACTGGTGCACCAAACTATTTCTAAGGAAGTTGCTACTGCTGCGCCAAGCTATTTTTAAGGATGTTGCTACTCGTGCAACAACCTGTCTATTTGTAAGGATGCTGCTACTGGTGCACCAACCTATTTGTAATGAAGTTGCTACTGGTGCACCAATCTGTCTATTTTTAAGGATGTTGCGACTGGTCCACCACCCTCTCTATTTGTAAGGATGTTGCCACCGGTGCACCAACCTGTCTATTTATAACGATGTTACTACCGGTACACCAACCTATTTGTAAGGATGTTGCTACATGTGCACCAACCTATTTGTAAGGAAGTTGCTACCAGTACACCTACCTATTTTTAAGGATGTTGCTACTGGTGCACCAAGACGTCTGTTTGTAAGGATGTTCTTACTGGTGCACCAACCTGTCTATTTGTAAGTCTGTTGCTACCGGTGCACCATCCTATTTGTAAGGATGTTGCTACTGGTGCACCAACCTATTTGTATGGAAGTTGCTACTGGTGTACCAACCCGTCTATTTGTAAGGAAGTTGCTACTGGTGCACCAGCCTGTCTGTAAGGATGTTGCTACTGGTGCACCAACCTGTCTATTTGTAAGGATGTTGCTACTGGTGCACCAACCTGTCTATTTGTAAGGATGTTGCTATTGATGCACCAACCTGTCTATCTGTAAGGATGTTGCTACTGGTGCACCAAACTGTCTATTTTTAAGGAAGTTGCTACTGGTGTACCAACCTATTTGTAAGGATGTTGCTACTGGTGTACCAACCTGTCTATTTGTAAGGATGTTGCTACCAGTGCACCCTCCTGTCTATTTGTAAGGATGTTGCTACTGGTGCACCAACCTATTTGTAAGGAAATTGCTACTGGTGTACCAACCTATTTGTAAGGATCTTGCTACTGGTGCACCAACCTGTGTATTTGTAAGGATGTTGCTGCTATTGCACCAGCCTATTTGTAAGGATGTTGCTACTGATGCACCAACCTGTCTATTTGTAAGGATGTTGCTATTGGTGCACCAATCTGTCTATTTGTAAGGATGTTGCTATTGATGCAGCAACCTGTCTATCTGTAAGGATGTTGCTACTGGTGCACCAAACTGTCTATTTTTAAGGATGTTGCTACTGGTGCACCAACCTGTCTATTTCTAAGCATGT
This sequence comes from Protopterus annectens, assembly GCF_019279795.1. NCBI lineage: Eukaryota > Metazoa > Chordata > Ceratodontiformes > Protopteridae > Protopterus > Protopterus annectens. The sequence continues at coordinate 7,456,859 of NC_056747.1, read as the reverse complement.
TGCTACTGGTGCACCAACCTGTCTATTTCTAAGGATGGTGCTACTGGTACATTTGTAAGGAAGTTGCTACTGGTGTACCAACCTATTTGTAAGGATGTTGCTACTGGTGCACCAACCTGTCTATTTGTAAGGATGTTGCTACTAGTGCAATAACCTGTCTATTTGTAAGGATGTTGCTACTGGTGCACCAACCTATTTGTAAGGAAACTGCTACTGGTGCACCAACCTATTTGTAAGGATCTTGCTACTGGTGCACCAACCTGTCTCTTTGTAAGGATATTGCTACTGGTGCACCAACCTATTTGTAAGGATGCTGCTGCTATTGCACCAGCCTCTTTGTAGGGATGTTGCTACTGGTGCAGCAACCTGTCTGTTTGTAAGGATTTTGCTACCAGTGCACCAACCTGTCTATCTGTAAGGATGTTGCTACTGGCGCAACAACCTGTTTGTAAGGATGTTGCTACTGGTGCACCAAAATGTTGTTGCTACTGGTGGACCAACCTGTCTATTTGTAAGGAAGTTGCTACTGGGGCACCAACCTATTTGTAAGGATGTTGCTACTGGTGCACCAACCTATTTGTAAGGAATTTGCTACTGGTGTACCAACCTCTCTATTTGTAAGGATGTTGCTACTGGTGTACCAACCTGTCTATTTGTAAGGATGTTGCTACTGATGCACGAACCTGTCTATTTGTAAGGATCTTGCTACTGGTGCACCAACTTGTCTATTTGTAAGGATGTTGCTGCTGGTGCAGCAGCCTGCTGTTGATACTGGTGCACCAACCTGTCTTTTTGTAAGGATGTTGCTACTGGTGCACCAACCTATTTCTAAGGAAGTTGCTACTGCTGCGCCAAGCTATTTTTAAAGATGTTGCTACTCGTGCAACAACCTGTCTATTTGTAAGGATGTTGCTACTTGTGCATCAACCTATTTGTAATGAAGTTGCTACTGGTGCACCGAACTATTTGTAAGGAGTTTGGTACTGGTGCACCAATCTGTCTATTTTTAAGGATATTGCAACTGTTCCACCAACCTATTTGTAAAGATGTTGCCACCGGTGGACCAACCTGTCTATTTGAAATGATGTTACTACCGGTACACCAACCTATTTGTAAGGATGTTGCTACTGGTGCACCAACCTATTTGTAAGGAAGTTGCTACCAGTACACCTACCTATTTTTAAGGATGTTGCTACTGGTGCATCAAGCTGTCTGTTTGTAAGGATGTTCTTACTGGTGCACCAACATGTTGTTGCTACTGGTGCACCAACCTGTCTATTTGTAAGTCTGTTGGTACCGGTGCACCATCCTATTTGTAAGGATGTTGCTACTGGTGCACCAACCTATTTGTAAGGAAGTTGCTACTGGTGTACTAACCCGTCTATTTGTAAGGATGTTGCTACTGGTGCACCAGCCTGTCTGTAAGGGTGTTGCTACTGGTGCACCAACCTGTCTATTTGTAAGGATGTTGCTATTGATGCAGCAACCTGTCTATCTGTAAGGATGTTGCTACTGGTGCACCAAACTGTCTATTTTTAAGGATGTTGCTACTACCAACCTGTCTATTTCTAAGGATGTTGCTACTGGTGCACCAACCTATCTATTTCTAAGGATGGTGCTACTGGTGCACCAACCTTTTTGTAAGGAAGTTGCTACTGGTGTACCAACCTATTTGTAAGGATGTTGCTACTGGTGCACCAACCTGTCTAATTGTAAGGATGTTGCTACCAGTGCACCAACCTGTCTATTTGTAAGGATGTTGCTAATGGTGCATCAACCTATTTGTAAGGAAATTGCTACTGGTGTACCAACCTATTTGTAAGGATCTTGCTACTGGTGCACCAACCTGTCTCTTTGTAAGAATATTTCTACTGGTGCACCAACCTGTCTATTTGTAAGGATGTTGCTGCTATTGCACCAGCCTATTTATAAGGATGTTGCTACTGGTGCACCAACCTGTCTATTTGTAAGGATGTTGCTACCAGTGCACCAACCTGTCTATTTGTAAGGATGTTGCTACTGGTGCACCAACCTGTCTATTTGTAAGGATGTTGCTACCAGTGCACCAACCTGTCTATTTGTAAGGATGTTTCTGCTGGTGCACCAACCTGTCTATTTGCAAGGATGTTGCTATTGATGCACCAACCTGTCTATCTGTAAGGATGTTGCTACTGATGCACCAAACTGTCTATTTTTAAGGATGTTGCTACTGGTGCACCAACCTTTCTATTTCTAAGGATGTTGCTACTGGTGCACCAACCTGTCTATTTCTAAGGATGGTGCTACTGGTGCACCAACCTATTTGTAAGGAAGTTGCTACTGGTGTACCAACCTATTTGTAAGGATGTTGCTACTGGTGCACCAACCTATCTATTTGTAAGGATGTTGCTACTAGTGCACCAACCTGTCTATTTGTAAGGATGTTGCTACTGGTGCACTAACCTATTTGTAAGGAAATTGCTACTGGTGCACCAACTTATTTGTAAGGATCTTGCTACTGTTGCACCAACTTGTCTCTTTGTAAGGATATTGCTACTGGTGCACCAACCTATTTGTAAGGATGTTGCTGCTATTGCACCAGCCTATTTGTAGGGATGTTGCTACTGGTGCACCAACCTGTCTCTTTGTAAGGATGTTGCTACTGGTGCACCAACCTGTCTATTTGTAAGGATGTTGCTACTGGTGCACCAATCTGTTGTTGCTGCTGGTGCAGCAACCTGTCTGTTTGTAAGGATTTTGCTACCAGTGCACCAACCTGTCTATTTGTAAGGATTTTGCTACCGGTGCACCAAGCTGTCTATTTGTAAGGATGTTGCTACTGGTGCAACAAACTATTTGTAAGGAAGTGTCTACTGGTGCACCAACCTATTTTTAAGGATCTTGCTACTGGTGCACCAACCTGTATGCTTGTACGGATGTTGCTACCGTGCACCAGCCTGGCTATTTGTACGAATGTTGCTACTGGTGCACCAGCCCATCTATTTGTAAGGATGTTGCTACTGGTGCACCAACCTGTCTCTTTGTAAGGATGTTGCTACTGGTGCACCAACCTATTTGTAATGAAGTTGCTACTGTTGCACCAAACTATTTGTAAGGATGTTTCTACTGGTGCACCAACCTATTTGTAAGGATGTTGCTACTGGTGCACCAACCTGTCTATTTGTAAGGATGTTGCTACTGGTACACCAACCTATTTGTAAGGATGTTGCTACTGGTGCACCAACTTATATGTAAGGATGTTGCTACCAGTACATCAACCTGTCTATTTTTAGGGATGATGCTACTGGTGCACCAACCTGTCTATTTGTAAGGATGTTGCTATTGGTGTACCCACATGTTGCTGCTACTGGTGGACCAACCTGTCTATTTGTAAGGATGTTGCTACCGGGGCACTAACCTATTTGTAAGGATGCTGCTACTGGTGCACCAACCTATTTGTAAGGAATTTGCTACTGGTGTACCAACCCGTCTATTTGTAAGGATGTTGCTACTGGTGTACCAACCTGTCTATTTGTAAGGATCTTGCTACTGGTGTACAAACCTGTCTCTTTGTAAGGTTGTTGATACTGGTGCACCAACCTGTCTATTTGTAAGGATGTTGCTACTGGTGCACCAACCTATATATTTGTAAGGATGTTGCTACTGGTGCACCAACCTGTCTATTTGTAAGGAACATGCTACTGGGTACCAACCTGTCTATCTGTAGGGATGTTGCTGCTGATGCACCAACCGGTCTATCTGTAAGGATTTTGTTACTGGTGCACCAACTTGCCTATTTGTAAGGATGTTGCTACTGGTGGACCGACCTGCCTATTTGTAAGGATGTTATTACTTGTGCACTGACCTATCTATTTGTAAGGATGTTACTACTGGTGCACCGACCTATTTGTAAGGATGTTGCTACTGCTGCACCAAACTCTCTATTTGTAAGGATGTTACTACCTGTGCACCAATCTGTGTATTGTAAGGATGTTGCTACTGGTGCACCAACCTGTCTATTTGTAAGGATGTTGCTACCTGTTCACCAACCTATTTGTAAGGGAGTTGCTACTGGTGCACCAACCTATTTGTAAGGATCTTGCTACTGGTGCGCCAACCTGTCTCTTTGTAAGGATGTTGCTACCGGTGCAACAAACTTTCTATTTGTAAGATGTTACTACCTGTGCACCGACCTGTGTATTTGTAAGGATGTTGCTGCTAGTGCACCAGCCTATCTATTTGTAAGGATGTTGTTACTGGTGCACCAACCTGTCTATTTGTAAGGCTGTTGCTACCAGTGCACCAGCCTGTCTATTTCTAAGGATGTTGGTACTGGTGCACCAATCTTTTGTTGCTACTGGTGCACCAACCTGTCTATTTGTAAGGATGTTGCTACCAGTGCACCAACCTGTCTATTTGTAAGGCTGTTGCTACCGGTGCACCATCCTATTTGTAAGGGAGTTGCTACTGGTGCACCAACCTATTTGTAAGGATCTTGCTACTGGTGCGCCAACCTGTCTCTTTGTAAGGATGTTGCTAGCGGTGCACCAGCCTGTCTATTTGTAAGGATATTGCTACTGGTGCACCAACATGTCTATTTGTAAGGATGTTGCTGCTAGTGCACCAGCCTATTTGTAAGGATGTTGTTACTGGTGCACCAACCTGTCTATTTGTGAGGATGTTGCTACCAGTGCACCAACCTGTCTATTTGTAAGGATGTTGCTACTGGTGCACCAACCTGTATATTTGTAAGGATGTTCTTACTGGTGCACCAATCTGTTGTTGCTACTGGTGCACCAACCTGTCTATTTGTAAGGATGTTGCTACCAGTTCACCAACCTGTCTATTTGTAAGGATGTTGGTACTGGTGCACCAACCTATTTGTAAGGATCTTGCTACCGGTGCACCAACCTGGCTATTTGTCCGGATGTTGCTACTGGTGCACCAACCTGTCTATTTGTAAGGATGTTGCCACGGGTGCATCAACCTGTCTATTTGTAAGGATGTTGCTACTGGTGCACCAACCTGTCTATTTGTAAGGATGTTGCTACCAGTTCACCAACCTGTCTATTTGTAAGGATGTTGCTACCAGTTCACCAACCTGTCAATTTGTAAGGATGATGCTACTGGCGTGCCAACCTATTAGTAAGGAAGTTGTTACTGGTGCACCAACCTGTCTCTTTGTAATGATGTGGCTACTGGTGCACCAGCCTGGCGATTTGTAAGGATGTTGCTACTGGTGCACCAACCTATTTGTAATGAAGTTGCTACTGTTGCACCAAACTATTTGTAAGGATGTTTCTACTGGTGCACAAACCTATTTGTAAAGATGTTGCTACTGGTGCACCAACCTATTTGTAAGGAATTTGCTACTGGTGTACCAACCTCTCTATTTGTAAGGATGTTGCTACTGGTGTACCAACCTGTCTATTTGTAAGGATGTTGCTACTGATGCACGAACCTGTCTATTTGTAAGGATCTTGCTACTGGTGCACCAACTTGTCTATTTGTAAGGATGTTGCTGCTGGTGCAGCAGCCTGCTGTTGATACTGGTGCACCAACCTGTCTTTTTATAAGGATGTTGCTACTGGTGCACCAACCTATTTCTAAGGAAGTTGCTACTGCTGCGCCAAGCTATTTTTAAAGATGTTGCTACTCGTGCAACAACCTGTCTATTTGTAAGGATGTTGCTACTTGTGCATCAACCTATTTGTAATGAAGTTGCTACTGGTGCACCGAACTATTTGTAAGGAGTTTGGTACTGTTGCACCAATCTGTCTATTTTTAAGGATATTGCAACTGTTCCACCAACCTATTTGTAAAGATGTTGCCACCGGTGGACCAACCTGTCTATTTGGAATGATGTTACTACCGGTACACCAACCTATTTGTAAGGATGTTGCTACTGGTGCACCAACCTATTTGTAAGGAAGTTGCTACCAGTACACCTACCTATTTTTAAGGATGTTGCTACTGGTGCACCAAGCTGTCTGTTTGTAAGGATGTTCTTACTGGTGCACCAACATGTTGTTGCTACTGGTGCACCAACCTGTATATTTGTAAGTCTGTTGGTACCGGTGCACCATCCTATTTGTAAGGATGTTGCTACTGGTGCACCAACCTAATTGTAAGGAAGTTGCTACTGGTGTACTAACCCGTCTATTTGTAAGGATGTTGCTACTGGTGCACCAGCCTGTCTGTAAGGGTGTTGCTACTGGTGCACCAACCTGTCTATTTGTAAGGATGTTGCTATTGATGCAGCAACCTGTCTATCTGTAAGGATGTTGCTACTGGTGCACCAAACTGTCTATTTTTAAGGATGTTGCTACTACCAACCTGTCTATTTCTAAGGATGTTGCTACTGGTGCACCAACCTTTTTGTAAGGAAGTTGCTACTGGTGTACCAACCTATTTGTAAGGATGTTGCTACTGGTGCACCAACCTGTCTAATTGTAAGGATGTTGCTACCAGTGCACCAACCTGTCTATTTGTAAGGATGTTGCTAATGGTGCATCAACCTATTTGTAAGGAAATTGCTACTGGTGTACCAACCTATTTGTAAGGATCTTGCTACTGGTGCACCAACCTGTCTCTTTGTAAGAATATTGCTACTGGTGCACCAACCTGTCTATTTGTAAGGATGTTGCTGCTATTGCACCAGCCTATTTATAAGGATGTTGCTACTGGTGCACCAACCTGTCTATTTGTAAGGATGTTGCTACTGGTGCACCAACCTGTCTATTTGTAAGGATGTTGCTACCAGTGCACCAACCTGTCTATTTGTAAGGATGTTGCTGCTGGTGCACCAACCTGTCTATTTGCAAGGATGTTGCTATTGATGCACCAACCTGTCTATCTGTAAGGATGTTGCTACTGGTGCACCAAACTGTCTATTTTTAAGGATGTTGCTACTGGTGCACCAACCTTTCTATTTCTAAGGATGTTGCTACTGGTGCACCAACCTGTCTATTTCTAAGGATGGTGCTACTGGTGCACCAACCTATTTGTAAGGAAGTTGCTACTGGTGTACCAACCTATTTGTAAGGATGTTGCTACTGGTGCACCAACCTATCTATTTGTAAGGATGTTGCTACTAGTGCACCAACCTGTCTATTTGTAAGGATGTTGCTACTGGTGCACTAACCTATTTGTAAGGAAATTGCTACTGGTGCACCAACTTATTTGTAAGGATCTTGCTACTGTTGCACCAACTTGTCTCTTTGTAAGGATATTGCTACTGGTGCACCAACCTATTTGTAAGGATGGTGCTGCTATTGCACCAGCCTATTTGTAGGGATGTTGCTACTGGTGCACCAACCTGTCTCTTTGTAAGGATGTTGCTACTGGTGCACCAACCTGTCTATTTGTAAGGATGTTGCTACTGGTGCACCAATCTGTTGTTGCTGCTGGTGCAGCAACCTGTCTGTTTGTAAGGATTTTGCTACCAGTGCACCAACCTGTCTATTTGTAAGGATTTTGCTACCAGTGCACCACGCTGTCTATTTGTAAGGATGTTGCTACTGGTGCACCAACCTATTTGTAAGGAAGTGTCTACTGGTGCACCAACCTATTTTTAAGGATCTTGCTACTGGTGCACCAACCTGTATGCTTGTACGGATGTTGCTACCGGTGCACCAGCCTGGCTATTTGTACGAATGTTGCTACTGGTGCACCAGCCCATCTATTTGTAAGGATGTTGCTACTGGTGCACCAACCTGTCTCTTTGTAAGGATGTTGCTACTGGTGCACCAACCTATTTGTAATGAAGTTGCTACTGTTGCACCAAACTATTTGTAAGGATGTTTCTACTGGTGCACCAACCTATTTGTAAGGATGTTGCTACTGGTGCACCAACCTGTCTATTTGTAAGGATGTTGCTACTGGTACACCAACCTATTTGTAAGGATGTTGCTACTGGTGCACCAACTTATATGTAAGGATGTTGCTACCAGTACACCAACCTGTCTATTTTTAGGGATGATGCTACTGGTGCACCAACCTGTCTATTTGTAAGGATGTTGCTATTGGTGTACCCACATGTTGTTGCTACTGGTGGACCAACCTGTCTATTTGTAAGGATGTTGCTACCAGGGCACCAACCTATTTGTAAGGATGCTGCTACTGGTGCACCAACCTATTTGTAAGGAATTTGCTACTGGTGTACCAACCCGTCTATTTGTAAGGATGTTGCTACTGGTGTACCAACCTGTCTATTTGTAAGGATCTTGCTACTGGTGTACAAACCTGTCTCTTTGTAAGGTTGTTGATACTGGTACACCAACCTGTCTATTTGTAAGGATGTTGCTACTGGTGCACCAACCTGTCTATTTGTAAGGAACTTGCTACTGGGTACCAACCTGTCTATCTGTAGGGATGTTGCTGCTGATGCACCAACCGGTCTATCTGTAAGGATGTTGTTACTGGTGCACCAACTTGCCTATTTGTAAGGATGTTGCTACTGGTGGACCGACCTGCCTATTTGTAAGGATGTTATTACTTGTGCACCGACCTATCTATTTGTAAGGATGCTACTACTGGTGCACCGACCTGTCTATTTGTAAGGATGTTGCTACCGCTGCACCAAACTCTCTATCTGTAAGGATATTACTACCTGTGCACCAATCTGTGTATTGTAAGGATGTTGCTACTGGTGCACCAACCTGTCTATTTGTAAGGATGTTGCTACCGGTTCACCAACCTATTTGTAAGGGAGTTGCTACTGGTGCACCAACCTATTTGTAAGGATCTTGCTACTGGTGCACCAACCTGTCTCTTTGTAAGGATGTTGCTACCAGTGCAACAAACTTTCTATTTGTAAGATGTTACTACCTGTGCACCGACCTGTGTATTTGTAAGGATGTTGCTGCTAGTGCACCAGCCTATCTATTTGTAAGGATGTTGTTACTGGTGCACCAACCTGTCTATTTGTAAGGCTGTTGCTACCAGTGCACCAGCCTGTCTGTTTCTAAGGATGTTCGTACTGGTGCACCAATCTTTTGTTGCTACTGGTGCACCAACCTGTCTATTTGTAAGGATGTTGCTACCAGTGCACCAACCTGTCTATTTGTAAGGATGTTGCTACCGGTGCACCATCCTATTTGTAAGGGAGTTGCTACTGGTGCACCAACCTATTTGTAAGGATCTTGCTACTGGTGCGCCAACCTGTCTCTTTGTAAGGATGTTGCTACCGGTGCACCAGCCTGTCTATTTGTAAGGATATTGCTACTGGTGCACCAACATGTCTATTTGTAAGGATGTTGCTGCTAGTGCACCAGCCTATTTGTAAGGATGTTGTTACTGGTGCACCAACCTGTCTATTTGTGAGGATGTTGCTACCAGTGCACCAACCTGTCTATTTGTAAGGATGTTGCTACTTGTGCACCAACCTGTATATTTGTAAGGATGTTCTTACTGGTGCACCAATCTGTTGTTGCTACTGGTGCACCAACCTGTCTATTTGTAAGGATGTTGCTACCAGTTCACCAACCTGTCTATTTGTAAGGATGTTTCTACTGGTGCACCAACCTATTTGTAAGGATCTTGCTACCGGTGCACCAACCTGTCTATTTGTAAGGATGTTGCCACGGGTGCATCAACCCATCTATTTGTAAGGATGTTGCTACTGGTGCACTAACCTGTCTATTTGTAAGGATGTTGCTACTGGTACACCAATCTATTGCTGCTACTGGTGCACCAACCTATTTTGTAAGGATGTTGCTACCAGTTCACCAACCTGTCTATTTGTAAGGATGTTGGTACTGGTGCACCAACCTATTTGTAAGGATCTTGCTACCGGTGCACCAACCTGGCTATTTGTACGGATGTTGCTACTGATGCACCAACCTGTCTATTTGTAAGGATGTTGCCACGGGTGCATCAACCTGTCTATTTGTAAGGATGTTGCTACTGGTGCACTAACCTGTCTATTTGTAAGGATGTTGCTACTGGTGCACCAATCTATTGTTGCTACTGGTGCACCAACCTATTTGTAAGGATGCTGCTACTGGTGTACCCACATGTTGTTGCTACTGGTGGACCAACCTTTCTATTTGTAAGAATGTTGCTACCGGGGCACCAACCTATTTGTAAGGATGCTGCTACTGGTGCACCAACCTATTTGTAAGGAATTTGCTACTGGTGTACCAACCTGTCTATTTGTAAGGATATTGCTACTGGTGCACCGACCTATTGGTAAGTATGTTGCTACCGGTGCATCCGCCTGTCTATTTTTATGGATGTTACTACTGGTGCACCAACCCGTCTATTTGTAAGGATGCTGCTACTGGTGCACCAACCTGTTTATTTGTAAGGATGTTGCTACTGGTGCACCAAATTGTCTATTTGTAAGGATGTTGTTACTGGTGCACTGACTTATTGGCAAGTATGTTGCTACTGGTGCACCATCCTGTCTATCTGTAAGGATGTTGCTGCTGGTGCACCAACCTGTCTATCTGTAAGGATGTTGTTACTGGTGCACCAACTTGCTTATTTGTAAGGATGTTGCTACTGGTGGACCGACCTGCCTATTTGTAAGGATGCTATTACTTGTGCATCGACCTGTCTATTTGTAAGGATGTTACTACCTGTGCACCGACCTGTGTTTTTGTAAGGATGTTGCTACTGGTGCACTAACCTGTCTATTTGTAAGGATGTTGCTACAGGTTCACCTACCTATTTGTATGGATCTTGCTACTGGTGCACCAACCTGTCTCTTTGTAAGGATGTTGCTACTGGTGCACCAACCTATTTGTAGGGATGTTGCTACTGGTGCACCAACCTGTCTATTGGTAAAACAAAAGTATAAAAAGTGGCTTCCATGAAAACGACAGGATAAAATTCTTTGTTTTAATAAAACATAGTTCGTAAAAGCATTGAAATAAGTCACAGGCCAAAACCAGAAAAAATTGATAAGCGCTTTCAGTGTATGACCTTCATCAGAGCCTTAGTTTTCCATTCTCTGAGTTACTTATATTTAAATTGTGAGCAACCAAAAACTTCAATTAGATAATTAACATGCCCCTTTGCCTTGTATACCAATAAGGAACCATGCAGACCAATAGCAATATCCATATCGAACACACCTTTTTTTAAACCAATCAAAATGCCACAAGTATTTCATATTAAGACTGCGCTCTTTTAATATCAGTTTCAGTGGTACAATATGGTTCAGTCCTGGTGGAAAATTAGCTCTTAAATTTATAATCTACCTCATTTCTTCTTTTTCAGTTCTATTGAAAAGATCTCCTTTACGGACTCTATCACTTACTTGGGAAATCACCATAAAAGTAAATTTATGCCCATTATACTCCTGTATGTGTCCGTACAAAGCATTAGTGTATATTTTGTTTTTTATATCCAGCTGGTGTTGCAGAATGCGCTCTTTAAACTTCCTATTCATCTAGCCTACATAGTAGGCTTGGCAGGAATCACACAGAGCCACATAAATCATGTTTTTGGTACTACAATTAGCGAAGCCATAATATCAATAAATTTGTGTGTGTTGGGATGTTCAAAAATATTTGTGGTGTTGATGAAGTTGCATGCTTTGCAAAAGACATATTTTTGTGTACCTGTCACCTTATTCTTTCTTGTTGTATTTGTATTCAATTGCCCACCATGGCTGCACAGCAGACTTTTTAAATTCTTCTTATTCTTGAACGTAAAGTGGGGATAATCCCCTACAATATTCTTAATCTTAGTATCTGCTGTGAGGACAGGCCAATATTTCCTAATGATGTTGCAAATATCAGTACAATCAGTACTGAATGTAAGCATACAGCTTAGGGTATTTCAGCCACAAAGGTAAGGAGTTCATCAGAACTAACATGAACAACATAGTCCCATGGTTATATATTCTGTACAATCAAACATCTGCGCAAATTTAAAGAGCACTAGTCTTAAAAGGTCTTGTCTTTCGGCTTTTCCCGGTTAGGGGTCGCCACAGCAGAACTCCGGTCTGCTAATGATTGGCAGTGGATTTTTACAGTGCTGAGTTGCCAGCCCGACGCCCAACCTTCAAAGAAGGCACGCCCATTCACGCACGCACCTACCTGCATGTCTTTAACGTCACTCGACCACGGGGAGGACATGCAGACTCCACACAGAAGGTGCTCCAGCTGAGAATCGAACTGGAGAACCTCTTGCTGTGAGGCAACGATGCTAACCACTGCACCACCATGGCCTATCCTAAAATTAAAGTCACCTTAATACACAAGCAAAAAAGTAAAATATGATTAAAAATATATAAAATATTAAAACAGCTAAGTGTAAAGCAGAAAATTAATGTGAGATAAATTTGTAAAATGAATACAAACTGAAATTTCCCAGTTGTTAGTAAACATTAAAGTTTAGCAGCTCACAGTTTAAGCATGCTGCTAATAGAAATAGCTCCATTAAGACCTGGTGCCTCCCTAGCATTACAGCACATTTAGCATATGAACTCCTGATATTCTATTTTAAACTCGTTAAACTTGTTCTAAAATTACAACCAAAACCCTGTTTATATTACAGACAGTGCAGAGTATACTTATAAAATGCATCTTTATCATTTATTTTTAAAATATCATAATGTTCACAGATCCTTTTACAAAGGGATAGTTCAGTTTTGCCCACATAGAAATAATGGCAAAAGTCACAAAAATACACCACCCCTTTTGAATCAAACCTGTAGATTTGAATAAATGTAAACAGGTAGTCTGTAGCATTCAATTTCACTTCGGTTTCCTTCATAAAGATTAACATGCTGAATGCGAGTCCCACATTTCTAATCATCCTTACCCTTTCTATTAGGCATAGCTTTTACATTCATATGCCTTGTATAGGTAAACTCAGAGCCCCCGCTTAAAATTTCATACATTTCTTTAAAACAGTGGAAAATTTTCCAACTGTGTCATACGATTCTTAATACCACTAGAATCAATTCCATATTTTAATAACATTGTTCTTTGAAAAAAGTACTATTGCCTACTGCTGAGCTAGTGTAAATATTAAGACCTTCACCAACCAGGACCTTAAATTTTGTTGTTCTACTTTCTAAAATTTCATGTGTTATACCTAAAAGCATTTCCTGGGGCTATCCCCTTTGTGTAAACATATCCATTAAAACATCTTTCTCTTAAATCAACATCTCATCTCATCTTCAGAAATAATTTTGGCTAACATTTCCATCTGACTTTTCACTAAACTTTGCTTGTTTGAATGGGTGATGACCTTGAAAGGGAAGATATGAATTAGAAAACGTGGGTTTGCTATAAATACCAGATGAAAAAATACCTTTGCCAAAATCCTTGTTAATAGTATCATCCAGATAATTCATTCCTTCTTGAGAATAGTGGTGCGTAAGTCTCAAGAAGGAACGTGTACTCTCAATGTAACTAAAAAAAAAAATCTTCCAACTTGTCAAAACTATCATTTTGTAGAATAAGATCATCTAGGAATCATAAATAAGTAGTGAGGTGGCCAACAAAGGTGGATTTAAATATGTACTGCTGTTCCTATACCAGATAAGGAGATAAGCATAGAGGGGATGCACATTGGCCCACAGCTACCCCACTGACTTGATGGAAAAATTCACCCTCAATACATAAAGCTGGTGGCTAAAATAATACTCATAAAAGACAAAAAGTTCAGTGTCAAGGCCACAGTCAAGAAGGGCTCCTAAAAACCAACTAAGAACCTTGTAGGGGAGAATGACAGAAAAGAGGTTAACCACACTTGCTGTTAACAAAAATGACATCAGCATCAAACAGTCCATTTTTGATGTTTCTTCTAATCATGTAGAGATAGGTTGTACAAAAACCTTTAATTCTTATATCAATATATACTGACCAGCAATTCAAGTAGCACTTATGATAAAGATAAATCTCCACATAAACCAAAATAATAACGTAAAACGAAGACCAATCACCACAGCATTCGACTAAGAATTTATTAGGTAAGTGCTTTTGTGTTATAAAAAATTTCTTCAGACCATAAAAGCAGTTTAAAACAAAGCATTTAAATAGTCATTCAACTAAATAGCACACCTATTAGAAACTACCATCAATTATGATGTAAGCAATGCATCTTTAAAACTGCCTTTAAAGGAATACATTCATTTTAACCAACATCTCTAGAAACTTGCAATCTAATAATCCATTTACACTCTTCATATTCAGTTTTATTAATAATATCCCCACCTCTAATATTTACAGAAAAAAGTTGTAGCACCATAAAAGTAAAATAATGTCCAGAATTCTTATTAACATGCTTAGCTAAGGCACTAGTTGTAACATTCCTACATACATCACCAATATGCTCAAGGATTCTGTCTGTCTTTTAAAGGACGATTAGTTTTTCCTAAATAAAGCAGGAACAAGACTTACAGGTGACTAAATTCACAAGCTTTACAATGTCTACAACAGAAGGTCCCTATCCTATCAGAAGCCATACATTTAGGTACATCTAAGGGGTAACACAATCTTCTTTTTAATGTTAGCCCATTCTTAAAACAAAAATGTGGTCAATTTCACACAATTTTAACAATCCCAGATTCAGTCATTAATACGGGCCAGTTATATTTAATAATATCACAGGCTAAACTAAAATTGCTGCTGAAACTAAGCATGATGCCAACATGCCTATGTTTAGTATATTGCCTACCCAATAGTCGGTCATCCTGCTTAGAAAAATAGGGTCTACCAAGATTAGCCTTCAAGGCTTTAACTTCTCACAGAGTTTTGTCTATTTCATATCTACTGTAACCCCTAGCCAAAAAATTAAGTGTAGTGGATTTATACAATCTAAGACAAAATCCTCTGTGTGTAACCTTGACATTCTTACAAGTTGTCCTTTCAATATGTTACGATGAATATAACTAGGGGGCATACTAATACAATAGAGAATATTATTTATCCAGCATAATTTTCTATAAATGCTGGTGTTAAATAACCTTTATCATCTATGGTCAATGTAACATCCAGAAATTCTATTTCAGATGATGACCATTGAGATGTAAATTTTAAAAAGTTGGTGCTAGAATTCAAAGAACCTATAAAATGATACAGGTCTATAGCACTATCAGCCTATAGGATAAAAACATCATCCACAAATCTTTTATAATACAAGATATTAGTATTAAAACTGGATGATTTGAAGACATTTTTAGCTTGTCAGTGGGTTAGGACAATATTGGCATAGCTATTGGCACATGCTGTACCCACAGCTACACCCAGTCTCTGTAGATAGTATTCACCTTCAAACACAAAAATATTATGTGTGAGTACAATATCTAGCAACATACATATTAAATTAATTTGACCAGCAGAATATTCACTGTTGTCATGCAGAAACAATTGAATGGCCTCTGTGCCATACTTCGTAGGTATAACCATGAAGAGTGTATTAATATCCATAGTCAGAAACAAAACCTGATCACAAGCAGTTATATTATCTATACACTGATAGAAATTAACTAAAAATCCTTTGAATCCTTCAAAACGGCTGGAGCCTTCACCAATATCCTTTCTCCTTATCCAACATCATTTATTCTTATGTACCTATACAGCCTAACCTCTTACCACAATCAGTTTTATTTGCAGCCTTGTTTTCCCAGTTCTTCTCACTTCATTTTCTTTAACTCATTACTCCTCTATCACATCTTCCTCTCCCTTTTCTTACTCTAAATTTCTCTTATGACCTCTCCTCTCGATAGAACCAAAAACAAAATTCAGTACTTCTCTCCCTTTATTACTCTTTTCTTTCTCCCTCTCTACACTCTACTACTCTCAGGGGACATCCAGGTCCCACTATTAATCCATCCTCTACTTCCTCTTGTCATCAAACTACCGTGCAGTCACATAACCCACACTCCAAAACTCTAACCCTTTACAACATTAATATTCACAGTATCCTCAACAAAGCATCCAACTTTCATTCTTGGATAGACCAATACTCTCCAAACATTGTTACTCTGTCTGAAACGTGGCTAAAACCACATAAGAATGACAATGAATTCCTTCCTACTCATTACAACATTATACGTCATGACAGAACATATAAAAAAGGCAAAGGTATAGCCATTTTATACTCTGATCTCCTGACCCTAACCCTCTCTTCCATACCTCATCCCTCTTTTCACCCAGCTGAACTTATCATTGCTGACTACAAACTTAAACACAAAACCTTAGCAATTGTCTCCATCTATATTCCCCCTGGAAATAATATTCCCTTATTAGAAGAGATTCTTCATTGGATGTCTGACAACTTAACAAACGAGACCATAATACTTGGCGATGTCAATATTAATTGGTTTACCACCTGCTCTAACTCTCCTGCTTCTAGTCTAAACTTATATGGTTACACTCAACTTGTCTCTACTCCTACTTTTCATCATAAGCCTACTAACGCTAGCTCCATCATTGATTGGATTCTAGTGTCTAATACTCATCTCTATCACTATCCAGAATCCCTCCGCAACTCCCTTAGTAACCACAGCCCTATGTGTATCCAAAGATTTTCCACCCATTAGTCTTGACCTCGTAAGCTATCTAACTTTGACCCTCAAATCTTTAACAACTCTCTCCAAGCTATTGATTGGCCCTTTCTCTCTTTCCTACATTTGGATGATGCTGTATTTCAATTTAATTCTATTTCCCTTAGCATTCTTAATTCTCTTGCCCCTCCCAGATTTGTCAGAGCTAAATCTCAATGTTCTCCCTAGCTCTCTAACTCCTCATGGTCTCTTATCTGTAAAAGAGACAATGCATGGAAACTCTGGACCAAAAGATAAATCTCCTCCTAATTTCCATATTTATAGGGAGCTTTGTAATGTGACTAAGAAACACATTATTACTGATAAGAAGAGTTTCTATCTCACTCACCTAACATCCTCACCTAGAAACCTTAAAACATTCTGGAGCTCTGTTAACCATATTCTCCACCCTGGCAATCCTTCAACTCCCAATCCATGTCCTAATAACACTCCACTTGAAGCGGCATCTTTCTTTAATGCATGCTTCATTGATACTATTAGTAAGCTTTTTGCAGTCTTCCTACCCATGTAATCTTTCACTTTCTATCACCTCTCAACCACAGACTCCCTCTTCTCATTACAAATAATTCCTACTAAATATATTAAAACCTGCTTCTTAAACTTAAACCATGTTCCCCTTCTGCTGATAAGCTACCACCTCACTTCCTATAGATTGCAGCTAATTGCATAGGATATCCTGTGTCTATCCTTATTAATCACTCCATTACAGAATTGACTGTCCTCACTATTTGGAAAAAGTCCCACATAATATCTATCCACAAAGGAGGAACTTCTATTGAACTCTCTAATTACCAGTCTATAGCAATCCTCTCTCCTCTTTCTAAAATTCTTGAATGTTGTGCTCACAAACAAATCTTAACCTATCTTATTCAAAAAAATCTGATTACTCCACACACATGATTTTTGCCCTTTCCACAGTACAACCACTGCTTTTATCTTTTTTATCGGCTCTATCTGTATAGCTAGAGATAACAATAAACTTGTGTCCTGTCTATCTTTAGACCTTTTTAAAGCCTTTGACACTGTATCACACTCCATCCTCCTCTCTAAGCTAGCTCAACTCAACTTATCCACTTCTACTATCTCTTGGTTCAACAGCTACCTTACTGACAGGATGCAATCTGTGAAATGGCTATCTAGTCTCTCTCCCTTTCTACCTATTAATATGGGCTCACATATCCTAACTAACCTGCAGTCTTGTCTTCTTTCCATATTAGAATCTGTCTCTAATAAAGTATCCAGATTCACTGCCAACCTGCCGTTCACATCTCATCATTGTCTGGCTCTGAAATGACTTAACTAGTTAGAGTTTCCTAACCATTTTTATTTATTAACTTCTGGTTGGTTATTATCTAACCAGCTCTTATTTTCTCAACTTCAAGTTATTCATTCCATTCTAAATAAACCCCACAACTGCCCTAGTCTCTCAGCACTTCTCTCTCTTTACACCCCCTCGATCTCTCAGAAGTTCTAATCAACATCTACTTCAAATTTACAAACCTAATAAATCTATTGGACAGTATCTCTTCAGCTCTTTTCTGGCCTCCCACTGGAACAAACTTCCTTTACCCTTGAGAAATATATCCACTGCTCATGAATTTAACAAAACACTGAAACTACATCTTAATAGTACCTGGTCTTGTCTTTGTAATCATGCAACTTGAACTCCTGCCCCACTCTAACTCTGCTTCCTTCCTACTGCCTGTCTTTTCCTTCTCCGTTATCCTCTCTGCCTTCCTACCCCTTACTTATAGTTACATTATACTATTACTGCTGCTGATATATTATTATTGCTGATATTGTATTGTTAAATTTACAAATATTTGCATTTTATTGTATCTCATTGTATACTTACTGTTATTTATTTTTGTGGAGATCTTCTCCCCGGGCCTCCACTGAAAAGGGGTTTTGCCCAGTTGGACCATCCCGGTTAACAAATGTCAAATAAATAAATAATAAATAACAATAAAGATTTCAACTCTTCCTCAATATATATAGACAGGGGTTCAGTTAACCATCCACTCTCCAAGACAATCAGGCATATGGATGGGTCAACTGAATCCTTGTGTATTTTAGGTAGACCATGTAATATAAGCAAAACAGGTGTATCTACATTAAAATACATAAAGAGATCATACTTTATCAAACCAGACTTCAAAAAATTATAAGGGTTTGTATGACCATCCTTATTAACTTGTAATTTTGTTATTCTATTATACGTACTTTCATCAGATAACATCATAAACATTTTGTCCGCATAAAATATTTTGTCCATTACAATAGTAGTGTCACCTTTATCAGCAGGATGCAGCTGTAGATTCTTTTTGCATCTCAAATCATCTAAAGTTGTGTGCTCCTTTCTATTAAGATTAAAACAATTTTATTACTATTAGAGCAAATCATAGACTTCCATCTCACAAACTTTAATAAATGCCTCTAAAAGAGGATGTACAGGTGGATGAACAAACTAGGTTTTTTTAAAAATATTAAGAACATTATCAACATCATTGGGAAACAAACACTTTAGTGTCACGTTATGTGCAAATAATTTAAGTGCGTCAACAAAATCGGAGGCACCTGCTGGTATAAAGAGAGTCTGTTGTTCAGTAAACTTACATGCGGCTCACTCAATTCAAAAGAAGAAATATTCAAAGCCTACCAATGTGTGGGACTTACATCACCCTGATGCAACAATTGGGTGGAAAGGCAAGTTCTTTCTTTATGAACTTTGGAGGGTGTGAATACTGATGGGATAAGATGGCTTTCATCATTCAAAAAATTGTACAATTCAGGCATGATAGTGTGTTGAGTAACCATGCCCAAAAGATTAACATCAACCTTATGAACTTTATTTTCTTTCTAGATACCATAAAGTATTTTTTCCAGTTGTTTAATTAGATGACATATTTTCAGAATAATCAATGCTGTTCATAAGAACTAACCACCCCTCCATTATGACGTTTCTTAATTCGGATCTCCCTGTGTTATTCATGTTTTTTTTCTTCATTACAATAATTCTATTGGTGATATTTACTCTTGCAGAAGCATCTTCTTTTATCATGCTCACACATTTTTTTTCAAATAAACCTATGGCAATGTATATTGGGGACTGAAAACACTTTACCTGCTAAAATTCAACTCATGGTTAGTAACATTGTTGCTCTTAAAATATAGGTAACCCAGGTTTCTTAGTGAGCATTTTTACCTCAATAATTATATCTCCCACCTCTTCATACCTGCTGCTGGAACACATGTAAAACTGTTTTGAAACAGGTTACAATACATCCTATTCACTTCCAAGGAACCATGGTCAGATATATTGTTACTACTCAGAGAAGCAACTTCTGAATCAAATTCTATTAGTCTTCCCAGAGTTAGAAATAACTTCTTAATTATCGCCATGTTCACTCCTCTCGCTCCCTTCCTCTTCCACAGCCTTGTGGGACAATCCCTTTCCACTGATTATATATATATATATATATATATATATATATATATATATATATATATATATATATAGCATTTTCTACCAGAAGTAATACATTCACAGTACTGTCAAATGCCTGTCACCCTTCAACAAACCCTGATTGGTCTTTGTGTATCAAATATGGGATCCAGGGAGCTATTCTGTCAGTTAATTAGCCATAAATAATTTATAGTCTGCATTAAAGGCTGAAACTGACTAGATGATGAGGTCCCAAGGGAGTCTTTACCCAGCTTGAGAATCACTGAAGTTAAAACCATATTCCAGCTGTCTGAATTACTCTTTAACTGATTGCATTATTTATCAGGAATGAAAGCATCATCCATTATCCTTATAAAACTTATTCCACACTACATCATATTCAAGAGCCTTTCCATCTTTTATGTTCAGATAGTCTTTTCTGAGTCCACCTTTGTAACTGGAGTAACTAAACTCACCCCCTGCTCATTTGTTAGGTACTTTTGGATAACGTCTTCATATGGACACTCATATGCTTTAGGCCCTCTCTTTCACAACATCTCCTCCTGATATGGCTCTCTGTAAAAGTCACAAAAGCAGGAGAGTCGTATATTTAGCACTGTGTAAAATCTGTCCTGCTTTTTAAGTGGGGGTGACAGGAAGAGATTTTAAAACTTGAGTTTATGAGCACCTACTTGATGCAAAGAACAACACAGCTATGAATGCCATATATAGGCATATTAACACACACCCAGATCATTGTTTTACATTTTTAGTTGCTGAAAAGGCTTTAAAAGATGACAGTGGTTTTGTTACTGATGCTCAAAAGAGAGTTAGAATGGCGACATGAATTAAATGCAACAATACCTGGGCTTAATGAGGCTGTTTCAATTAGTTCAGTTCTTAAGCTAAAGTTTTTAAGTGGTTAACTGATCTCATTTAGTTTGCTGCCATTCATTGGTGATTTTTCATCACATGACTGTTTTATCTTGGCTATTTAAATAATTAATTGTTTGTGTTAAAGTCAGTTCTGATGAAGTCTTTGTAACAAGTAGGATGAAAGCTTTTGGTTTGAATAAAGTATTTCTTCTACCAGTCACTACAAGTCTGCAGATTGTTGTACTGCAGCAGGATTGTTTTTTCTTGCCTTTTATAAGACCCTGAACATAGGGTCCCTTATCTCTGTAACAAGACGTGTTGTCAACTATAATTAAAATCTTGCTGCCAGAGCCTTCAGAGCCCCTGGAGTTTAAGCAAAATACTCATATTTATGTCATATTAACTGCTCTTTGCTCTAAGAGATTATACAGCTAGAGAGATGCTTCCAGAAATGCTGTCTCCCACCCTTCATCCCCATTCATTGGGTTACTCCATAAACTCTTATGTTTCCCCCTCTAAACATAATTTCTTTATCCCTTTCTACACTGTTCAGTTGATGGTACTTCTTGATCTGTCATTGAAATCCTCTTTAAAATGATGCCGTCATTTCCCCTCACACCAACCTTTTCCCCCTTCCTTGTCTTTAATCTGCATATGCTATTGGGTTAGCTATTGTACAAACAGCTCATCATGTTTCCTTATTCAGATCATCTTACTGACCATTTCTAAAAAGGACTGAAAAATTACTTTGATCAGTGGGGCATGATCTGATAATGTAATTACACCACCCTTTATAAATTACTTTTACCAAATGTCCATGCTGTGGAAAAAATGACTGCTTAGCTAGGCTTGGCAGTGACCTGTATCATGTGTCCTTAGAGCCTTTTTAAGCCCAACCATTCATGCCCACTGGCCGTAACGAATTAGGTATATGCTTGTGCCTTAGGTCATCTACAATCTGCCACTGGCCATAACGACCACAGGTGATAAGCCAAGGGTGAATTTGCAATTTCCCATCCATTGGCCAAAAATGTAATTGAATAGGCTTAGAGAAGAGCTCTGTTTCACATGAATGGGGAGTCTGTTCCAGAGAAGGGGTGATCGCTGAGTCACATACCTGTCCATCCAATATGTTTTGTTTATATCACAGATGAAGTTTAGATCCTTAGTTAGGGAAATTCTAGTGCTGTATATTTTGTAAATCTGTAGCAGATCTGTCAGAGCTAGATCAGAAAATGTCTTTTAGATTAGGCATAGGTCGCCCCTCAGTAGTCTGTAGGAGACTGACTACATGGCAGGGCCTTGAGGTGGTCTGCATAAGACATATTATTTATACTCTGTAATCTTTTAGTGCTCCAGCTATTGCAAATGCCTGGTCAGGTACATGCCGAAGGGTGCACTGTACTTGATAATTGATTTAATAAGGGCTGAATATACTGGTACTATGATCTCCTTAGATCTGGAAGCCATGTCCTTACTTATAAGTTGCACCACATAGAAGGATTTTCTCACTACTATGAACACATGGTGATAAAAGTTCAGATGACTGTTAACCTGAGTTCCCAAGTCTCCTACCACTCACTCTACTGTTAGGAGAGTGTCATCAATGTTGCAATTTGCAGGGCTGATCATCTTCCCAAAGGGTATGATTATGCATTTTTTAACATTCAGTTTTAGGACATGGTTCTAACACCAGTTATTTGTCTGCTCAGACCCTCCTGGAGGATATATACATCTCTGAGAGATTCAGTGATTGCACCTAGCTTGTAGTTGTCAGCAAATTTGGTCATCCAAAGACTGTGTAAATCTGACTTGACTTCAAAGAAGTATATTAAAAACAGAAGAGGTCCCAGTACTAGGCCCAGTGGGACACCACTAGTGACAAGGTTTTCAGAGGAGGTAGATTCCCCTACTTTAATTTTATGTATCCTATCTTTGAGCCATTTGGCTATCCATTGGGTGACATAGGGATTTATGACTAAATTTGTTAGTTTGTCTATAATACTAGAGTGAGGTATTGTGTCAAATGCTTTTGCCAGGTCAGTATGTACCATGCTGCCCTCATCCATGGCTTTAGTGACCTTATCAAAGAAATCCACCAAGTTTAGCAGATACAAACTGCCCTTGATGAAACCAAAATGTGATGGATCCAGTGTTTGAAGATTTCCTATAACTTTGTTTATCAGGTCCACAATAATTATTTCCATGGCCTTGCATACAAGACTAGTCAAACTTATGGATCTGTAGCTCCCTGGGCCTGCTGATGGTCCACATTTGTGTAGAGGAATGACAGTTTCAGTCTTCCATTCCCTGAAGATGATGCCTGTCAGGAAGCTGTGACTGAAGAGAAATTCCAGTGGACCTGACAGGTCATGTTTCAAGCTATTTAAGAGGCATCCCGGGATATTACTGGGACCCACTGATGAAGTTTTTTTTAGCTGTGATGAGTGCAGTGAGGACCTATGCTTTAGTGATAGTTTATAGAGAAATGATAAGAGTGTATTTCATGGGGAAAACGGGTGATGGAGTGACATTTGTAGCTAAATGTATCAGCAAGTAAATTAGGTCTATCCCTCATTTCAGTCTAGGAAGTTCCATTAACTATTAGTTCAGCTCATTGTTGGGTGTTCCCTTTAAGGTTGCGTACGTAACAGAAACATTACTTATGGTTATCATTAGTCTGGGAGGCTGTTTTTGCCTTGATATTGTCTTAGCTGGATTTGATTAGTCCTCTGAGTAGCTTGTTGAGACTGATGAGGGAATGTTTTTGTTTTTTGGGCATAACCTTTCCTATTTTTTGGACAGGAGTTTCTTTATTTTGTTGTTCAATCTACTTATACTGGGGGATCCACCAAAAGGGCTTGTTTTTGGAGGTTGCTCTAAGTTTATTTCAGTGTGGTACTACTGGTTCTATGCAGGTATTCACATGCTCGAACACGGTTTATGTTAACACTTTTGAACAGGCTGTGGTCTCTGAGTTTGGAGGGGCTTGGAATTTACCTATGTCTATGCCTTGGAAAAAGTTCTTAAAGGTTCTGAGGATTGCTGGGAGTTCAGCCTTTATACTTATTTCAAGGGTTACTGCTTTATGATTTGATCTGACCAGTCAGGACATTACATAAGGGGAGTATGCAACACTGCCTCATATTTGTGAATACCAGATCTAGGACATTTGCTGTCCTAATAGGTGTGCAGACTAGTTCTTCCAGGGTGTTTGCATTGCCAAAATCTAAGAATCTTTGCACCTGCAGGTTACTGGTTGTGCACATTTCTCAGTTTATGGTGGAATAATTGAAATCACCCATGAATATGGTGTTGGGCTAAACTGTAAGGTACTCCAGTACATTCAAGTATGTGATACAGTTATCCTGGGTAACAGATGGGGACCTATAGCTAGCAAGGACATAGTATTGGAATTTGCTTAAGGCTAGATGGACATGGAGCAGCTCAAACATGTCATTTTATATGACCGATCTTGAGGTGTGTTTACTTTTTAAATAGTTTGATAAACCTCCACCTCTTGTCCCTTCTTGTGCAGTAGCTGGTCTAAATGTGTGGAAGGCATTATAGACTAATACAGCTGGGGTGCCTTCTGCAGCTTTAAACCATGTCTCATTAATTGAAGAGATGTCAACACTATCCAGGGTGAGGAGTGCTTCCAGGGAGTGGAGCTTCTTAATAAGACTCCCAGCATTGAGCTGTAACACGTTTAGTTTATCATGCATAAAGTTTACTATGTTAGAAGGTTTATTGGACTGGCATTGCCTAAAAAAGCCACTATAGTGGTGGATAATGTCTTAGCCAATATTCAACTTTCACCCAGGTAAGTCATTAATACTTAACTGTCACTTGAACGTCTACAAAAAGTTTGCAATAGCCTACATTTACATCCCAGCAAGTAAAAACATCCCCATCCTGTAAACATATGCTGGCTCAGGCATTCCTGCTCTTTTCCCTACTCTAGGCTGCCCCTATCCTCACTAACTTACAATCCACATTACTCACCAAGCTCAAACAAACTTATAATAAAATTGCTAGGTTTGCCACAAACCAACCTTTCAACTCACACTACTTTCTTGCAGTAAAGAAATTGCAATGGTTAGAATTCCCCCAAAAACTTCTACTATCACAACTACATATCACGCTTTCCATATTCAACAAACGTACTTTCTGCCCCTCCTTCTCTTTGTTTATTTTATTTATTTATTGACATTTGTTAACTGGGTTTGTCCAACTGGGCTTGTGACCCATTTTCAGTGGAGACCTGAGGAGAAAAGCTCCAGTAGTACATTTTAAACAAGTACAATTTTAAACAATATTGATGTAATAGCAGTTATAGCAAAAAGATTCACATATGTTGGGTTACATGCATAAAGTTAAAGTTGCATTAAAGAGAAGCTAAGTAACAATTTTACACTGATATAGTTCAATAGGTCAACAATAAAATATTTTTGCTTGTATAAAATTATGCAAATGCATAGTAGACACATTGGAGAGAGAGGTGTAATGAGGTACTAAGTATGGTCATTTTGAGGGTACATAAAGGGAAGGAAGACTAGGTAGGGTCATGGCAAGGGCAGGTTCTGGAATTGAGAAAATAAGCTTGTAGTTCATTTTTAAAGTGTGAGGTGTGGGAGATTGAACATATGTCAAGGGGAAGTTTGTTCCAAGCATGGGCAAGGGAGTGTTTGTAGAGAAGTTTGCCTACTGACCTTTTTGGGTGATAGATATCAAGTAATTGTTGGTTAGAAGTACAGAGGGTCTGGGATGGGATGTAGATGGAGACTATGGAAGATAGAGATGGACAAAAGGAGGGTTTATAAAGAATAGAGTATAGCATATGAAATTGATAAGATAGCAGAAATTGGTGAAGTTAAAGCCATTGAAGAGACTTTAAAGAAATTCAGTGGTGTGAGTTGTATGGGGAGTTAGTAATGAATCTGGCTATTTTATGGTAAGTCTGTTGGAGTTTGTTTAGAGTGGAGGCCTGGATATTGGTAAGAACTGGGGCAGCATATAAGAGAGAGGGGAAGAGGAGTGCCTGGCCCCGGGTAAGTCTAGATTCAGGGGTTAAGAATTTTTTGTTCCGATATAGCAGACCTAGTTTCTGTTTTTTTTTTTTTTTTTTTTTGTACATTGGAGTATGTGTAGGTTGAACTTTAGTTCGTCATCGATAATGACCCCTAGAAGTGTTGTGTGGGTGTCAAGTTGGATAGTTGTATTGTTAGAAGATGTAATAATAAAGGAGGTTTTGTGATGAGAAAGAGAACGGAGAAGGAAAAGTAGGAGTTTGGTCTTTTTGGGATTTAGGATCAATAGCTTGTGAGAGAGACATTGTTCAGTGGGTAGTAGGGCCTGTTGGGTCAGGGACTGTAGTTCAGGAATGTTATTTGAGATGGATATAAGTGTGGAGTCATCGGCATACTGAATAAGGGAGGATTCTTTGCATGAGGTGTAAAGATCATTGGTGAAGATGTTAAACAAAAGGGATCCCAAGGTGGAGCCTTGGGGAACACCAGTGGAGATGGGAATGAAAGGTGAGGAGGATGAGAGCCATTTGACAGATTGTTCCCTGCCAGATAGGTAACTATTAAACCAGGCAAGTGCGAAGGGGGATAGGTGGAGATCTGCGAGTTTGGATAGTAGTAGAGGATGAGAGACAGTATTGAAGGCTTTGGAGAGATCTAGGAATAGACAGGAAATTAGTTTATTGTTGTCTGGGGCCCCTGCAATGATATGAGTGAAGGAGAGGAGGGCAGTGGTGGTGCTGTGGTGAGGACGAAATCCATGTTGGGTAGGGGTAAGTAAGTGGTGTGTGAGGAGGTGATTGAGAAGATGTGAGTGAATACATTTTTGTAATATCTTGGACAGAGGGGACAGAATGGCAATGGGTTGGTAGTTTGAGAAGTCAGTGGAGTTTCCACCTTTATGAAGAGGGAAAGTGAAGAAAGATTTCCAAAGGGTGGGGACAGTTGATTCCAGACTAGATCGATTAATTAGTATAGATATAGGATAGGCAATTGAAAAACAAAGTTGTGTTAGTGGGACTTGGAGGGGTGGGTGTCAAAGTAGAGTTTGGCTTAGAGGTTACTAGATTTTGGATGTAAGAGATAAAGTGTTTATTCAGGATGGTGGTTGTTTCCTGAGAGGAAGAGTTAGGGTATGGGTAGGGATTAAAGGGCTTTCCAGGATTGAGGATGTTGTTGTGAGTTGACCAAAATTTTTGAGGATTGGATTTGTTATTAAGCTGAGCAGAGCTATAGTATAACTTTTTGTCATTAGTTGTATGTTTTTTTGCAAGGTTCCTCAGTTGCCTGTATTTTTGAAGAAAAGGTGGTTGTTTAGTTTTAGTCCAGGTTTTCTAAGCACAATCTCTTTGTTTCATAAGGGACCTAGTCTCTTTGGAGAGCCAGGGAGCATGATTTGATTCTACTCTAATCTTCCTAGAGGGAGCTAACAAGTTTAGAGTATTCGTGAAGATGCTATTGAAAGTGCTTACATCATCGTTTAGGGGGAGGTGTTTTAGGATGGACCAATCTATGTTGTGGAGAATTGAGTTAAATTGGGATGAATTGAAAGTCAATAGTTTTCGATGGTCTTTGATAAGGTGGGGTTTGGAATATGGAAGTAGTGTCTTAAGACGGTGGTAGGGAGATGATCACTAAGGGAGTCAGGCAAGGTGGTGGGATTGTGGTATTGGTGGGGGGAATTGGTAAGGATCCAGTCTATGATGGAGCTGGAAGTGGAATTTTTATGGAAGCGAGTGGGAGATGTTATAAGTTGGTGGAAGCCATGTAGGTGGATACTACTACTTTCTGCCCTTCCTTCTCTACCCGATTATCCTCCTACTTTCTGCCCCTCCTTCTCTTCCCTAGTATTCTACTACTTTCTGCCCCTCCTTCTCTTCCCTATTATCCAACTACTTTCTGCCCCACCTTCTCTTCCCTAGTATCCTACTTTCTGCCCCTCCTTCTCTTCCTTATTATCCTACTACTTTCTGCCCCTCCTTCTCTTCCCTAGTATTCTACTACTTTCTGCCCCTCCTTCTCTTCCCTAGTATCCTACTACTTTCTGCCCCTCCTTCTCTTCCCTATTATCCTACTACTTTCTCCCCTCCTTCTCTTCCCTAGTATCCTACTTTCTGCCCCTTCTTCTCTTCCCTAGTAGCCTACTACTTTCTGCCCCTCCTTCTCTTCCCTATTATCCTACTACTTTCTGCCCCACCTTCTCTTCCCTACTATCCTACTTTCTGCCCCCTCCTTCTCTTTCTTATTATCCTGCTACTTTCTGCCCCTCCTTCTTTTCCCTAATATCCTACTACTTTCTGCCCCTCCTTCTCTTCCCTAGTATCCTGCTACTTTCTGCCCCACCTTCTCTTCCCTAGTATCCTACTTTCTGCCCCTCCTTCTCTTCCCTATTATCCTACTACGTTCTGCCCCTCCTTCTCTTCCCTATTATCCTACTACTTTCTCCCCTCCTTCTCTTCCCTAGTATCCTACTTTCTGCTCCTCCTTCTCTTCCCTAGTATCCTGTTATTTCTGCCCCTCCTTCTCTTCCCTAGTATACTGCTACTTTCTGCCACTCCTTCTCTTCCCTATTATCCTACTACTTTCTCCCCTCCTTCTCTTCCCTAGTATCCTACTTTCTGCCCCTCCTTCTCTTCTCTAGTATCCTACTTTCTGCCCCTCCATCTCTTCCCTATTATCCTATTACTTTCTGCCCCTCCTTCTCTTCCCTAGTATCGTACTTTCTGCCCCTCCTTCTCTTCCCTATTATCCTACTACTTTCTGCTCCTCCTTCTCTTCCCTAGTATCATACTACTTTCTGCCCCTCCTTCTCTTCCCTAGTATCCTACTACTTTCTGCCCCTCCTTCTCTTCTGTATTATTCTACTACTTTCTGCCCCACCTTCTCTTCCCTAGTATCCAACTACTTTCTGCCCCACCTTCTCTTCCCCAGTATCCTGCTACTTTCTGCCCCACCTTCTCTTCCCTAGTATCCTACTTTCTGCCCTCTTCTCTTCCCTAGTATTCTACTACTTTCTGCCCCTCCTTCTCTTCCCTAGTATTCTTTCTGCCCCTCCTTCTCTTCTCTAGTATCCTACTTTCTGCCCCTCCATCTTTTCACTAGTATTCTACTACTTTCTGCCCCTTCTCTTCCCTATTATCCTACTTTCTGCCCCTCCTTCTCTTCCCTATTATCCTACTACTTTCTGCCCCTCCTTCTCTTCCCTAGTATCCTACTTTCTGCCCCTCCTTCTCTTCCCTAGTATCCTACTTTCTGCTCCACCTTCTCTTCCCTATTATCCTACTACTTTCTGCCCCTCCTTCTCTTCCCTAGTATCCTACTACTTTCTGCCCCTCCTTCTCTTCCCTATTATCCTACTACTTTCTGCCCTTCCTTCTTTTCCCTATTATCCTATTACTTTCTGCCCCTCCTTCTCTTCCCTTGTATCCTACTACTTTC
This sequence comes from Protopterus annectens, assembly GCF_019279795.1. Classification (NCBI taxonomy): domain Eukaryota; kingdom Metazoa; phylum Chordata; order Ceratodontiformes; family Protopteridae; genus Protopterus; species Protopterus annectens. Next base: position 7,427,563 of record NC_056747.1, on the reverse strand, counting down.
TGCCCCTCCTTCTCTTCCCTAGTATCCTACTACTTTCTGCCCCACCTTCTCTTCCCTAGTATCCTGCTACTTTTTGCCCCACCTTCTCTTCCCTAGTATCCTACTTTCTGCCCCTCCTTCTCTTCCCTATTATCCTACTACTTTATCCCCTCCTTCTCTTCCCTAGTATCCTACTTTCTGCCCCTCCTTCTCTTCCCTAGTATCCTACTACTTTCTGCCCCTCCTTCTCTTCCGTATTATTCTACTAAATTCTGCCCCACCTTCTCTTCCCTAGTATCCTACTTTCTGCCCCCTCCTTCTCTTCCTAATTATCCTACTACTTTCTGCCCCACCTTCTCTTCCCTAGTATCCTACTTTCTGCCCCTCCTTCTCTTCCCTAGTATCCTACTACTTTCTGCCCCTCCTTCTCTTCCCTAGTAACCTGCTACTTTCTGCCCCACCTTCTCTTCCCTAGTATCCTACTTTCTGCCCCTCCTTCTCTTCCCTAGTATCCTACTACTTTTTGCCCCTCCTTCTCTTCCCTATTATCCTACTACTTTCTGCCCCACCTTCTCTTCCCTAGTATCCTACTTTCTGCCGCCTCCTCCTCTTCCTTATTATCCTACTACTTTCTGCTCCTCCTTCTCTTCCCTAGTATTCTACTACTTTCTGCCCCTCCTTTTCTTCCCTAGTATCCTACTACTTTCGTCCCTCCTTCGCTTCCCTAGTATCCTGCTACTTTCTGCCCCACCTTCTCTTCCCTAGTATCCAACTTTCTGCCCCTCCTTCTCTTCCCTATTATCCTACTACTTTCTGCCCCTCCTTCTCTTCCCTATTATCCTACTACTTTCTCCCCTCCTTCTCTTCCCTAGTATCCTGCTAATTTCTGCCCCACCTTCTCTTCTCTAGTATCCTACCTTCTGCCCCTCCTTCTCTTCCCTAGTATCCTACTTTCTGCCCCTCCTTCTCTTCCCTAGTATCCTGCTACTTTCTGCCCCTCCTTCTCTTCCCTAGTATCCTACTACGTTCTGCCCCTCCTTCTCTTCCCTAGTATCCTGCTACTTTCTGCCCCACCTTCTCTTCTCCAGTATCCTACTTTCTGCCCCTCCTTCTCTTCCCTAGTATCCTACTGTCTGCCCCTCCTTCTCTTCCCTATTATCCTACTACTTTCTGCCTCTCCTTCTCTTCCCTATTATCCAACTACTTTCTCCCCTCCTTCTCTTCCCTAGTATCCTACTTTCTGCCTCTCCTTCTCTTCCCTAGTATCCTACTTTCTGCCCCTCCTTCTCTTCTCTAGTATCCTACTTTCTGCCCCTCCATCTCTTCCCTATTATCCTATTACTTTCTGCCCCTCCTTCTCTTCCCTAGTATCCTACTACTTTCTGCCCCTCCTTCTCTTCTCTATTATCCTACTACTTTCTGCCCCTCCTTCTCTTCCCTAGAATCCTACTTTCTGCCCCTCCTTTTCTTCCCTAGTATCCTACTACTTTCTGCCCCTCCTTCTCTTCCCTATTATCCTACTACTTTCTGCCTCTACTTCTCTTCTCTAGTATCCTACTTTCTGCCCCGCCTTCTCTTCCCTAGTATCCTACTTTCTGCCCCCTCCTTCTCTTCCTTATTATCCTACCTTCTGCCCCTCCTTCTCTTCCCTATTATCCTACTACTTTCTGCCCCTCCTTCTCTTCTCTAGTATCCTACTTTCTGCCCCTCCATCTCTTCCCTATTATCCTATTACTTTCTGCCCCCTTCTCTTCCCTAGTATCCTACTTTCTGCCCCTCCTTCTCTTCCCTAGTATCCTACTACTTTCTGCCCCTCCTTCTCTTCCCTAGTATCCTACTACTTTCTTGCCCCTCCTTCTCTTCCCTATTATCCTACTACTTTCTCCCCTCCTTCTCTTCCCTAGTATCCTACTTTCTGCCCCACCTTCTCTTCCCTAGTATCCTACTACTTTCTGACCCTCTTTCTCTTCCCTAGTATCCTACTTTCTGCCCCTCCTTCTCTTCCCTATTATCCTACTACTTTCTCCCCTCCTTCTCTTCCCTAGTATCCTACTTTCTGCCCATCCTTCTCTTCCCTAGTATCCTACTACTTTCTGACCCTCTTTCTCTTCCCTAGTATCCTACTTTCTGCCCCTCCTTCTCTTCCCTATTATCCTACTACTTTCTGCCCCACCTTCTCTTCCCTAGTATCCTACTTTCTGCCCCCTCCTTATCTTCCTTATTATCCTACTACTTTCTGCCTCTACTTCTCTTCCCTAGTATCCTACTTTCTGCCCCACCTTCTCTTCCCTAGTATCCTACTACGTTCTGACCTCCCTTCTCTTCCCTAGTATTCTTTCTGCCCCTCCTTCTCTTCTCTAGTATCCTACTTTCTGCCCCTCCATCTCTTTGCTAGTATTCTACTACTTTATGCCCCTCCTTCTCTTCCCTAGTATCCTACTACTTTCTGACTCCCCTTCTCTTCCCTAGTATTCTTTCTGCCCCTCTTTCTCTTCCCTATTATCCTACTTTCTGCCCCTCCTTCTCTTCCCTAAAATCCTACTAATTTCTGCCCCTCCTTCTCTTCCCTAGTATCCTACTCTCTGCCCCTCCTTCTCTTCCCTAGTATCCTACTACTTTCTGCCCCTTCTCTTCCCTATTATCCCACTACTTTCTGCCCCTCCTTCTCTTCCCTATTATCCTACTACTTTCTGCCCCTCCTTCTCTTCCCTAGCATCCTACTACTTTCTGCCCCACCTTCTCTTCCCTAGTATCCTGCTACTTTCTGCCCCACCTTCTCTTCCCTAGTATCCTACTTTCTGCCCCTCCTTCTCTTCCCTTTTATCCTACTGCTTTCTGCCCCTCCTTCTCTTCCCTATTATCCTACTACTATCTGCCTCTCCTTCTCTTCCCTAGTATCCTACTACTTTCTGCCCCTCCTTCTCTTCCCTAGTATCCTACTACTTTCTGCCCCTCCTTCTCTTCCCTAGTATCCTACTACACTCCTAATTGTTCACTCCTCAGCTTTGACTAACTTCTCCTAGATGTCTTCAAACCCATTAAAAACATTGGCAAACTCTTATACAAACACCCAGTGTCCCTGACGAGGAACAAACAAATTGATTCTCCAATGTAAGAATCATCACATACATAAACCACTTCAAAAAAGAGCGAAAACACTATCTATTAATCTCATATCCTGCCCCTGCCAGGACCTTACTAAAATCCCACCCCAACTTTTACCTAACAACTTCAGTCAGCATTTACTCTTACAACTCTATTTCAAGCATATGGAAGTCATATCTACTTGTTCAACACCAAATGAACAGTGAGAACCAGAGATTATTAAGCATTTTTGTCTGACGATCCAACTCACAGCCCTGCCTGTTGCTTTATGTAAGTTATTTTAGAAGTGTGTTTTCTTGTAGATAGCTAGAAGCTAGAAATATTAGACTAAGTGTTTTTCTGTGATGTCAGAACTGTACTACTGATTTATTTTAAGTATTTCTGTGTGATCTCTGAACTTTGACTAGCACTGTGTAGCAGAAAGTATTGTCTTGTGGTTTTAATTATTTATTATTAAATATTTTAAAACTTTTTAACTATGGCTGGTTTTATGTAGAGATAGTTTAAGCTCTAGAGTACATTGCATATTTATAGAGTTTACTGTCCAGGTCACTCCAAATATGCTTTGACTGTTTAATCACATCTACCAATTGGATAATAATATTGCACAGTAATAATTGGACACCCTTTTAAGGGCCTTTTGGTTGCTGATAAATATTAGCTGGGTGGTGGCAAGTGGTACTACTGTATAGTCTGGGTAAAAGGGGAACAGCTGGAGAATCTGTGCCAGCCTTTCCCAGAAGTGTCTGTGTGGTTGTATAAACTCTTATCTCAAAGTGTGTGTGTGTGTCAGCTACCTGGGCAGCGACATGAAGCACTGGTTGGACAGAGAGGGTGCTGGAGATTTTAGCTTGCCCAGGTAGGCTGAGATCTGGACCCTATAGCTGTGCCAGTGGGGAATCTTATTGGGGACCTGGAGAGCAAGGGAGCGACCAGCCACGGACTGACTGTGAACTCCGTGTGCTCTTAAGGGAAATTGCACTTTACTGTGTGTATTTGTTATCCTTTCCTCTCATATGAGACACCCTCTCTGGTGTTAGTGGTGAGGATTGAGGCTCCTTGATTGCTGGGCCAGGGCATGGCGTCACATATGTATCATCAGTTTTCTTTTTCTGTCTCTTTTTTATTGAACTGTTAATCTCAAATGTAAGTTCATTATTGCTTGTATTTGCACTGAAGCTTTTATCTGAAAATGGGCTTCTTGCTCAATTGGATGAACCCAGTTAACAAATGTCAAATAAATAATATAATAAATAAATAAAAGGCTAGTGGGGACAGGAGAAGAACCTCCCTGGCAAAGCAGCATAGTCTGTCAATCACATCCTCCCAAGCTGAAACATATTGGGCCGACTTAGAATGACAGAATTGTTAAAGTCAGTCATCTGTTTATACGGTTCACTATTGTTTGTGCGAATGACATTCTATTGGCTGCAATGTGCTAAAAACAGAATGCCGAACGCACAAGCAGTTTTGCAACAGACAGTCGACTCCACTTATGAGAATGCACAACTGCATTTGCATAAGTAGAAATCGACTATCTGCACTGAGATTGCGGTACAGTGGGGAGTGGAAATTCATCCACATCCCTACTGTAGTGCGATCTCGGAGTTAGAATATATAAGTAGTTGGTGTGTGGGGGGCACAGGGAGGCTTGCCGCCCTACAAAAACATGATAGCTGTATAGGAGTTTGATTTACATCAGCTCCTATACAGCTATCACATGGTGGTTTTGACAACAATGTCGGGTCAAATGCGTTGAGCATTTGGTTTGACATTGTGAATGGTAGTTATTTGTACTTTCGGTATTACAATTAGTTTATTTGAACGGAAAATGTTTTTCCACTCGAATAAACAATAGTAAACCATTTATACTGTGGTATCATCCTTGGAGAAGGTATAATGCTGCTCAATGCTAAGCTTATATCTGCCTGGGACACATAATCTGAAAGCTCTATTATGTCTCTCTTCATATAGTTGAAGGAGGTACGACTCAGGTCATTAACACCCACAAGAACTAGAACAGAATCATACTGCTACTTGTGGTTCAATGTCCTGAGTGCATGTGTGATCTGGCAGATCCGTGCCCCTGATAGGCAACTGACTATGAGTGCCTCCTTGCTCTGCCTGGTGAGAGGGCATCAGTGGGTCTTAAAATATAGTCTCCAGTGACCAATATATTAGGTTTTGTGGCAGTTTGCCTTAAGGCCTTAGAGACTGGGACATTGTGAGATATGGTTTTGTGTGTCCTGGGGAGTGTTGTCTTTGTAGAGTTCATAAGTGCAGTGTATGGGAGTTATTTGTAGTATGGGTAGATTGCATTTAACTACATCAGCATATGTGAGTTTGCATCTGATGCATAGTAGGTGTCTCCTGTCTTGGTTTACAAGTGAAGCCGAACAGCCAGGGTTGTTCATTTATATGCTTTATTACACAGAAACACATCAGGATGGATAGCAGCAGTACAACATATAAACAAACTGACTGACAGACAACACAAACATGCATGCTTACATCTCAACAGCTTACTACAAAATGGCAGTCAGGCTCGCATGTGCTCAGTATTTATGCACATGTGAAAGCCCCTAGAAAGCTTCTTAAAGGTATACATACATACTGATTTATATCCTCCCTCTTTAATGAATTGCTCACAATAAAATGACATTTGGAAAAGACATGCAATTGTACAGACAATTAATAAAAAGATACAATGCTTAAGTCCTTATGTCCTAGTTGCTGTGTATCGGGAAAATGGTCTAGAAATGTGACCTGATCTAGTGATATAGCAAGAACTGGGTTTATCAACAGGAAAAAAGTCTTCTCAGGAACAGGGATATTTAATGGAACGTCCTCTGGAAATGGAATGCTGGATAACTCACTCTGAGAGATAGAGTCTTTCTCCCAGGAATGATACTGCAATACAGGCTTGGACACTGGGACCAAAATGTCTACTCCTTGTGATTTCACAATGTATGATCTTGGCTTTGAACATACAACCTTTTACAACTCCAATCCGATAAAAACCATGGACATCTGCATCCTCACTATCTCCCCTTCTGGTAATGGATTGAGCATTTTTCTGGTCTTATCATAACAGGACGTTTGGGATAAACGCCTCTTCAACACATTGGCTTTCACTAATCTGTTCTTCTTGACACATGGAACCAACAATTTGGTACTAGTTGGTAATGTGATTCTGATTTGTCTCGACAGAAATCTCTGTGCAAGTGAACCAAGATGTTTACCATGAGAGATTCAAGAAAACGTCACTACTGTCTCGCTCGACTTCTCTAGTAATTGTTTCACACTTTGAACTGCATGTTCTGCCAAACCATTTGACTGTGGATACTCACGGCTACTTGTAATGAGTAAAGTTCCAATCTTCAGCAAAGCTTTTGAACTGCTGGCTTGTAAACTGTGCACCATTGTCAGAAATAACTTTGTGCGGACTACCATGGACTGCAAAATGATGCTTCATCTGAGAATAATGACAGTACTGGATGCTAGATTAGGAAATAGGTCAATCTTGAACTAATCTTAATAAGCATCTACTAACACCAAGTAATGTTAACCATTCCACTCAAAAATGTCTGCACCTACTGTCGACCATGGTAGTTCAGGAATCTGGTTTAGCTGAAGTGGTTCTTTCTGTTGATGTGGCTTAGTACTAAATACATACTGAACAAGATGAAAGAACTCTCTCAATGTCCTGTGACTCAGAAGGCCAAAATACTAATCCTCTTACTTTTCTTTTGGTAAAATCTACTGCTGACTGGCCACAGTGCATAACAGTAATATACTATTGTTGCAAAAACTTTGGAACAATCACTTTTGGACTTTTCATGATACCATTGTCAGACAAAATTTCATCTCTGTATGGAAAATATGGTTGCAGTTCTAGTAAGCAAGATTGCTTTAACATCCATCCTCAAATGACAAACTGGTTAAGCTTCTGAAGAACTGGCTCTGTGGATGTATGACTTCTAAGCTCATCAAGATGTGTGGAAGAAAAATGTCTCACTTCCATGACTTCAAAACCAAAGTTCTCATTTTCATGCTGTTCAGTGGCATTTCTGGGTGATCTGGATAACGTATCAGCAAGATAAAAAAAGTTTGCCTTTTGTGTAGACAAGAGTGAAATTATACTTTTGCAATGTCAACATCATGCTTGTAATCTGGCAGGAGCTTTATGCATATTTCACGAAAGAGTGACTAGATGGTGATCTGTTTCAAGCTGGATAGGTGTACAATAAATACAGTCATGCAACTTTGAACATGCAAACACAATTGTCAAGAGTACTTTCTCTATCTGTGCATACTTCATTTCAGCATGGGTTAGAGTTCTGGATGCAGAAGCTACTGGTCTACCCTCTTGAAGAATGATTGCACCCAATTTTGAAGCATCACAAAAAAAGAGTAACTAGTTTCTGGACATCATAGTATCTTAGAGATGGAAGACTGGCAATTCTCTGTTTCAGAACATGAAATGCTATTTGGTGTTGTTCTGACCAGAACCAGGATACATCTTTGCAAGTCAGCTCTCTGAGCAGTACTTAAAGTTGGCTCCAGCCTGGAATAAAATTGCCTACGTAGTTAACCATGCCAAGAAAATGCTGCAGGCCTTGAACATTGTTTGGGGCTTGCATCTCAAGAATTACAGCTTGCTTGGAAGGATCTGGTTGTAAGCCTGAACTGGTAAATAAATGACCAGTATAAGTAACTTCTCGTAGCCTGAATTTGCACTTCTGATGGTTCAACTTAAGATTCACTTCACATGCTCTTCCCAGAACTTTCTTAAGATTTCTGTCATGCTCAGCTTCACCATTACCTCCTAGCAGAATATCATCTACTATAATAGCACAAGAATCCCCAGAAAACATTGTTCCATTGCAAGTTGGAAGACTACACATTTCTCTAAATTTACATTTTAAGAACTTCAGGTCTTCCCTTGATTCAGCCGGTACCACTATATGACAGTTTTCCCCCTCTTTTGCAAATACAGCAGGTGCATACACAAATGAACACTCTCTTTCTATGGCTTCTGAACCAGCAAAATTAAGCAGAATAAATGCCTCTGCATGGTCATCTTTATCAGAAGATGCTGCCTGTATGAGTATAGCATACTCTTGCTCAACACTCTCCAATTCTCTGCAATATTGTTATCAAATATAAGTGGAGATGGTCTACGAAATCTATCTGCCATGCCAACAACGTATGCTCATAGTGAAAATATGCCCCTTGTAATTATATAAGAACATGCACACACAGCCAGTATTTGTAACTCTTTGACATACTGTACTTTGGGAAATATGCTTTGAAATGGCTATATTTTGTGAAATAACTATATTGTAATACTGCACAAACTTGCACAAATCTTGTATGCCTCAGACATCTCAAATAGCTTTAATTAATGTGAAAAAGTATGTGCTATGATCTACTTCAAAAACAATGCAGTTGTTTTCCTTATTTTATACATTTTATGTGATTCAGACATTATTTCAAACATTTTCCCTAGCTAATCAAATATTTTCATCAATATGTTGCCATTTTGGACATTTAGTTTTAACTAGAAATTCATTCAGAGCGTTCCATAAACTTCATTTTATATTTTGCAAATAAGAAATCATTTAAGTAAGTTTTGATACCTGAAATTCATTTCTTACCTGTTTTGCAAGTTATACCTGCAGTAGGGATGATCCATTCATCTTTATTCCTTCACCATTAACTTACAGTTAACTTACATTAACAGTCTCTTGGTCTGATTCTGGATCCCATTCTAACACCATGTCACTCATCTTGTTTTACAAGTAAAGATGAACAGGCAGGGTAGTTTGTTTATATGTTTTATTACACAGAAACACATCAGGATGGATAGCAGCAAAACAAAATATAAATGAACTCATTAAGTGACAGACTGCACAGACATGCATGCTTACATCTCAAAAGCTTACTACAAAATGGCAGTCAGGCTCGCATGTGCCCAGTATTCATACACATGTGTAAGCCCCTAGAAAGCTTCTTAAAAGTATACATACATGTATACATACATATTGACCTACAGTCGGTGTAATGTGTTTGTTTTACTGGCAACTTCTTTGGAGATAACAATGTCTGCATGCAAGAGCTTTACCTACAATGACATACTGCAATGACATCTCTCGCATGCAGTGTCAGTCTGCTTAAGAATAAAGTGGTTGTCAGTAAGTATGAGACATCTGCTACATTGTCACAAGATACTCATTTCCACCAAGCTGGTTACAAAGACACAAAAAGTGCATGTTCATGGCTGTGGATTCTCTTTTTTTGTGATCTTTGAGGGGGTGGTACAATTGGGGTTTATAGTTATTGGGCTGGGAAGAGAGGTCAAGGATTGATCTAAAATAACTCTCTTAGAGTAATGCTTCTCAGCGGGCAAACTAGCCATCTATACTGAGCTAGATACTTGAAAAAATGGCAGAGGAAATTTTATATGGACAATAACAACTCTAGGTGCCAGTGTCTATACAGAACAGCTGCTGCACAGCTCACAGGTTATGGGAGAGGAGTTAAAGAGGAATCCAATCAGTAATCAGAGGTTCAGATCCTGCAACAATTCACAATTCTCTCACTATTGTGAGTAATACTACAAGACTAAGGTTCTCAGGCTAAGTAAACTGCAGACAGAAAAAGTGTAACAAATTAGGCTCAGATCCTACAGCAATTCACAATTCTCTCTGTACTGTGATTTATGCTACAAGATTAAGACTCCCCACACCAAGTAAAATACAAAAACTAAAAAAAAGTAGAAATGAAATAACTGATCTCAAATCCTGCAGCCAATTCTCCCAATACTGTGAGGGATACTTCAAGACTAAGGTCCCGGACTGAGTTAAACATGCAAACAGTTGACTTCTGGTTAACAAAAGGACAATGCAGAAAACAACAATACACACTTCAGATTAATACTCTGAATATTGCTGTGGGCACCATCTAAGATTGGATTATATGAAACAGAGGCTAACTCAAGCTTTAAGAATCTAATGTGAATCCCTTATCAATTTGAGCTAGTAGAAATAACATTAGGAGTGACTTGACAACTTTGAGTTATAGTAGGGGTAATCAGCTAAAAAGGCACAAAGTTTAAAAACACAAAAAAAGTTGGGTGGGTGGAAAAAAATCCAAAAATCAATGCAAATAGTAGTTTTAAACTCAGAACTCTTGTTAGCTGAAGTAGAATATAGTTCAATACCTAAAGAAGAGAACTGTTTCTCAGCTCCACCCACTAATTGCATACATACATATATATATATATATATATATATATATATATATATATATATATATATATATATATAGACACACACACACACACACATATATATATATATATATATATATATATATATATATATATATATATATATATATAAATATATACATACATCCAAATGTTTAAATCATGGGCATTAAAAGCCCTTCTAGCTTGCCAATATACTAAAACACTTGTTCCCATAATAAATGATGCATAGCCCACAAACTCAGTGTGCCACTCAACCACAGCCCATAAGGCATAACGTACCCAAAACTCTAGTCACAGGTGGCTCTATAGTCAGGCGCACTGATGTTCCACTTACCAGGCTAAACAAGGAGAAAGTTACTGTCAGCTGTCTGTCAGGTGCCAGGATCCACCACATAACACACGCAAACAGGTCACTCCACAACTAGTACAAATAGGACTCTGTCATTGTCCATGTTGGTGTGAATGACCTGAGATATACCTCCCAGGACTCCATGAAAAAAGACATGGAGGAGTTCTCCGATTTTGTAGCACAGACAGGTATGACCCTAGCCCTGAGTAGCATCCTGCCATCACCCAGAATGATACCACAGTACAAAGACAAAATGATTGACTTCAACAATTGGCTAAGCTTCTGGTGTCATTCTAAGGGGACCCAGTATCTGTCTGCCTGGGATGACATGATCGACGGACCACAATGCTTTGCCAGAGATGGCCTGCACCTGTCGCCCCATGGGATTTCAGATACTGGCTAAGGCTCTTGCCACCCCTATAGTGCCTTTTTAGGCAAGGTTCAAATGACAAATTCACCACAGTAACAGCTACAAGCAAGCAAGCAAAATCTGAGGGTAATGCTACTCAATGCTAGAAGTCTAAACCTCAAAATACATTCACTCAAGGCACTCCTTAAAATGGAGAACAGTGACATCTGTGCAGTGACAGAGACCTGGTTCAAAGAGCACTCCTGCATTACCAGGCTATAATTCATACCACCCCTTTCGGCCACCTAACCTGGACCAAAACACTAAAGGTGGAGGCGTGTCCATATTCATTAAGAATATCCACACCTCCAGGTAGTTGCTTAGCATAATGCATCTGAGATTATCCAAGTGCAACTAACTCTGGGCAAGACTGCAATCCTAATTGTAATTTACTAGAGATCCCCCACCATCTCCCAGGATTCCCACTCCTCATTTCTTGATACACTGGAAAATATTAGGGTACAACCCAACACCCTAATAATGGGCGATTTCAACTACCCCACCATTAACTGGGAAAACTACTCATGTACCAACTCTTTTGCGCAATGTTTTCTGGAATTCATAAATTCCAACGCCTTGGATCAACTTATCCACACCCCCACCAGGGGTAGCAATATCCTAAGACCTGGTCATTACCAACATGGGTGACCAGTGTTTCACACCAGAGGTCAATTCCTCGTTGGTCATATCCGACCACAAGCCAATCAGCCTAGACATCCACATCCTGCCCCCACCCCCCATTAGGGAAACCACCGTAACAAATTTCAACAAAGCCAACTTCACGTTCTTAAGACAGAAGGGGCAAAGTTCACAGCACTCATGCAGTCGGACAATAGAGGTACAACTGCTAAATCCTACACAAATGCACTTTATAAGCACTTACAAGTGTGCATGGATCGTGCTATCCCTAACAGAACCAAGATGCTATCCTCCAAAAAAAGGAAGCCAATCTGGTGGTCCCCTGCCATAAACAAACTCTACAACAGAAGAAAGAAACTGTTGCAAAAAAGAGTAGAATCCCATGACTGGAAGAACTCCCTGGTCAGCCTCAGTAGGAAGCTGAGATCCCACATAAAATCTTCCAAAGCTAGTTATGAAAACAAAATTGCTATTGATTCTAAAGACAACCACAAAGCATTCTATAGCTATGTCAAGAATCTCAATGGCAACACTCAGAGCTGCTCTGAGTTATAGCACAATGGCACTAAATATACAGAACTGATATTGCCAACATCCTGGCAGATAGATTCAGTGCTAACTTTACCCCCCCTCACCCCCTAAAGGGCCCATCTCTATAACAGAAGAACACAATGTTCCTGTAATCATGGCTGCACAGGTAAAAACCACTCTCTCCAAAGCCAAGAACACATGGGAACTGACAACATCCCAGGCTGCATTCTACATGAACTACAGAATGAACTGGCACCCCACCTAAGCACCATGTTCAATCATAGCTTCACCTCAGGCTTTGTTCCCACTGAATGGCACACAGCGATGGTTATCCCACTCCACAAACGGGGAGCCACCACGGACCCTGGGAACTACCACACATTAGCCTAATGAGTCTAGTCTGCAAGGTCATGGAATGTATCATCATGGAACCTGTAAATAAAGACAATGGTAATCTCCAAACTTTAGACCCCACCCAGTTCGTGTTTGTAAAAGGTAGATCATGTCTCCAACCTGATTGACTTCTTTGAAGCAGTCACCAAAGCTGTAGACAAGGGTAAGGTGGTATACACAGCCTCTCTAGATCTCGCCAAGGCTTTTGACACCATCCCCCACTCTGGAATTATAGATAAACTCACTAAACTAGATATAAATTTCTATGTCACAAGATGGGTTGCCAACTGGCTCACTAACAGAACCCACACTGTGAAAGTAGCAGACTCCAAATCCGACTTCAGACCAGTGACAAGTGGAGTACCACAGGGTTCAGTCTTGGGTCCTCTCCTGTTTGGTATCTACTTTTCTGAAGTACAGGCTAACACAGAAGGTCTTTGGCTAATGAAGTTCGCACATGACTGCAAACTAGGAGCCATAATTGAAATTCCTAACGATGTGGACATCCTACAAAAGGGCCTCATTGAAACAGATGCTTGGTGTCAAAGCCATGGCCGCAAGCTCAATGTCAAAAAGTGCATTGTCATCCCCTTTGGTAAAATCTCTGTACCCATGAACTACTACATAGGTGGCAATCTACTTAACACCGAACGTGTGAAAAGAGTCCTTGGGACACAGGTGGACAGTAGTCTCTCCTTTGAAAATCACATTGCCACAGTAGTCAGGAAATCCTTCTACATGGCACACCTCATCATAAAAGGTTTCTCATCCAGGAAAAAAAGAGGTCATTGTTCCCCTCTACTCGTCACTCATTAGATCCATTATAGAGTACAATGCCCCTTTTGGTATGTACCTCACAAGACATCTACAACAACTGGAAAGGCCACAGAAATACCTCAGAAAAAGGATTACTGGCCTCAAAAAGATGCCCTACACAGACCGTCTCAAAAAACCGCAGCTTTCCTCCATCGCATATCACCTATTCAGAGGCAATCTCTGCCTAACATACAAAGCTATGTCAAACCCAGAGCTGTTGGACATGCTCCAGTTAAAGAAATCCCAATCTCTCAGAGCTACATGCTCTAGGGACCTAAACCTTGTCACCACAATAAACAGAACATGCTGGAGGGATAGATTCCTGTCCCAGAGACTTCCCATACTCTAGAATAAACTACCTATCTATATGAGCCAGTTACAGCACAATGGCACTAAGTATATAGAACCAACTGATATTGCCAACATCCTGGCAGATAGGTTCAGTGCTAACTTTACCCCCCTGTCATCACCTAAAGGGCCCATCTCTATACCAGAAGAACACACAATTCCTGTAATCATGGCTGCACAGGTAAGAAACACACTATCCAAAGCCAAGAAAACAGCATCCATGGGACCTGACGACATCCCAGGCTGTGTTCTACATGAACTACAGAATGAACTGGCACCACACCTAAGTACCATGTTCAATCATAGCCTCACCTCAGGCAATGTGCCCACTGAATGGCGCACAGCAACAGTTATCCCACTCCACAAAGGGGGCGCTACCACAGACCCTGGAAACTACCACCCCATTAGCCTAACGAGCCTGGTCTGCAAGGCTATGGAATGTATCATCATGGAACTTATAAACAATGACATTGGTAATCTCCAAACTCAGGACCCCACCCAGTTCAGGTTTGTAAAAGGCAGATCATGTCTCCTAAACCTGACAGACTTCTTTGAAGCAGTCACTAAAGCCATAGATGAGGGTAAGGTGGTTCACACAACCTATCTAGATCTTGCCAAGGCTTTCAACATCATCCCCCACTCTGGAATTATAGATAAACTCACTAAATTAGGTATAAATCCCTATGTCACTAGATGGGTTGCCAACTGGCTCACTGACAGAACCCACACTGTGAAAGTAGCAGACTCCAAATCCAACTTCAGACCAGTGACAAGCGGAGTACCACAGGTTCAGTCCTGGGTCCTCTCCTGTTTGGTATCTACTTCTCTGAAGTACAGGCTAACACAGAAAGTCTTTGGCTAATGAAGTTCGCAGATGACTGCAAACTAGGAGCCATAATCAAAACTCCAAAATATGTGGACATCCTAAAAAAGGGCCCCGCTGAGACAGATGCCTGGTGTCAAAGCCATGGCCTCAAGCTCAATGCCAAAAAGTGCATTGTCATCCCTTTTGGTAAAAACTCAGTACCCATGAACTACCACATAGGCGGTAGTCTACATAACACTGAGAGACCTTGGGACACAGGTGGACAGTAGTCTCTCTTTTGATAATCACATCACCACAGTAGTCAGGAAATCCTTTTACGTGGCACAAAAGGTTTCTCATCCAGGAAAAAAGAGGTCATTGTTCCCCTCTACTCGTCACTCATTAGACCCATTATAGAGTACAATGCCCCTTTTGGTATGTACCTCACAAAACATCTACAACAATTGGAAAGGCCACAGAAATACCTCACAAACAGGATTACTGGCCTCAAACAGATGCCCTATGCAGAACGTCTAAAAAATCTGTAGCTTTACTCTGTTGCATATCGCCTACTCAGAGGCGATCTCTGCCTAACACACAAAGCTATGTCAAACCCAGAGCTTTTAGACATGCTTCACTTAAAGAAATCCCAATCCCTATGAGCTACATGGTCTAGGGACCTAAACCTTGTCACCACAATAAACAGAACATGCTGGAGTAATAGATTCCTGTCCCAGAGACTTCTCATACTCCAGAACTAATTACCTATCTATGTCAAACAAAGCTCCTCATTAGTACTCTTCAAGAAAAATCTTGATGATTGGATGGGAGATAGGAAATTCACCCCGGGGAATCACTTCTGTGGTTCTGCTCGACAGTGGCACAGGAAAATAATTTTTTTGAGTGGCGAAAGCCAGGGTATCTTTGGCTAGCCTTATATAGGCCCTAGGGCCAATAGCCTAGTACCTACCTATGAACCTATATCAAACAAAGATCATTAGCACTCTTCAAGAAAAATCTTAATGATTGGATGAGAAATAGGAAATTCACCCCGGGGATCACCTCTGTGGCTCTGCTCAACAGGGGCACAGGAAAATAATTTTCTTGGGTGGCGAAAGCTAGGGTATTTTTTTAGCTATGCTTGTACAGACCCTAGGGCTGATAGCCTAGTACATACCTATGAACCTATGAAATGTCCAGGCTGTTCCTAAAAATACATAAACTAGTACTTCCTTTAATGCAATTTGGTAGTCTGTTCCAAGCATCAGCTACTCTGTAAGAGAACCAATTAGTACAATTCTCATTCCTATAGAATCTTCTACACAGGTTATCTGACGATTCTCTAGTACTTTTTGATAACTCCAAACATTCCCAGAGGTAACTGTCCCTAAATGCCCTATATACCTGAATAAGATCTCCTCTTAAATATATGTAAGAGACACTGTACAAGTTCAGATATTTTAGTCTTTCATAATAACTTAGATTTTCACATCCATGGATGCCCTTAGTATATTTCTGCTGTACTCTTTTCAGTTTATTCATGCTTGTTTTCTTATAGGGTTTCCATATTGTTACTCCATACTCAAGTTTGGGTCTAATGTAACTAACAAACAATGACTTCATTATGTTTGATTTCCCAGACTTTATAAATATTTTTATACAACCTATAGTTCTATAACTATCATTAGCCAATTGGCTGATATGATTAGAAAAACTCATAGCTGAATCTACCCATATACCCAGGTCCTTAAATAAGTCTACAGTTTCAATCACTTTGTGCTGTGTTAAATATTCACCTTTCAGTTTATGTCTCCCAAATCTCATATGCTTAGTTTTTGATCCTGTGCCCAAATGGTCAATTTAGTCAAATTATTTTGCAGACATGCCTTATCTGTAACACTTGTAATCAGTTTACCCAATTTCAAGTAATCAACATATAGACTGCAGAACACCTCAGATGAAAAAGTAAGGTCTGAAAGATACAATCTAAACAAGTAAGGACCTAGTACAGAGCTCTGTGGGACACCTTCACTGTAACCATAGATTTCACCTGTCCAGTTGGTGTGTGATACTTACTATGTCCTATTTGTAGGCCATGCAGCTATCCATCTTATCAATAGTACATCAATACCTAGTTGTACTAATTTATTGATCAGTGTTTTGTGCATGACCCTGTCAAATGCTGAAGTTAAATCTATATAAATCACATCACAGCACACTTTTTCATTCATAGCTGTTATTATATTGTTATAGAACACCATGTTACAGGTGGTAATAGATCTATTTTCAACATATGCATGCTGATATATGGTTTCAAGTCCCAACCTATCCAGTTCTGACAATACCTTATCCAGTATTACCTTCTCCATTATTTTTCCACAACATGAAATTAGACTTAAGTGTCTATATGATTCTGGGTTTGTCCTACTCCCCTTTCCCTTAGAGACAGGTTTAATAAGTGCATGTTTCCAATATTGACGACTCTCCCCATATTTATATGACCTAGTGAATAATAGATGTAATGGCAGTCAACATTCCTGCTTAAGTGTTCTCAGGTCATTGTTACTTATTCCGTCTCCTCCCTGCACTTTGTTTAGATCCAGTTTGCACAGTTCTTTTTCAATATAATCTAGTTTGATTCCAGTATCTGAGGTTACCTGGATGTCAGTAGGACAACTTACCACCCTTTTTGTGGAGTCAAACTGTTTTGCATAAGAATTTGTAAATATATCTATAATCTGTTGTGTCCGAGAATACATTTTAGAATCTGCACACAGTTTATCAATTTGTGTATCTTTACTCATTCTACATCTTATGTATCTATAAAAAGGTTTCCTATTATGCTAAATATCTTTATATACATTTTCTTCAAATTTTTCTTGATATTGTCTAACGCTATGCTTAATCTGTTTGTCCAGCTCATTTATTTCAGTTTTCAAAGTTGTAATTTGACCTCTCTTCCATTTGTTATATTTTTTGTCTTTCACCTTAATCAGGTATCTTGTTTTTATGGAAATACGCCCCCCTGATGTTTGCGTGCTTAGATCCTGATGTTAAACATTTTTTTTTTACTTTTGCACTCAATTTCTCTTTCAAAACTTTCCACATTCCATCTGCAGTTTTTCCACTGAACATCTCACTCAAGTTAGTTTTATATAGTAACTGTTTTGCTTCCCTCTAATCTGTAATTGACCTTCTGTGCATTGGCTTAGATTTCAGTTTAGCAGAATTATCTAGCAACAAATTAACCTTTATGACCCCATAATAACTGCACATCAATGGTGGTAAAACTTGATGAAGTTACAGTAATTTCTTTGGGAATACAAACAATATCTAGTACATTCTGACCCCTGGTAGTTTTTTTTTTACAATCTGAGGCATTTGTTGTTCCTGAATATACTCTGTGAATAATTTATTTACTAACATTGTTGAATCAATATTATTCCAGTCTGTTTCTGGTAAATTTAAGTCCCCAGCTAATATTATTCTTCCCTCCTGTGTTTCATGTAAGAAATGTATGAATTCCTCTAGGTCTTCTGCACTTGACTTTGGTGGTCTGTACACTCCAACAATTGTAATATGTTCCAGGGTTGTCTTTATTGTCACAGTTACACAGTCTATAGTACTGGTGTTATCACTGAACATATAAGAATCACAAGTCTCATAGCTATCTTTAATCTCTATCATAACACCTCCACCTGATTTTTGTTAGAATGTCTGTTACAGTAAAAACATTTATACCCTGACAGTACTGGTTTCCAGTCATTGTTCTTTAACCATGCTTCACAAACTATAACAACATCAATCTTGTGGGAACGTAGCAAATTTTCTAATAAAAAAACTTTATTATTAATGCTCCTAGCATTAACAACCATCAGAGATGCATCAAACATTGCTATCTGTGAACTGTTACATTTTTGACCTGGCAAAAATTCTGGCTAGTGTTTGTCATATATTGCAAAATATCTGCTGCAAAAATTCTCTTCCCTGATCTAGGCAAATGCCCACCATCCTGTCTGAACACACGTGTGCCCCAAAGAAGGCTTGGATGCTCTACACATTTCCATTTTTTAAAACAGGACATTTTTTCCATGTAGGTGTTTATCCAAAAAATCTTTTCATTCACAGTGACTTGACTATCCTTTCTATAGGTGATTTGTGAAAAATATGTCCTAACACTAGTGCAAGCTATACTATCTAGGAGGGCTGTCAGTTCCCAACTAACAGTCAGAGAATCATTGTTGGTGACATCATTTGTACCAACATGAATAAAACAGATCCATACTTCCTTACATTAAGGCATTCCAAGGCTTGTTTCACATCTTCTATTTTTGCTCCTGGCAAGCATAACACTACTGTATGTTCATTACCATCTCTGCAAATATAAGCATCAGTTCCTCTAATAAAGGAATCTCCAATTACAAGAATATATTTGCTGACCATCTCTGAAGAATCTTCAGCTTCTAATACAGTCATTTCTGCTTTATCAATTGTTATGAAGGCTAGATCTTCATCACTATTAGTCTTATTAATTCCACTGTTTTCATTGCGTATTCAATTCTCATCCAGATGGCATTGTAAATCCACAGCTTGAGCCATGTAGTCAACATCTGTCTTTCTCTTCTTTTTTCTTACAGTAATGTTCTTCAATCCTTCCACGTTCAGTTTTGATTTCTTCCTTTTCACCTACCTCTTGCCTCTTTTTTCTACCTTTTCCATTGGAAAGGGGATGTCTTTTTCTGTAGACTGAGGGTTTTCTGATAGACAGATATCTTCATTCCCTGTCACCAGTGTGCTACATAACAAAGCAGAATCCTTTTTACTACGTATTCTCTTTCCTTTACAGTCATTGGTCAGTTTCTTTTTCTTCCTTGTTGTTTGTTGAGAACTTCTTCCTTTCTTTCTTTTTTTCTTCTAAACAAACCGGATCCTCAGATTGCTGAGTACTTGCATCCACAATTCCATAGTTCTCAGGGGCTTCATCATGTTTCATAGGAGTTGAATGTTCTTTGCAGAAAATAGATGCATCATTTCCTAAATCTGTTCTATTTGTTTTATGCCTAACATTATTTAGTTCATCAGTCCAGTCATTAATATATGATACATCAGTTCTCCAAGCCATCATCATTAAGTCAAGATTTGCTTCTAACAATGGTAAGCAAATTATTCAACTTTTGACACGAGGAATAAAGATCACCAGTGTTATCAGCTGTTACCTTTAAATATGCATAGCATTTATTACACTGTACAAGATACTTGTGCATTTGCAAATCGTTAATTGCATACTCATTTAAGGAATCCATATTCAGCTTTAACTGAATAAAATATTGCAAAGGAAAGAATTACACAAAGTCAGTAGCAAAGAATTCAAAGGTACTTAAATCAACTTCTATGACAAAATTATATCAGCAATATCCAACTAAATAATAAAATACAAAAAAGTTGTTCGGACCATACAAGTTCTACCAACCAGACAGAAGTTGTAATTTCTTTAAGTCACACTATTGCTCACAGTCACACCTCCTTTTAACAGTAAAATAAACAAAACTTCTCTTACCAGTCAACTGCACAACAAATCACAAACTAAGACAGGATTGTTTTGATATGTTCAGAATTTTACTCTCTGCAGTCTGTGTAAATTTCTACCTATCTAGGCCCCTTGTGGTGGCTAGAGCTTGCCTGTCCAAAACCTATCCCTTTCTCACAACCAAAAGTGAAACTAAAGGTAAAACAGCAAAATATGAATCAAAGTAAAGCTTGTTAATAAGTATTCTCTTCCTACCTACAAACAATTAAAAATAGTGATAACAAATGCAATATAAATTCAAATAAAATTGCTCTTACCAGTCAACTCCACAACAAATCACAAACCAAGATAGGACTGTTTTGATATGCTCAGGTAGATCTAATTCCTATGCAGTCAATGAATGCAGAAGGAATGTTTCCTAAATGACCCTAGCCAACAACTTTTAAGACTTCAAGAAAAAACTTTGCAATAAAACAAAGTTTAATATACAAGAAATTGTAATATAATAATACCAAAATCAAAAGTGGAAATATCCAGACATTAAATGTAGCAAATCCAAACATTTTTGCAAATAGTACTTTTAAACTCACAGCTCTTATAGCTCCATAGATGTATGCAACTTTTACAGTGAGATTATTATAAAAAAGCAAGACAGATCAAAAACAGTCTGAAAAGAGTTATGCAACTGTTTTACAGTGAGATTATTATAAAAAAGCAAGACAGATTAAAAACTGTCTGAGAATAGAGGTATGCAACTGTTTTACAGTGAGATTATTATAAAAAAGCAAGACAGATTAAAAACGGTCTGAAAAGAGGTATGCAGCTGTTTTACAGTGAGATTATTATAAAAAAGCAAGACAGATTAAAACCGGTCTGAAAAGAGGTATGCAACTGTTTTACACTGAAGTTGTTATAAAAAAGCAAGACAGATTAAAAACTGTCTGAAAAGAGGCATGCAACTGTTTTACAGTGAGATTATTATAAAAAAACAAGACAGATTAAAAATGGTCTAAAAAGAGGTATGCAACTGTTTTACATTGAGATTATTATGAAAAAGCAAGACAGATTAAAAATGGTCCAAGAACTGAGGTATGCAATTGTTTTACAGTCAGATTATTATTAAAAAAAGCAAGACAGATTAAAAACGGTGTGAGAAAAGATTAAGAAGGTCTCTCTAAAATCAGGAAATTATATTTTGATCTGAGAATGTCCTTAAATATTTTGGATAATCTCACCACAGTTAATCATGTCAAGAAGGCATATACTTCCCCCCAGACCATACAGCTAATCATTCAGTATAATAATTTGTATATATTGGATTATAAACATTACATTTTTTCTCTTTCCATCTGATTTAACACCGTAGCCAAACAATTACAGAAAATAGTGTCATTTTTCAAAGAGATGATGTACAAATGTTGATTTTAACTCACAATTGCTTATATTGCACTTTTGATCTTTCCTCTGTCGACATATTCCATTTTTCATATTTTATCCTTCCACATGGTGACAGCTTACTAATGCCATTTTCTTGCCATAAATATATCTGAATATGCACCAACCTCCATACTGTATAATGTAACATGAAAACATTTTAACCATTTGCAATTGAGCCGTTTTTTGTCTGGTACAAGAACTCAAGTTTTACATCATGCAGAAATAGAAGGTGGCGTAACTTTCTAACTGGTCTAGCTTTGGATTTAAGATACAGCCATGGCCTATTTTATAACTTTATAAAGCAAGTTGTTTAATGGATTAACAGCTAGATAAAGCAGTGGATATGATTAAGAGTCACACAAAAATATCCTTTGCTAAATTCTAATACCATGTACATGGATTTCATCCTGTTCATGATTCAGTTTAAAGCAGTTAACTTCTGCATTGTACTTGCAATTAATTTGCTAGCTTCAGAACAGATTTTCCTGAAAAGTAATTCAACCTAGAACTGTTCATCAAATGTGTATCATTAAAACAAGTGTTTAAATAGGGCATTCAAGTACAGAGACATAACACAAAACTAAACCATTTACATTATGAGAAATCCTCTACCTCTGTCATAATGGGGACTCCTTAACTAATATAACTTATCTCAAAGGTTGTACGCTCAGGAATGAGAACTCCATCAATCTGGTGGACACAGATTTTATACAATCTGGTCACAAAGCCTTTCTTTCAGTTATATGTCTCAGCCACAGGAAAGTTAGAAAACTGAAGATCACCCAAAGTATACTGAATCTTTGATACATTTTGTAACATTATGGCTTTATTCTGCAACATGTTCCTATAACTCAAATTCCTTTCTTTTATCACTGTTTTTTATTCAATTTCATGACTGCATTCTTGCCCACATGATTGCACACACTATCAGTTCCACTGCAGAGTTTATCAGTTATATGGATACATGTTATTGGATTGCAATTAAGCTGTCTTGTAGGCTCCCATTTTACTACAACTCCATTTTCGATCTAGTAATCATGTTAGTTTTAGATGTGTATCTAAATATTTTCTACTTGCAATGGATTTTCAGAGCTTGTCTTTCTTAAACTTGTTTACATCTCCTGCCTTACTTCTTTATATTCCACATCACTTACTTCATAATTTATTACAGTTTATTCACATTACACACACAACTCTCAACTTTTACCTCTAGAGTTAGGCACAAAGCACAAAATAATTAGGGAAAGACTCCCATTTTAGGGACATGACAATGTTTGTACTATTAAGTTAAAGGTTTTCAAAATAATCTCTGATTTTTGGAGGGATGGAGCAAAAGTCTGAGGAAAAAAGTAACCGTGACCCTCCAAAATCTGGAAAGTTGAAAGATGTGATTATACATTTCAGTTCAGTGCTATAGATTCCTCATATTATCTACCTAGTACCTATTCATTTCCTACAGAATTCTATGAGAGGTTATAACTTGTTCTTGTTTTTCTTCCCAATTCCCTGTGGAAGTTTTTGGGTCATCTACACACTGTTGTACCTTATCATTTTATTACTCAGTATGTAACTCTTTACACCTTTAAAGGTATTACTCAGTATACATTTCCAATTTTACACTTTAAACTGTAATTTTAGGTTTGCCTTAGAAATTATATAATTCAAACGCTGTCTTGCCACTCAGTTCTACTTTTATTGTATGAGTTTAAACATTTACAAAGATTAACTGACTTTGGTAATTATGTATGCTATGTATTTAAGATTTTCTTGTGTCTTGAAATGATTACCAATGAACAAGGCTATTTTAAAATTTTAACTAATTAGGAAGTGTCACTTAATTTGTAGCATTGATTGGATAAAAAAGCTTAAAGTCTGAGCCTATTGGCCATTAAAATATGAAGTACATCACTCTTTAAAATATGAATTGTTCTAGTCATTATATGAAACAGTTGTCTCTACGAATGTTCTAAATAGCATGAAACATGACTTAGCAGGGCCTCTGGAATTACAATTTAACTGTAGCCTCCAAACAAGCTTCGTGCCTCATGAATGGAGAAAGGCAAAGTCATTCCTCTGCACAAAGGTGGGCCATCTACAGAACCTGGAAACTACAGGCCAGTAAGTCTCATTAGTTCTGTATGTAAAGCCATGGAAAGAATTATCATGGAGATGATCAATAGAGATATAGTAAACCTCCAGACATTGGAACAAACCCAGTTTAGTTTCATCAAGGGCAGATCATGCCTACTCAACCTGGTGGACTTCTTTGAGAAGGTCACCAAAGGAATGGATGAGGGCAAAATCATGCACACTGCCTACCTTGACCTGGCCAAGGAATATAACATAATACCCCACTAAGGGATTGTTGACAAACTCAAGAGGTTAGGTGCAAACCCATATGTCACACAGTGGATAGCCAACTGGCTCACAGACAGGACCCAGGAAGTTAGAATTGGGGAGTCCACCTCTACAAAGAGGCTAGTCACAAGTGGAATCCCTCGGGGATCAGTTCTTGGACCACTCCTTTTTGGCATATGCTTATCAGAAGTCAAGACCAATGTCACTAGTCTCTATTGGCTAAATTTGCAGATGATTGCAAGTTAGGAGCTGTCATTGAATCTCACACTGGGACAAATGTTCTCCAGGAAGGGCTGACACAGATAAACAATTGGTGTCAGAGCTATGGACTAAAAATAAATGCCAGGAAATGCATAATAGTATCCTTTGGGAAGTCATCCATCCCTGGTTACTATCATATTGACAACACACCCCTTAGAGTTGACCCAGTAGTCAGGGACTTGGGGACACACATAGATAGTAATCTAGCCTTTGATCATCACGTGTCTACAGTGGTGAGGAAATAATTCTATGTTGTGCAACTTATAAACAAAGATATGACATCTTAGTTCAAGGAAGTCATTGCGCCATGATATTTGGCATTCATCAGACCTATCATTGAGTACAATGCCCCAATTGGTATGTACCTAACCAGGATATCCAACTGGAATGTACACAGAAGTTCCTCACTAAAAGAAATACAAGGCTTAAGTAATATGCCCAATGCAGACCACCTCAAGGCCCTATACCTGTATTCTGTCTCCTACAGGCTTTTTAGGGGAGATCTATTTCTGGCATACAGGGCATTGTCAGAACCCACTCTGATTGACCTCCTGCATAGCCACAAAACCAACAATACAAGAATTACACATTCTAAAGAATTAAACCTTGCCTGCGATATAAATAGGACTCGCTGGAAAGATAGGTATGTCTCTCAGAGACAACCCCAACTAGGGAACAGGCTCCCCATCCATGTGAAGCAAAAGTTCCTCCCAAACCCAATTCAAGTGCAACTTGGACAATTGGATAGAAAACTGGAAATTCATCCCTGGTTTGGCACCTATGTCTCTAATGTAAACAGGTAACCTGTAAATGGTTTGTCTGCCAGGCCCATGCTTACACTTATCAAGGGTATCAGAACTTGTCAAGATATTTGGGATGCATGGCTAGGCTTAAAAAGGTCCTTGTTGTTGTTAACCTAGTAAACACCTATGAACCTATAATGCATCATAGGACTATAAGAGTTATTTATGTCTTATGTTAGAACTTTGTATATGTATTAAATAGTAGAGTCTCTAAAATGTATGTCTCTTAACTTAATGTCCTTAAGTCAGGTTATGTCTGCGAAAGAAAGTGATTATTTTTGGTTTTTGACCAATTGAATAATGTCATTTGTTTCTTTATTTCAATTGCTCAGTTCAATTAGAAATCTAAGTTTATTGGTTAACAATATATTGCAGTCTGAAATATGATTCATCTTAAACATTTGACAAGTTTTTTTTAACTGTATATTTTACATGAATTAAATATTCTTTGTTATTAAAAACAAAAAGGCAACGAGCTGTAAAATCCAAGCCGATTTATTGTTAGAGCTTTTGTTCAAACAGTGAATGAACTTCTTCAGACAAAATAAACCCAAGATTCCATGTTTTTTATACTGTGTTCAATTAAACTGAAAGTCAGTTTAAGCTAAGTGAATTTTAAAAAGACAGGAGTAACTTTTGTCATATATATGAAGTTAAATTGATTTAAAGTCTTGTATATATACTAAACAACAACTGCCCGAAAATCCTGATTAGTGGAAGACTCGCCCCTCAGAGGCTCTGTGGCCTGGTAACCATTCTCCCTCTGTTGGTGGTCTCTGATCCGTTCACTACATCTTGGGGGAGGTGTCTGCGTTATGCTGTCATCATTACTCTGAATGGATACATCTTGCTGGAGGCACTACGAATTGGTGATAACCTCGGCAACAATGCTACTGTTTTTAAAGTTAGAATTCTGTGGATCTAATAGGGCTGGGTAAGCAGTCCCATTAGTATAATCGTTGATATTTCTTTTAATTGTCTTCTTTTTTATATTGGCCGTACTGGTAATCGCATGGTCAATACTCGAAAAAATACGGGCATAGTCATATTTATACCTTTGGAAGTCCACATCAGTAGTAATTTGATGTTCCAGGACATCCAATTCAGATTGTAATACTTCAGCTTGCGAATTATACTGTTTAATGAGTGCCGCCAAAAAGTCGAAGCCTTGCTTGTCAAAAAGGCAAATTATTTCATGGTGGAAAGCAGACATTAATAAGCCCCACTGGATAATGCCATTGGTGCAATCCTTTAGGCACTATTTTCTTATGAATACACTCTTGGAAATAGGAGGTTTCAATCTGCAATTTCTGACATTTTAGTAGCTTTTGATCAAACCATTTTAGGTTGGATATCAAAGACATTTGACTGGTTTCTTCTGCAGTGTTCATAGTTGAGTCCATTTCATTTGAGTTAAAGAATTTTGGAACTTTTAGATAGCCATTGTAAGTGCAACATTAAGTACTGGTTGATTCATAATATGTGACTGACCTTCCATAGCCCTATTATTTTTGGCAATTTGTGCATTAAGGGCGGAAGGTATTTTAGTGTTAACATAATTGCTCAAAGGTGTAGCAGAAATTGCAGCATATGTTAAAGAATTTCTACTTACACCTGTGCTAGGAGAAGCAGTCCCTGACGCTGTTACTTCGGCAGTTGAGTTCTCTGGCTTCAATCTCATAGAGAGAATGTCTACTAGTTCAAGTAGCTGTTGCACCAGAAGAGTTAGGTTCCCCACAACGTTCGCCTCTGTGGTCGACCTACCTGGTGTGTTGACTCCATGTTGGGAAAACAAAGGCTGGGAATTAATGGCAGCTCCGCTGGCCATAACACACAAAGACTAAAACTTCAAAGGCAATCCAACTTAAAACCAAAAACAAAAAGGCAACGAGCTGTGTAGAACATCCCCTACACAGATTTCAATATATAGTTAAAGACCATATAGGTAAGAACATTAGAGGTGGGCCCTGGGAATTAAAGTTGGAAGAGCGGGAGTTAATTTGGCAGATTAAAACATATTCCACCAAGGCTTAACAAATATTACTCTATTAAGTGCATTTTGAAATTGAAAGCCTTATTGTTTAAGGTATTTATGTATTTTTTATACTTACATTTATATGTTTTATGTGTTTTATTCTTAAATCTTGCTAAAATAATTCTTTAAGTGATCAAATGATGAAGCAGAATCAAGTGTTGTGCACTGTTGTTGTTTAGTATATACACAAGACTTTGTCAATTTAACTTCATATATATGCCAAA
This sequence comes from Protopterus annectens, assembly GCF_019279795.1. Taxonomy (NCBI): domain Eukaryota; kingdom Metazoa; phylum Chordata; order Ceratodontiformes; family Protopteridae; genus Protopterus; species Protopterus annectens. The sequence continues at coordinate 7,400,268 of NC_056747.1, read as the reverse complement.
AGTTATTCCTGTCTTTAAAATTCAGTTAGCTCAAACTGACTTTCAGTTTAATTGAACACAGTATATAAAGCATGGAATCATGGAAAATGTTGTCTGAAGAAGTTAATTCACTGTTTAAACAAAAGCGCGAACAATAAATCAGCTTGGATTTTACAGCTCATTGCCTTTTTGTTTTTGGTTTTAAGTTGGATTGTCTTTGAAATTCTTTGTTATTAGATTATTAATTTGTCTTAATTATATAAATTATATTCAACAAAGATAAATACAATTTTCTTAATTAGTTTTTCTATGTAATTGGTTGGCTGTGTCATGCGTTTTATTATGAAATGGAGCAAGTTGATTATCGTTTTATTACATACCAATGAAGGTGCTTTGTCCTGAAAGCTTTGTGATTTGGATTTTACATTAAATAGAGTTTTATTTGTAGCTCTGGCTTCATGAGCACATTTTCCATAAAGCCAACTGTGTTTTCACAAGATACTTCTGTCTAGGAGTCTAAATATCTACTTGGTAGAAAATATTTCACTTATTGCTTTGGCTGTTCCATTTCAGCACTTAAGTGTTTTAAAGAGTCACGGAGTATGAATGATGTGAATGGCTCTAGGTTTTAGTCAAAACCTTTAACTTCACAGCAGCTCCATTACTTGCTTCATTTTACCATCTTTCTAAACTCCATAATCCCTGACTTTTGTTCAATGCATTCCACTTCTAAGTTACTGTTCATCATTTGAGGCATGATTTGGATAATTCTGCTTTAGCACATCCTCACATAACTTTGAAAATCCTGTAAGCATAGATCACATAACAACATTAGATAAATCATGCATTTAAAGCTGTATTATCTCTACATATTTTATACTATGGAAAAGTACTGCAGTGTGTAAACTCACATGTGGCCTACTTACATGACTTCACTCTGGAGCATTTTTTCAAGTCTTGAAATACTACTGTTCCTTGTTTCATGTGACACAAATATAACTTGCCTCTTTTTTCCTTATTTCACAAAATGTTTGGGATTTTTATTTTTTTGAAAACATTTCTACCATATTTGATGTTTACTAGGAGTGCAATTCTCAGAACCTGCAGTGCCTCATTTTGTAATTTATAGTTTCATATGGTACCTGTGTAGGTAATGCCGCGGTGGTAAGGCAGTAGTGTTGTTACCTCAAAGCAAGACATTCTCCCATTCGATTCTCGGCTTGGCTTGCAAGTGCCTTCTGTGCAGAGTCTGCATGTCCTCACCATGGTTGGGTAGTGTTTGAAAGACATGCGTGCGTAAATGGGTGTGCCTTCGTTGAAGGTTGGGCATCGAGCTGGCACCTCGGCGTTTCGGAAAAAAATCTACTACCAATCATTAGCAGACCAGAGTTCCGCTGTGGTGACCCCTTACCGGGAAAAAGGCGAAAGACAAACAACAACATTACCTGTGTAGGTAGCATATTTAAATACATGTGTAAATCCTCATTTTATTAGCTTGTTTAGTGTTACTCCTGTTATTCTTACAGCATTACCTGTGTAGGTAGCATATTTAAATACACATGTAAATCCTCATTTTATTAGCTTGTTTAGTGTTACTCCTGTTATTCTTACAACATTACCTGTGTAGGTAGCATATTTAAATACACATGTAAATCCTCATTTTTTTAGCTTGTTTAGAGTTACTCCTGTTATTCTTAGAGAATCACCTCTGTAGGTAGCATATTTAAATACATGTAAATCCTCATTTTATTAGCTTGTTTAGTGTTACTCCTGTTATTCTTACAGCATTACCTGTGTAGGTAGCATATTTAAAGACACGTGTAAATCCTCATTTTATTAGCTTGTTTAGTGTTACTCCTGTTATTCTTACAACATTACCTGTGTAGGTAGCATATTTAAATACACGTGTAAATCCTCATTTTATTAGCTTGTTTAGTGTTACTCCTGTTATTCTTACAGCATTACCTGTGTAGGTAGCATATTTAAATACACGTGTAAATCCTCATTTTATTAGCTTGTTTAGTGTTACTCCTGTTATTCTTACAGCATTACCTGTGTAGGTAGCATATTTAAATACACGTGTAAATCCTCATTTTATTATCTTGTTTAGTGTTACTCCTGTTATTCTTACAACATTACCTGTGTAGGTAGCATATTTAAATACACGTGTAAATCCTCATTTTATTAGCTTGTTTAGTGTTACTCCTGTTATTCTTACAGCATTACCTGTGTAGGTAGCATATTTAAATACAAGTGTAAATCCTCATTTTATTAGCTTGTTTAGTGTTACTCCTGTTATTCTTACAACATTACCTGTGTAGGTAGCATATTTAAATACACGTGTAAATCCTCATTTTATTAGCTTGTTTAGTGTTACTCCTGTTATTCTTACAACATTACCTGTGTAGGTAGCATATTTAAATACACGTGTAAATCCTCATTTTATTAGCTTGTTTAGTGTTACTCCTGTTATTCTTACAACATTACCTGTGTAGGTAGCATATTTAAATACGTGTAAATCCTCATTTTATTAGCTTGTTTAGTGTTACTCCTGTTATTCTTACAACATTACCTGTGTAGGTAGCATATTTAAATACACGTGTAAATCCTCATTTTATTAGCTTGTTTAGTGTTACTCCTGTTATTCTTACAACATTACCTGTGTAGGTAGCATATTTAAATACACGTGTAAATCCTCATTTTATTAGCTTGTTTAGTGTTACTCCTGTTATTCTTACAACATTACCTGTGTAGGTAGCATATTTAAATACGTGTAAATCCTCATTTTATTAGCTTGTTTAGTGTTACTCCTGTTATTCTTACAACATTACCTGTGTAGGTAGCATATTTAAATACACGTGTAAATCCTCATTTTATTAGCTTGTTTAGTGTTACTCCTGTTATTCTTACAACATTACCTGTGTAGGTAGCATATTTAAATACACGTGTAAATCCTCATTTTATTAGCTTGTTTAGTGTTACTCCTGTTATTCTTACAACATTACCTGTGTAGGTAGCATATTTAAATACACGTGTAAATCCTCATTTTATTAGCTTGTTTAGTGTTACTCCTGTTATTCTTACAACATTACCTGTGTAGGTAGCATATTTAAATACACGTGTAAATCCTCATTTTATTAGCTTGTTTAGTGTTACTCCTGTTATTCTTACAACATTACCTGTGTAGGTAGCATATTTAAATACACGTGTAAATCCTCATTTTATTAGCTTGTTTAGTGTTACTCCTGTTATTCTTACAACATTACCTGTGTAGGTAGCATATTTAAATACACGTGTAAATCCTCATTTTATTAGCTTGTTTAGTGTTACTCCTGTTATTCTTACAACATTACCTGTGTAGGTAGCATATTTAAATACACGTGTAAATCCTCATTTTATTAGCTTGTTTAGTGTTACTCCTGTTATTCTTACAACATTACCTGTGTAGGTAGCATATTTAAATACGTGTAAATCCTCATTTTATTAGTTTTTT